>NC_035107.1:157759731-158072837 GCF_002204515.2 Aedes aegypti | reverse complement strand
TTAAATGTAACATTACAAGCACTAGCAATAACAAGAACGAGAGTAATATCATTCTTGCTAACATAATTACACCGCATTTGTTTGAGAACAGTTTTTTTTTATTGGTGATCCACTTACCCACCACGGTGGGGCAAGGATCATTTGGCGCAAATTTTGAAGTCTCTCATACTCAGTACATAACAATCAGAAAAAATCGAAATAAATGACGCATTTGAAGTATATTAGTCCCTCATTTGTTATCCACAGAAAAAAGTTAGAATTACATAATTCATGTTAGCTGTGCTTACAATGAAGTTGACTATTAATTTTTCTGTATCCATTACCCCACAGTACTTACGTGTACCAAATGCAAACACTTTAAAGAAAAAAAAATACGTTGCAACATACGTTTCTTACCAATTTGCGTGATTTATACAGAAATCATCTAAACACCTAAAAAGTCGTTTGTCCCTAAAGTGCAATTATCCCAGCACCTCACCCTCGCAAGGGATACGCCTGAAGATATTCATAGATTTTTCAAAGCATTCCTCCTGAATTTAACCAAAAATTACTACAGCAATTCTCAGCAGTTGTCTAAAGTAAACTTTCGAATCTATCAAAAAATTCTCCTACATTTCTTTGAGGAGCAGTAGATCCTTCTCATTATATTCCAAGGTCGTGCACAACAACGAACTCTAGATGATCTCGGGCGTTTTTTGTTTTTTAAGGACGTCTGCAGAGCAGCTAAATTATTATAGGTTCACAATAAAGTTTATCACCAATTACTAAGACTGATAAAATTAGATATAATTTAACTATTTCGCAAGGCTTCAAAACTTCAAACTAGTAATTAACATCAACAAGTCATGCTTACGTTTTTGAAACGCGGTTAAAATCTGATTTTTATACGTATTGCATCCATAATTCGTACACTCACCCTACAAATCATATGTTCATAAATACATTAACACCGATCAACTCATCATTCCGTTGGGACCATCTGTTTGTATGATAAACGTATAGGATGTATAAAGTTTGTGGGTTCATTACAATGCAGCATAATTAAAATTGATTTACCTGCTTCCACAAAAAATCAACCCCTGTCGGATCATTTTCTTGGGTGGCAGCTCAAAACTGTTTAGTGAGCGGGTTTGACCTTTCCCACGATTTCAAGAGGAGCTCAAATGAAACAAATAATATTAATTAACGCTGGTCTATTTGTTACACTAAACGTCAGTGGGAAAACTTGATGCTCACAATGGCGTAATATTACTTTGTTTTAGTTCCATCAACATGGCTATCGTGAGATTTCCGGTAATCCTGCGAAAGATTTTCCCTTTCATCAGAGCTCAAAGTAAACCTATGCAAATATGCCAAAGATGCCAGCCGGCAGCCACCGCAATGTTGGCCACTTCGTTGGTAAAGACACTTGAGTTCAAATATTCTCCAGTGATGAATGGCGTTGGTAAAATAATCTGCTATTCACATAGGATGGCTTATGTATAGGAATGCGAGATAACGTTTATGTTATTTTCAGACTCATCTTGATGCCATTTTTCAGAGATGTGCAGTTATAACGTAGCCTCCTCTTTGGCATATGAAAAAAATCGCTACGGAAATAATCTTTGTGTCTGAATTTAAAGATTGTCCCAATTACTCGTATTTATAACATGATTGTGTCACACATTGGTCTAGATTTAAAAATCATGACAAATTTCGCATCCTAATTTTTTACTAGTTTCCAGGTAAAAATGGCTTATCGGCCAGACAAAAATCAGTCATCGCCAAAATAAACCGCCCAACTGGTTATAATCACGTAATAGCGCCCCTTGGTGTTTACTTTACCTAGCAATATTTTGCTTTCAGTGACCAAATTATTTTTTTCTTTTTAAAAAATATATTGGTTTAGCTAAACAAAACTTTTGGGTTGACAGTTTGGAGCAATTTACATTTCAATATTCCATGGAGCGATTCTCAATCATATCAGCTCCACACTTAATCTTTTAGAGCTGACCGGAGCCTATTAGAAATTATTCAAAATTTTGAAAAAAAAACCTCAGACCGCCGATTCTGGCATTGAAAGAGGAAAACAATTTTATTACTAGCTGATTGCGAAAAAGCTCAAAAACTTGCTATGTTTGAAAGCGCGCATAATTTTAACGTAGGACTAACTAATACAATTGAAAATCAAGTTTACTCAGGATTTTGAAGGCTGATTTGGAAGAATTTCAGGATTTTGAAGACTGATTTGGAAGAAGTGAGAACTATTATTAAACATTCAAAAAATATGAAGCCCCTGACGTTGATGGAATTTTCTACTTCTTCATCAATAAACTTCCGGAGAGTAGCTTATCATTTTGGTTGATATATTTAACAAATGTTTACAGTTGGCATATATTTCTGTCAAATGGAAAATATCCAATGTTGTACCGATTCTAAAACCACACAAAATCCTACAGAAGCTTCTAGCTATCGTCCAACCAGTTTGCTTTCCTCCAGTAGTTCGAAACTGTTCGAAAAGGTAATTTTGAACAGATTGATGGTCCACATCAACGAAAATTCTTTTTTTTTCTATCTTTATTAACGAGATTTTTAGCCCTGGGCTAGTTCATCTCGGGACCAACGGCTTTAACTTCCCTTCCGAAGGAACGTGTAAATAAATTTGATCCGTTCCAACAGATCTGAAGGCTATTCAAGCTGGTCTTCTAGACATAGAAAAAGCATTCCACAGTGTTTGGCATGAAGGCATGATTGTAAAATAAAAAAACATTAATTTTTCAACATTTATTTATTAGAAATAATTTCAAAGTATCTTTAAAATTGTACACTTCAGGTTAATTTTCAGAACGCAGCATTTTGGGACCAATATTATACAATATTTCACATCTGATTTACCTGAGTTACCTCAGGGATGTCCAAAATCTTTGTTTACTGATGACACAGAACTCTCCGCCAAAGGACGAAACCTGCGTGTCATCTGCAGTAGATTGCAAAAAAGTTTGGATATTTTTCTTTATACTTGCCAAAAATCGAATATTTTTCCTAATGCTTCCAAAACTCAACTAATAATATTCCCACATAAACCAAAAGCACTTTATTTGAAACCTTCAAGTAGACATGAATTTCCCCGGGCCCCCTCGCTAAGCCCCCCCCCCCCCCCGTGGAATTGAAGTTTTATATTTCAAATAAAAAAAATGTTCCAATACCTTTTTAGTACTTCTTCGTAGTTATAAAATACATGGGCTTGAAGAATAAGACGATACATTAATGTTTATATCTTACCACAACATTAATATCATCCTCCTTAAACATTATTTTAGTGCAAGTGCAAATCAATTGTCTTATATTTTTCAAGAAAATATGACTGTTTTTTTTTCAGTGTGTTCATCTGTCAGTTTATCGATGAACATGAAAACAATCCAGAAGTTCGTTTATTTGTCAACAAACAGTTTTTTTCTTCAGAATAATTGATTCATTCTTTTTTTGTTTTGAAATAGGTTTTAAAAGAAAACTACGTTCCACACGGCGATTCATCAAATATTATTGAAAGCGTAAGATAGTCCGTAAGATCATAAAACCTAACACCAGCTTTTAGCATGTTTCCTTCAAATGATTTTGTTTTAGCTCCTTGCAAACGATGTCTCGTTCGATCCAACTTTCCGGTGCACAGAAAAGGAAAACTGCCAAGCAAAAGGCAGACAAGGATGCAGCAGTGCTCGCGAAAACTCCTCGTCTTTCGGAGTTTTTCTCTGCAGGTTCAAAATCCGAACATGATTCAAAGCTCCCTTTACCTGAGAACCACGCTGTCTCATGTAACGATCCAACGGTATTAGAGCAGAACCTGCACAGTTGTAGTGAAGATACCGCTGGGATGGTAATTGAACGTGTTGATAAAAATGGAACCTGGGACTTCGACATCCTTGATTGAATCAGTATCTAGTGATCCTGCTGACTGGTTCCCCATCACAGATAAGCGAGTAACTTTGTTGGGCAAATCTTCTGCGCTGACCAGAACAAAAATGATTCAAATTCCTACCCGGAGTCACGACGAATCTATCCGTTAGCGGATGGTTCTTCGGCAGATATTCATCGAAAAAATGAAAGTACATAAGCAAGGCCAAAATCATCGAGAAGCTGTACTGAACTTCATCTTCGATGTTCGGATTCATGTCGCGTTGACAAAGATCTAGAAAAACAAACAAACGAAAAGAGGAAGTACTGGCGAGAAATTCTGCGCCGGACTATTGCAGTTATCACCTTTCTGGCGGAGAGAGGCTTGGCGTTCAGAGGAAGTGACGAGATTATCGGTTCTAAACACAACGGTAATTTTTTGGGGATTATTGAACTCATTGCACAATTCGACCCACTTTTGATGGGCCACTTACAGAGCTTTGGAAATTCTGGAAGTGGACGAGAATCATATTTGTCGTCTTCAGTATATGAAGAAATTTTGATGCTGATGGCAAAGCGTGTGCAAAATCATATTGTGATGGAATTGAAGGCAGCCAAGTACTTCTCTGTATCTGTGGATTCTACGCCAGATTTGATGCACACCGATCAGCTAACAGTAATTTTACGGTATGTCATTCTGGACAATCGGTGGAGAGATTTCTCACATTTTTGCAGTCAAATTCTCATAAAGCTGGAGACTTATCTACCAGTTTGTTGGAATACTTAGAAAAACAAGGAATTGATTTCAATGATTGTCGCGGACAATCTTAAGATAATGCTTCTAACATGGCTGGTCCATATTCAGGAATGCAGGCTCGTCTTCTTGAGAGAAACTCAAGTGCTGTTTTTGTGCCTTGCGCAGTACATTCGTTAAATTTAGTAGGTCATGCGGCTGTCTCTTGCTGTACAGATGCTGTTGGTTACGTTGGCTTTGTTCAGAAACTGTATACGTTCTTTTCTGCATCTACCTGGCGTTGGACTGTGTTGGAAAGTAATTTGTAAGACAACGAAAGGAATCTTACCATCAAGTCCCTTTCTGATACTCGTTGGTCTGCACGTGCCGATGCAGCAGAAGCTTTATTGGAAGGATACAGTAATGTTCGAAAAGCTTTGAAGCACATCGAAGATACAAAAGACCAGTCCCCCACAACAAAATACGAGGCACGATCTCTTGGAGAAAGAATGGATCGCCTTGAAACTGCGTTACTGACTCAAATCTGGAGTCAAATACTATTACGATTCAATGAGACAAGCAAGGCCATGCAGGGCGTTCAGGTCGATTTGAAAAAGGTGGTTGATTTGTATGATTCGCTAGATGTGTTTCTGCAAGGAGAACAAAGCCATTTCGACGATTTGGAGCAATCCGCAATTGCGCTCTGTAATAATGCAGAATACAGACCATCCAAAGGACGACCCCGTAATCTATCTGAAGGATCTAGTAAAGAAAACTTTAAGCGCCTCAAGTTCAATGTCATCATTCAACAACTTCAACAAGCATTAAAAAAAACAGAAGGAAAGCGTACCAAACGGTGTATGACAAATTCAAAGCTATTGTTGATCTATGCAGTCTTTCGGAAGCAGAGCAATGAAGCTGGTTTCTACATATCCCCATGATGCAACGAATCTGCTGGCGGATGAAATTGTTCAATTTGCTGCGTTCGCAAAGGATAAGGAAGATAAGGAAGTGTCTCACATCATCTCAACAGGCAGTTTTATTGTACGATGAAGATCTTGCTGATACGTTTCCGAACGCATGTATTGCTTTGCGGATATATCTAAGCTTAATGGTTACTAATTGTTCCGGAGAAAGATCTTTCAGCAAATTAGCGTTGATTAAAAATAAACTACGGACAACTATGACTGACGAAAGGTTAATTTCACTTTGCTTGCTGAATATCGAAAGCGATGTTCTAAAATCGATTGATTTTGAACAAGGGTGGAGGGCGGCTGTCAAATAGGAGCAAAATTGAAAAGCCGCCAACCCAAGTCCAGAACCAGTTTTGAGGCTTAACGCGGAAAAGTAGAAATAATTATTCGCAAAATTACAGGTAATCAATGTGCTTGAAACATATCGTTTGCAAGCATTTTTTTGCTACGTGCTATTGTAGTGCGCTGTTGGCAATTTAATCAGCAAATTCTGCTTAATTCCCAAAATTGATGTTTTCGAGAAAATTGATTACACCATCACCATTGTTTGGTCGTTATTTTGTATGATTGTTTACATTTTAGAACCAGCAGCACGTTGGGGTAGCAATAAAGAGCCGCTAGTACCTCCCTTGATTTTGAAGAATTTATCAACTACTTTTCAAACGCGAAATGAAGAAGACAACGATTTGCCTGATTTTGTATGTTTTTTTATTTTTGTTACTTTTATATTTGAAATAAAACAATAACAACATGAAAGCTGGTGCAATGTTTCATTCAGAATATCACTGAACTTTGTTCGCCAATGGGGTCCCCCTCGCTAAATCTGACCCGGGCCCCCAAGACCACACTGTACATAGAATATCCAATGTTGAAACATTGGAACAAATGTCAAATACAAAAGTCAATAATTTTAGACAAAAATCGTTGCAATCTTTTGTTGCCACGATTAATGCGTTATATATTTAGGTTAAGTTAAGTTAAATAAATTGAAAGCGTCTTTTCTCTCATAAGCAGGTGAAATCAACTCACTTGTAAAAAAATCGTAACTGCTACGGCATATGAAATGTAATTTGTTGTTAACAAAGTGTTAATAAAAGCTTAATTTTGTTATACCAAATGAGGATGATAGTGTTGTCTAACATTGAACATATATAAGAAATGAATCTAATTTTTTCGTCGGTAAAATTAGAAAAAAAACATCAAGTCAGATTGTCAGTCCCACTACATGTTTCTGCACTGTGTAACACAACATTGAGACATGTTTTGGTCATCTTTATATTTTCCTCCGAAGGATATCGGTGTGAGAAGCAAATTGTGAAAGTTTCATTAAAATTCAAACATGTTTCAATCTTCTGGAATTTTTTGAATATTCGTATGAAAACGAGTTTATGAACTTCTCAGGCCAATTTCTCAATGCCTATGTTATACAGATGGGACTGACTTGCGTTCACGGCAGCTTGATGGTCCGAATTAGAACAGAGTCCGTATTAGTCCAGGTTTCCCTATTATTATATTATCATATATTGGCGGACTGTTTACGCGAATTCGAATAACTTTCAATATCCTCAAATGTTGTTTTCCTTTAACTTTTGTTTCATTCCGGCGAATTCGAACTTGAAATTGACGGCGCTGAAATTGAAAGAGTAGAAGTACCGTAAAAAGGGGTAACTTTGATAGTTTTTTCGAAGAAAACTTGAATATTTATGCATGCTGTTTCAAAGAATTATAGTTTATATTTATAAAACAAGTACTGGCACTACACTTTTTTATATTGAATTTAGGGGAGGGATTATTAGAGTATGTTTAAAACTACTAATTGAACATTAACACTTCACTTTTTGCAGAAAATAAGGGCCCTATTTTATAAGTCGAGTCGATTAAAATGACTCGACTGGAGTCACTGTCGACCGAAAAATTCGCTCGACACGGCTCTGTCACTCGAGTTTTTCGACAGTTGTCACTTAATGTGACTAGATTACTATGGCAGTCGACGGGTGACATCTAAAATATGCATGCTTACTTTGATCGACAATGACTACAGACCTGAGACCTACAGACGAGTCACATGAAAATGCTCGATTTACAAAAAAAAAATATATATATTTATAATTTTATAATATATTTTTGTATACTAAAATCACTAGTAAGGCGAGCAAATACCTTTAAACTCTAATATGTGTTGCTTATCTTGACAGATAGGCCTATTTCGTCTGCACAGACTTCTTCAGTGACGAGTGCTCGAATGAATGATGTAACATTTATTGGGCATTACATACCTCTAGGCGTTTAACATTATATGGAAATTTCTGACATAGATTACAAAAATGATCCCAGTTTGTGAAAATGGTTCACGCTAAGAGATTTGAGACCATATTCATGTTCTATGAAAACTAGGCTGTCAAAGATAAGTGACGAACTATTCAAAACTACATCAAATAGTGATTGTAGAACAGATTGTTTGTAAGCGTTTCGAAAATGCTAAAATCGTTTCAATTTTAAAAATTCGTGTATAAAGCGTCAAATGTTCTCAATTCAAATGAAAACAGCTCTTACATGAAGTGTCATACTAATATTCTTTAGTTTTGCATGCGTTTTACTTAACCGATTAACAGAAATTATTATATTTGATCTAGTAGATGGCGGATAACGCACTATTAAAGATACCCGCATTATCAAAGATACCTCGTTTTACGGTATTTATGTATTTATGGATACATAATGACCATATCCAACATGGTGAGGCAAGTGGATTATTTTGTGCAAATTTTCAAGTTCCTCATACTCAAGACATAACAGTTAGGCTAATCGAAACAAATAACGATTTGAAGTATATTAGCCACCTGAAAATGTTAGAATTGCGTGAATTATTGATTATTCTGTATCCAACTATCCCACCGTACCGTTTTCAATTTGTTTTAGATAGTGATGTAGTAGGGTCGGTGTTCCCTTAGTGGACAGTCCCCTATAGTTGCACTAGTGGCCTTTTACGGCCGTTTTGCTATAAATCTTTTCAAAATATTTTTTGACATGAAGGTCAGGAGCTATTTATCTAAGTACCATTGATACACAGCTTGATTTTGTTCAAAAAATGATCGAAATAATTAGTTTTGCTTAAATTTTGAAATCCCTTGCGCCTAAAGTAAACCTATTGTTCCTATAGTAGCACTACTGAGAGAAACTCCTTAAAGTATTAATTAGCTAAAACAATATAATTGTGACGAACAATTTTAATTAAATAGTAGTAAAATCTGGACAAACATTTCAAAATAGCACATCGACATTGGTAAACATTGGCTTTGCAAGACACTGTTGAGCCCAATTCAACTCGATCACGCTCACCAATATCACTATCAGGAAGAGCAAACGCCAATCTCTCTGATAGTGGTGTTAGTTTGCGTGGGCGGGCTAAGAAGGGCTCAACAGCAACGTTTCTAAAAAAAGGCTCAAGACCTCTTGGGCCCTTTTCAAATGTTTGTCCAGAAATATTGATAAAGGAATGATATACCTAATGGGCACTTTCTATTGACTCACCTTTTTTAACACATTTGCTTAGTCTTTGGTAATGCACATTTTTTTACAAAAATATATTTTGCTATGAACGGCAAAAAATATAAGGTACAGTGGGGGAAGTGTATCAGTGGGGTAAGTGGATCATTTGTCATTATTAAGCATAAATCCTTGAATATGTTGAATGTTTTCGCACCATCGCTTCGTTTTTGGTTATATTCTCACGCCCACACTGATACTATTGCAAAACTGGTACTACACGCACACTAACACAAACAAACTTGTTAGCTGCAAAAAATAATTAATTTTAAAATTGTTTTCCATCAATCAAAAATTTATTGTATCTCTGTCTATAATCGAAAACTATTACTTTTTTCGACACATGGTGAGCATTTCAGTTCTAATTGAATGAATCACAATGAGAAATATGTGATTTTTATGAATAAATACAGATATATTATACATGGTACACTTACCCCTTCTTTTTACTGGGGTGGGGTAAGTGGATCAAGTATTATTTTCATTTATTGGCCGACTGCTTACAAGAATTTTAATAAGTTTTAATATCCGCAAATATTGTTTTCCTATAACTTTTTTCATTCCCAGCTTGAATTTGTCAAATTGACCATAGAAAATATGAATTAATCCACCTAAATGTTTGTTTAACCTTTCTGGTATAAAAAATAAATAAAAAAATAAAAATTTCAAAATTCACACGAAACTTTTCGTGGTTTATCTAAGTTGAGTTGCAAAAGTGCAATATATTCTAATTTTCCAATTGAAATCATATTATCGTACCTTATTTGACTATATAAATTGTTCTAGACAGTTGATACAAATATATTGATAAATAGAATAGAAGGATTTCAGTTCGTTATTCAAAAGTAAATGTAACTAATATTTTTAAACTATGAGTGTTCTTCGAAAACATCTTTAGGAAAAATCCTACAATACTTCTGTATAACTTATGTGTATAAATGGATGAATTTTCGCCAAATTATTCTAGTTACAATGTTTTTTATGTTCGAATTAGTGTGAATTAATGTACACAAATTTTTCATTATATTTTAATTAAATAAAGATACTTTTTAATTTTAAAGTTTTTAAATGTAACATTACAAGCACTAGCAATAACAAGAACGAGAGTAATATCATTCTTGCTAAACATAATTACACCGCATTTGTTTGAGAACAGATTTTTTTTATTGGTGATCCACTTACCCCACCACGGTGGGGCAAGTGGATCATTTGGCGCAAATTTTGAAGTCTCTCATACTCAGTACATAACAATCAGAAAAATCGAAATAAATGACGATTTGAAGTATATTAGTCCCTCATTTGTTATCCACAGAAAAAAGTTAGAATTACATAATTCATGTTAGCTGTGCATTACAATGAAGTTGACTATTAATTTTTCTGTATCCACTTACCCCACAGTACCTTACGTGTACCAAATGCAAACACTTTAAAGAAAAAAAAATACGTTGCAACATACGTTCTTTACCAATTTGCGTGATTTATACAGAAATCATCTAAACCCTAAAAAGTCGTTTGTCCCTAAAGTGCAATTATCCCAGCACCCTCACCCTCGCAAGGGATACGCCTGAAGATATTCATAGATTTTTCAAAGCATTCCTCCTTGAATTTAACCAAAAATTACTACAGCAATTCTCAGCAGTTTGTCTAAAGTAAACTTTCGAATCTATCAAAAAATTTCTCCTACATTTCTTTGAGGAGCAGTAGATCCTTCTCATATATTCCAACGGTCGTGCACAACAACGAACTCTAGATGATCTCGGGCGTTTTTTGTTTTTTAAGGACGTCTGCAGAGCAGCTAAATTATTATAGGTTCACAATAAAGTTTATCACCAATTACTAAGACTGATAAAATTAGATATAATTTCAGTATTTTGTTCTAAAATATGTTTTCACGATTTCGGCCATTGATATGTTACAGTTTTCACATGACAAGGATGTGTTATTCTACACAAACATTGCCTTCGATAATAGTTTTCTTTTCTTCTAATACACCATCTAGTTTGGAACATTGTTCGACGTTGTCCGGTATTGGGTGCGGTCCGATACTGGGGGATCTCCCCCTACAACTGAAATAGTAATTTCCCAACACCCGGAAATTATTCTCAACCCGTATCACTCTGCTTTCACTAATAGGTTTTAACTAATGCCTTTACGTATCACATTTCTATTTCCAGATAAAGTTATCATCGCTTATATTGGAAGTGGTACAATGAACGACGATCAACAATGGATTCCACCAGCCTTAATTTCACACGGAACTCATGCACTCCAGATTTTTGCAAACATGCCACCAGAAAACGAAAGGCATCATCTTACAAGTTTCGAAGAGTACGATTAAAGTGGATTCTCAGCAGTGTTCCGTGTGTTGCAGTATTGCTATTAACGTTCATTCCAATAGTGTCATGTAATCGTCCACCTCGGTTTTTGATCGACGGTCATTCAGAAATAGTGCTTAGGCTAAAAGAAGGGCCCGACACGCCAGTCGGTTCACTGATATACAAATTGAAAGGTTACGATCCCGATGAGGATCCTTTAACATTTGGAGTCCGTAAAGCGGTGGACAGTGATGTGATAAGAGTGGAACGAAGTGGTGTGAATGAGGCTAATGTTTACTTAAACAAAGAACTTGATCGAGAAACCAAAGATGAGTACTCATTAATATTAACGCTAAGTGATGGGCGCTTGGGTGAATTTTCCGTTACCCAAAGCATGTTGCTGCTTGTGGAAGATATAAACGACAACGAACCAATATTTAAGCCATACACATCGGCTGTAGAAGTGTCAGAGGACAGCAAACCGGGAATCATTGCTACGGTGGAGGCAACGGACCGTGACGAAGGAGCATATGGCCAGGTGGTTTACTACTTGGAAGAATTGGACGGGGATAACGATGTGTTCACTATATCAACCACCTATGGAAAAGGGATTATACGATTAGTTGGCTCATTAGACTATGAAAGGAAAAGTTTATATCAGCTGCGCGTCCTGGCAAAGGACAGAGCCAATCAGGTAGGTTCATTCGTAGCTGTAGAATGGGATACAACACAACCAGTTTTTTTTTCTGGGAATGGAGTAACATAACAGAAAATTATCTCCATTGCCATAGTTGTTTATGTAACGGATGGTTCAGATTTTTTTTTAACTAGCATCAATTCAAATATCACATTCATTTCTTTAATCTAAACACTCATCCTAATTCAGTAAAATGAAAGTAAATTGTAGTTTACATTTTATTAACAACATATAACATTATATTTACTGTATCAGTTTAGAATTTACCTGCGTATAAGAGAAAATAGAACGATTTCAACCTAAATATATAAAGAATTAATCGTGGCAATTGAAAATGCCAACGATATTTGTTTAAAATTATTAATAATTGTATTAGACGTTTGTTCCAATTTTCCAACATTCGATAATCTATGCAACCGATTAGTACAATACCACGGAGGAAGGATTTTTTTTTAAATTCAATTTTGAATCCTCTGCAAAGTATTATTTCTGGTATTATATAACAACTACAATTGATACAGCATACAAGAAAAATTAAAATTTGTTTGAAGATCAAAAGCTTTGTCTTCAGACAAATTTTTGATTTTATTTTAAAAAGTGGATACAGACAATTTATATAGAGTGCCGGTACCAATGGTTGTAATGTACCAGTAGATTGGACTATGGAATAAAACATACATTTTCCAATAAAAATGACATGTGCTTACTTACTTACTTTACTTATTTGGCTTTACATCAATTATCTTGATAAAGCCTCGCCAACAATATTTCGCCAATTCCCTCGGTTCATGGCCGCTTCTCTCCATCCTCGACTGTGACCCACGCTCTCCAGGTCCTGGTGTACCTGGTCAATCCACCTAGCTCGCTGCGCCCCACGCCTTCTTGTTCCGACCGGATTCGTGGCGAACACCATCTTTACAGGGTTGTTGTCCGGCATTCTTACAACATGCCCTGCCCAGCGTATCCTTCCAGCTTAAGCTACCTTCACGATACTGGGTGCGCCGTAGAGTTGAGCGAGCTCGTGGTTCATCCTTCGCCGTCACACGCCGTTCTCCTGCACGCCGCCGAAGATCGTTCTTAGCACTCGGCGTTCGAAAACCCCAAGGGCTTGCAAGTCCTCTTCGAGCATAGTCCACGCCTCATGCCCATAGAGGACTACTGGTCTTATGAGCGTTTTGTACATCGTGCATTTGGTGCGGGGGCGAATCTTTCTTGACCGCAGTTTCTTCTTTCCCGACTAACATTGTTGTCAGCCGTCAACAAGGATCCGAGGTAGACGAACTCGTCCACCACCTCGAAGGTATCCCCGTCAATCGTAACACTGCTTCCTAGGCGGGCCCGGTCGCGCTCAGTACCGCCAACCAGCATGTACTTTGTTTTCGACGCATTCACCATTCGCCCGACTCTTGTTGCTTCGCTTTTCATGCGGGTGAACAAATCTGCCACCTTCGGAGTGTTCGCCCGAGATCTTCACGCAGTTTTGCACACCGTCCATCGTTGCTCTGATCAATCTTGTGAGCTTCCCGGGAAAGCTGTTCTCGTCCATGATTTTCCATAGCTCTATGCGGTCGATACTATCGTATGCCGCCTTGAAATCGATGAACAAATGGTGCGTAGGGACCTGGTACTCACGGCATTTCTGGAGGATTTGCCGCACGGAAAAGATCTGGTCCGTTGTCGAGCGGCCGTCGATGAAACCTGCTTGATAACTTCCCACGAACTCGTTTGCTATAGGTAATAGACGACGGAAGGGAATCTGGGATAGCACTTTATAGGCGGCGTTTAGGATGGTGATTGCACGATAATTTTCACACTCCAGTTTGTCGCCCTTTTTGTAGATAGAGCATATAACGCCTTGCTTCCACTCCTCCGGTAGCTGTTCCGTTTCCCAGATTCTGACTATCAGCCGATGCAGACAAGCGGCCAACCTGTCCGGGCCCATCTTGATGAGTTCGGCTCCGATACCATCCTTGCCAGCGGCCTTGTTGTTCTTGAGCTGTTGAATGGCATCCTTAACTTCCCCCATCGTGGGAGCTGGTTGATTTCCGCTGTCCGCTGTACTGACGTAGCCATCGCCTTCGCTGTCCTGACCTTCTGTGCCTGTGTTCTCTGCGCCTTTCAGGTGTTCATCGTAGTGCTGCTTCCACCTTTCGATCACCTCGCTGTCGTATTTTGCTGAGGATGTTAAGCATCCTCAGCCAAAACCGTCACCGCAACACGTCCGTTGCTCTAAACTATAACCGATTGACTGATTCATTTTTTTCCCTGCGATCGTTGCATAGTCAGACTTCTGATCGGCTCTCTGTTTGAAGCCGTCACTCGCGCACACACTCTCTCGTTCTGTTCTTTACCGAGTGAGAGAGATAGCTTCTTACAACCCAATGTCTACACAGATTTGAGTAACTCTCCCGCTGAAGCCTTTATCTAACGTGATGCAAAACCGAACGCAGCCCAAAGCGTTGTTATTGAAAATGTCCTATTTTCAAATGGTGATTACCGATTTCATTTATTTAAGATCAAACTTAAATGTTCGTTATAGCTTCAATATATAATCAAACTGTCAACATTATTATAGTTATGAATCCATTACCACATTCCCTCTCACCTCTACTCTTCAAAAGACGAATCACACACAAAATCCGACTTTTCTATATCGATTTTTTAAAGCTATCTTTACAGTGTACTTCCAAATAATTATATTGTGTTTACTTCTTTGATCCAATGTCTTGAGATTGATGCATATCAAATAAAGGACAATAGTACTCTCAAAACTATTAAGTTTCGTCTTATTACGTTTAAAAGTATGCATGTTGTGCTACATTGAGAGATCTGTTGATATTACAAAAAAAAAGGCATTGGGCAATCAGAGTATAAATTCCATAGAATAGTTTAAATACAATAATAATGCTTTGCCTCAACCTAAGTATGTTGTTCACTTGCTGAATGATTTTATTTCTTAGCGAACGATCAAGACAGTCTCCATTTTAAATTTCTTTATGCGTTTCGCGATCAGACAAAAGTTTTTTTCTTGAACCATTCAAGAACGCAACAAAATAAGTGACTATTTTTTTCTTTCAAAATGGTATTTAAATGAACGATTGTATTGATTTAAGATCGAAACAACTTATTTCTTAACTCTGAATAGTTTGCTTTCAAGGTTCCAAAATGTTTGATTATAATGAATCATTAAAATATTCAAAACTACCATAGAAAGCTCCACCGTAGTCTTTGGGTTTGTCTGAACAACGCCACAGTTCACTATATTAAGTCCAATAGAAGAGTGCATGGTGACGCCACGAAAAATTATCCTTCTCTGTCCCTTTTTCATCACGCTTAATTGACTGTCTTACTGTTTTACATGCATTGCTGGAATTGTTTAGATTTGTTTTTTGTATGGAGTTGATATTCACTGCTGGAATCGTTGACGTGCAGGCGTGCAACGAACTGTATATTTTCTTTGATGTGATGAGTGCCTTCAAAATCCAATCCAAATCCAAATTCCAAATCCGATCGAAACCCAATACAAATCCAATTACATGCAATCCATTCAAATGCAATCCAAATACAATTCAAACACAATCCTGTACCCATTTGTTTTCTTAAACTTCACTTACTCCAAATTCAATTGAATTCAATTTCAATACATTCCATATTAAATCCAATCCTGATCAAATTCAAATCTAATCCAAATCCAATCCAATCCCAATCTAATCCAACGCAAATCCAATCCAAAATTCAATTCACATTTAACCCAATTCCAATCGAATCCAAATCCAATTTAATTCAAATCCAATCCAAAACAAATCCAAATTCCATTAAACTCTTAACTCCAACTAATAACTCCAACCCAATTTCAATTGTATTCAATTCAAATAAAATCCATATCCAATTCAAGTCTAAATCAAATCCAGTCTAATCCAATCGAGATCCAATACAAACCCCATCTTAACACATTCAAACTCTTATCCAACTCCAACACAAATCAATCCCAAATTTAATACGATTCTTATCTAAATTCAAATCCAATACAATCCAAATCTAATGCATATTCAATCCAATTTCAATCCAAATTCAATGAAAATCCAATTCAAATCGAATCCTAATCGAATCCAAATCCAATTCAAATCCAAATTCAATTCAAATCTAATCCAAATCCAATCTACAGGTAATTGAAATTCAATCCGAATACGATATAATTTCCAAGCGAATACAATCCAACTCTAAGCATAATCCAAGTCAAATCTAACCAAATTCTAATCCAATCTAAATCGAATTCAATACAAATCCAATCCATTTTTTTTAACTTCATTAACTCCCTTCCAGATTCAATTGAATTCAATTTCAATCTATTCCATATCAAATCCAATCTTAAACCAATCCAAATCCTATATACAAATCTAATTCAAATCCAATCCAACCCAAATCCAATCCTGAACCAATTCAAATCCAATCCAAAGGTAATTAAAATCCAGTTCGCATCCGATATATATATTAAATCTAAATACAATCGAGCTCCAACCAAAATTTAATTCAAATTCAAACCCAATTCCAATCCAATCCAAATCAAATCCAAATTGCTTTTTTTACTCCAACCCAAATTTCAATTGTTTTCAATTCAAATTCAATCCATATAAAACCTATTCCTTAGCCAATCAAAGTCTAAATTCAAATCCAATCTAATCCAATTAAGATTCAATTTAAACCCCATATTAACTCATTCAAACTCTAATCCAACACAAATCAAATTCAAATTTAGTACGAAATTCTTATCCAATCTAAGTCTAATGCATATCCAATCCAAATCCAATTTCAGTCCAAATCCAATGAAAATCCAATCCAAATCGAATCTGAATCGAATAATCCAAATCCAATCCAAATCCAATCCAAATCCAATCCAAATCCAATCCAAATCCAATCCAAATCCAATCCAAACCCAATTCAATCCAATCCAAATCCAATCCAAATCCAATCCAAATCCCAATCCAATCCAATCCAATCCAAATACAATCCAAATCCAATCCAAATCCAATCCAATCCAATCCAATCAATCCAAATCCAATCCAAATCCAATCCAAATCCAATCCAAATCCAATCCAAATCCAATCCCAATCCAAATCCAATCCAAATCCAATCCAAATCCATCCAATCCAAAATCCAATCCAAATCCAATCCAAATCCAATCCAAATCCAATCCAAATCCAATCCAAATCCAATCCAAATCCAATCCAAATCCAATCCAAAATCCAATCCAACCAAATCCAATCCAAATCCAATCCAAATCCAATCCAAATCCAATCCAAATCCAATCCAAATCCAATCCAAATCCAATCCAAATCCAATCCAAATCCAATCCAAATCCAATCCAAATCCAATCCAAATCCAATCCAAATCCAATCCAAATCCAATCCAAATCCAATCCAAATCCAATCCAAATCCAATCCAAATCCAATCCAAATCCAATCCAAATCCAATCCAAATCCAATCCAAATCCAATCCAAATCCAATCCAAATCCAATCCAAATCCAATCCAAATCCAATCCAAATCCAATCCAAATCCAATCCAAATCCAATCCAAATCCAATCCAAATCCAATCCAAATCCAATCCAAATCCAATCCAAATCCAATCCAAATCCAATCCAAATCCAATCCAAATCCAATCCAAATCCAATCCAAATCCAATCCAAATCCAATCCAAATCCAATCCAAATCCAATCCAAATCCAATCCAAATCCAATCCAAATCCAATCCAAATCCAATCCAATCCAAATCCAATCCAAATCCAATCCAAATCCAATCCAAATCCAATCCAAATCCAATCCAAATCCAATCCAAATCCAATCCAAATCCAATCCAAATCCAATCCAAATCCAATCCAAATCCAATCCAAATCCAATCCAAATCCAATCCAAATCCAATCCAAATCCAATCCAAATCCAATCCAAATCCAATCCAAATCCAATCCAAATCCAATCCAAATCCAATCCAAATCCAATCCAAATCCAATCCAAATCCAATCCAAATCCAATCCAAATCCAATCCAAATCCAATCCAAATCCAATCCAAATCCAATCCAAATCCAATCCAAATCCAATCCAAATCCAATCCAAATCCAAATCCAATCCAAATCCAATCCAAATCCAATCCAAATCCAATCCAAATCCAATCCAAATCCAATCCAAATCCAATCCAAATCCAATCCAAATCCAATCCAAATCCAATCCAAATCCAATTCAAATCCAATCCAAATCCAATCCAAATCCAATCCAAATCCAATCAAAATCCAATTCAAATCCAATCCAAATCCAATCCACATCCAATCTACAGGTAATTGAAATCCAATCCGAATACGTTATAAATTCCATGCGAATACAATCCAACGCTAAGCATAATCCAAATCAAATCTAACCCAATTCTAATCCAATTCAAATCGAATTCAATACAAATCCAATCCATTTTTTTTACTTCACTAACTCCATTCCAAATTCAATTGCATTCAATTTCAATCTATTCCATATCAAATCCAATCCTAAACCAATCCAAATCCTATACAAATCTAATTCAAATCCAATCCAACCCAAATCCAATCCTGAACCAATTCAAATTCAATTCAAATCCAATCTAAAGGTAATTAAAATCTAGTCCACATCCGGTAAATAGATCGAGCTCCAACCAATCCAAATCTAATCCAAATTCCATTTTTTTTATTCCAACTCAATTTTAATTGTATTCAATTCAAATTCAATCCATATAAAACCTATTCCTTAGCCAATCAAAGTCTAAATTCATATCCAATCTAATACAATTAAGATTCAATTTAAACCCCATATTAACTCATTCAAACTCTAATCCAACTCCAACACAAATCAAATTCAAATTTAGTACGAAATTCATATCCAATCTAAGTCTAACGCATATCCAATTCAAATCCAATTTCAGTGCAAATCCAATGAAAATCCAATCCAAATCGAATCCAAATCCAATCCAAATCCAATCCAAATTCAATTCAAATCTAATTCAAATCTTATCCAAATCCAATCTACAGGTAATTAATTGAAATCCAATCCGAATACGATATAAATTCCATGCGAATACAATCCTACGCTAAGCATAATCCAAATCAAATCTAACCCTATTCTAATCCAATCCAAATTGAATTCAATACAAATCCAATACATTTTTTTAACTTCACTAACTCCATTCCAAATTCAATTGAATTCATTTTCAATGTATTTCATATCAAATCCAATCTTAAACCAATCCAAATACTATACAAGTCTAACAGTAGCGTAGCTAGGGGGGTGCGGTGGGTGCGGTCCGCACCGGGCCCCGAGATCATAGGGGCCCCAAAATTGCAGTGCGGATTTCTCATAGCATTGAAAGTTCGACCTAGCTTGACGATTTGTATGTTCTCAAACTAAAAATTAGTATAATAATCATAGGTTTTGAACGAGATTTGGATCAGCTATGAACAGGGGCCCCTTCATTATCCCTTATTTTAAATACTTAATGGCTAGATTTAGAACCAGCAGAGGGGGCCCATAGGGATCGTCGCTTCGGGCCCCCATTCTAGGGGCCTCCACAAATATTTGTTGTTGTTAAATCGATTGGGCGCATGAAAGAACTGAACCTTCGAAAAGGGCCGCGTTTAGCTAATCATCATGTGGATACTTAAGTAGGCTCAGATACCTTTTTTAAATGTCGAGTCTAATTACGACTTTGGATTTATAAATATTTACTTCATGAATTTTGATTTTGAATTAAATGTACCTTAGTTTGTTGGCCTCCAAAAATCTGGAGCATTGGTGAGCTTTGAGCTTGAGGCAATCAAAATTCCTTATTTATTTTGATCATCCAAAAATACTTACCAAAAATAATCTGAATTTATTCTCGGGTGGCTTTAAATAATTATTCAGGATATTTCTTTTAAAAAATCTCCTGGTTATTTACATGAAATTATTCAATGAATTTTACCAATTTTTTTGTAAAACTTATTTTGAGAACCCTAAAGGTTTCGTAATATTTCTTCCAATAATTTGTTTAGAAATTCTTTCAGGATTTTTTACAAAAATTTTAACTGAGTTTCTTCAGAGTAAACGTTAGCAACAAATTCAGGGATCTTTTTCCAGTGCTATCATGTAAAGAACATGCAGAGCAATGCAACCTGGAATTTTTCAATTAATATCTGAAAGAATTGCCTAGGGCGTAAAACCACCATAAAATAGCTAGTAATAATCGTTTTGGCTTTCCGATAAGGGCGTCAATTAATTGAGGGGTTTTAAAAATTGCCTCAGAGATTCCGAAAATGATCACCCTGATTTTTTTTAAGGATCCTGGAAGATT
The DNA here is from genome assembly GCF_002204515.2 of Aedes aegypti. Lineage (NCBI taxonomy): Eukaryota > Metazoa > Arthropoda > Insecta > Diptera > Culicidae > Aedes > Aedes aegypti. The sequence goes on along the minus strand of NC_035107.1, from coordinate 158,052,361 downwards.
GCATATAGGAATCGTTCAAGGATTTTATCAAGGTTTCAACCAAGAATTTCATTGAGGGGACTTCTAAGCATTTTCCCCTAAAAAAACAACTGAAGGGTTATGGGTACCCTTGGTCAAGCCCGAGATTTTCCCGAGTACTTCTTTACCAATGCAATGAGTCCAAGGAATCTTCCACGAATTATACCTTTTTAAATATACCCATAAAGACTTAACTGAGGACTTTTTTTTGGTATTCATAATAGAAGTTTGCGAGAATTCCTCAGATGATTGGAAATTTTTTTGGATTTGTCCTTCATTGTTCCCTGGGAGCCCTTCTTCATTACCATAGAGTGTCCGTAAATTACAAAACAAAATATGTGAAAGATTATCTCTCATTTAAAATAATAAAAATCTATGTCGATGTATGTATTTTAACCCTCTAATACCCAACCCCGCCTTTAGACGGGTACACTTTGGAATTTTGTGTATTTTTTCGTAGCTCGGAAATCAAAAAGATTTTATTTTTGGCTTAAACCTTAACTCATAACACGCATATGAGTAAAGTTTTTTATGACTTTTGAAACTTTTTTGTATATTTGAAAATAGTTGAAAAATTGTATTCTTATATAACCTACAAATGCCTGGGGTTTATTTAATGTGAAATATAAAAAATATTGTCTTTTATATTTTTGTACTATAAACCTATAACAGAAGAAGAGCTTGGTGGTATTAAAATAATTTCCAACCTGTTTTTCCGTTAATTACACGGAAAATAAATAAAATGAGAGAAATATTTAAAATTTATTATTTTGAAAGTACTATAAAAATTAGAATTTTATAATTGCCAAAAATAAGTAACTAGAAAAGTCTTCAATAAAAAGTGAAAAAGAAAAAAGATGTTCAAAAATAAAAATTATAAAAATAAAAACCATAAAAATTCATAGATTTGCGAAAAAAAAATCATTGCCCAAAACGATTTTAGATAACTCAAAATGATATTTAGATCGAAAATAAAAATTTGGGTCAGAGGGTGATACATCTATGAAATAGCGAAAAATACAATGATGGGTAATTTCAAAATTATTGCTTTTTACTGAGATAATCAAATTGAAATTTATTGGAGACATTTGTTTGAGGGGTGCTTGTCATACTAGATATAATTTCTATAAGATGAGTTCAAATATTCTTTTTATGATTGAAATTTTCTACAGAATCTTGGCTGTAGGATAGACGGGAAATAGAAAATTATTCAGTTTGAATCCATTGAGATCGAAGGGCTTTTCTCTTCCATCATAAAGCCCGAAAAACGGCGTTCGTCAAAACAGCCCAACACGATTGGGTAGGATTTTACAAATATTGACATCAGAAATGGATCAAATTTGTTGCTTGAGAATATACAAACAATGCAGGAATGCTCAATGTATCTATTTCGGTTGCATAGAGGCATGTCTTCAAATTTAGTACGGATAATATGCGGATACCCTGTACGAGAAGTTCTTCAGGCGATATAAGCAGAAATTTCCCCAGGAACTCCCGCCAGTTTTTTTATCAAGAATTCTTTCAAATATTCCTGCAAAATGTCTTCCAAGACTTTTATTACAAGGAGTTTTTTATTTATTAAATTAAAGATTAAAATTCTTTGGGGACCGACGAGTAGCCATAACCCACGTGAATATCTCAGGATACAGAATTTTTCTAGTGTTTGGATATTCATTTCACGGAATGATACATTAATGCGAGTATGTTGTGAAAAAATGAAGCAATTTGGTGCAGCTGTCTTTGAGTAATGAATATTTCTGTTTCTGGTACCACGCTGGATAAATAAAGATCTTAAAACTCAAAAAACCTCATATCGTAATTTCCAGATTTCTCCAAGAATATTGAACCGATTTGTATGATTTTTTCAGAGTAGATCTTTATGACCTGGCTTTGTATAGTACACATTTTATTTTTTTTTTGATAAATTGACCTAAAACAAAATGGCCACCAACGACATTTTATATGGAGCATGTCGGTCCTCCAAGGAACACGGAATATCTTCAAAACCAGATCACCAATGATTATTATCGATACGGATTCTCAAATTAGAAGAGTTTTTTGAGATCTTGTGAAAAATGGTGCAAAAATATCGAGAAACAAAAAAGGTATCGCGATTTGAATATTTTTAACGGTAAAAAATTAGGCTCCCGGTAGAGGGGTTAATCACGATTTTTTTTTACAAATACTGAAGGTACGTGTGAACTCGCTAATAAAAGACATATCTTGCAAACCTCTTTTCGAGGGGCCCCCAAATCCACCTCCGCACCGGGCCCCCAAAACTCTAGCTACGCCACTGAAGTCTAATTCAAATCCAATCCAAATCCAATTCTGAACCAATTTAAATCAAATCCAATCCAATTAAAATCCAGTCCGCATCCGGTGTAGATTCAATCTAAATACAATCGAGCTCCAACCAAAATTTAATTCAAATTCAAACCAATTCCGATACAAATAAATTCCAATTTCAGTCCAAATCTTATCCAATCCAAAAACAATCTAATCCAAACTCAATCCACAGGTAATACATATCTAATCCAAATCCGATATAAATTCAATATAAATACAATCCAACTCTAAGCAAAATCCATACAAATCCAATCCAAATCGAATTCAGTCCAAAACTAATCCAATTTGTTTTTTTTTAACATTATTAACTCCAATCCAAATTCAATTGAATTCTATTCAAATCCAATCCATATCAAATCATGGATAAGGAATCTAAACTAAATCTTATTAAAATACAATCCATATCAAGTTGAAGTCCAAATTCAAATCTAATCGAGATCCAACACAAACTCCATCTTAATTCATTCAACATCTTACTCAACTTCAACACAAATCAAATCCAAGTTTAATACGAATCTTATCTTAGTTCAAATTTATTAATATCCAACTCCAATCCAAATCCAATCTAAATTCAGTTCACATCCCCAATACAAATCCGATCGAAATCCAATCCAAATCTAATTCAATGCAATCCAAGCCAAATCCAATACAATTCAAACTCAATCCAAATCAAATGCAAACTCAATCCTATTTCTGTTCATTTTTTTTTAAACTTCACCAACTCCATTCCAAATTCAATTGACTTCAATTTCAATACATTCCATGTCAAATCCAATCCTACACCAATCCAAATTCAATTCAATTTCAATCCAAGAAAAACCCGAAATCAAATCCAGATCAGATGTACATTAGATTTTGTCAAACGAATTCAATCATTTCATAGCATTTTCATTATTTTATTGTAAGTAGCTTCAATTTCGTCATTTATTTAGCTCCACAATGTCCGTTTTCCCCATTCTTTTTTGTTCGACCACATCTATTTTTTTTTTGCTTTATATCATGTCTGTTTCGCTCATTCTTGAATTTTTTTAGCCAGCCACATCTATTTTTTCCGTTTTTCATCTATTTTTTGTTAGCCAGATCATATATTTTTTTGGCTTTTTTTATCATCTCTTTCTTGTTTTAGCTACATTTATTTTTTTAGCTCCATATCATGTCCATTTTCCTCTTTATTTTTCGGCCACATTTATTTTTTTGGCTTTTTTTCTCATGTCTGTTTTTTTTGCCACATCTTTTTTTTTTGCTTCCGTCTCCTCAATCATGTTTTTAGGTAATTATTTTTATTCCTGCTTTGCAAATTTGCTGTTCTTCAATCAAAGAATTTACACGGGTTCAGCTACCGGCTGCACCATGTCGTATTTTGCTGAGGATGTTAAGCATCCTCAGCCAAAACCGTCACCGCAACACGTCCGTTGCTCTAAACTATAACCGATTGACTGATTCATTTTTTTCCCTGCGATCGTTGCATAGTCAGACTTCTGATCGGCTCTCTGTTTGAAGCCGTCACTCGCGCACACACTCTCTCGTTCTGTTCTTTACCGAGTGAGAGAGATAGCTTCTTACAACCCAATGTCTACACAGATTTGAGTAACTCTCCCGCTGAAGCCTTTATCTAACGTGATGCCCAACCGAACGCAGCCCAAAGCGTTGTTATTGAAAATGTCCTATTTTCAAATAATGAATACCGATTTCATTTATTTAAGATCTAACTTAAATGTTCGTTATAGCTTCAATATATAATCAAACTGTCAACATTATTATAGTTATGAATCCATTACCACACTCGCGTCCGTCCGTCAAGATGCTCCCATCCTTATCCCGGCACATTTCAGCTCGCGGCACGAAGCCTTTGCGGGATGTGTTGAGCTTCTGATAGAACTTCCGCGTTTCTTGAGAACGGTACAGCAGCTCCATCTCTTGGCATTCCACCTCTTCCAGGCGGCGCTTTTTGACCCGGAATAGGCGGGTTTGCTGTTTCCGCTTCAGTCTGTATCGTTCCACGTTTTGCCGCGTACCATGCTGCAGCATTGCAGCCTGCGCTGCATTCTTCTCCTCTAAAACCTCCTGGCACTCCTCGTCGAACCAATCGTTTCTTGAGCTCCGTTCCACATATCCGACAACGCTTTCGGCAGCGTTGTTAATGGCTGCTTTGACTGTCCTCCAGCAGTCCTCAAGAGGGGCCCTATCGTGCTCGCCCTCATCCGGCAACGCTGCCTCAAGATGCTGCGCGTACGCATTGGCGACATCCTGTTGTTTCATGACATGTGCTATTTCTGGTTGATAGATCGCCTCTAGTTTAGTCGATTTGCCAAATTTCAGCTTTTTATTTTATTAAAAAGTCATATGAATAAATAAGTTTACGCAAAAAATTTGCTCCCTTGCACCAATAGTTGCCGTCGTGTTCCAGAAGTGGATCAACGGATTGAAGCAGTTTTGAAAATAGATGTATAAAAATGAAGAAAAGTCTCAGAGATGATCTTTATGCTTCATTCGAAAGATATTAGTTGCTGTTCCGAGGGAAAAATGTATGTAAAAATTTACCATTTTATGTAAAATTCCTTGTATCATTCCCGAACGTCTACTACTGGAGCACTAGCGCAACTACTGGAACACGTGTACCAATAGTGGATCAAGCGATTTTATGTTAAAAAAATAATTTTATCACTCTTTTTATATTTCTCCCATATTGTAGAGGTTGAAATCTTTCTGTTGACGCCGAAAGATCTCTGTTAAGGCTTTTCGTTATTTTGGTATGATTTTTTATAGCTTAGGTAGTGTACTAATGGCACAGGCACCCTTTTTGAATGCCCTCAATGTGATTCATGAAAATTTATTTTCTATCTATCTAATCATTTTTACAATTTACTACAAATTACAAACAGGCTTCGTTCTTGGTGCAGAGGCCTGTATCATCTGCAAACAAACATTTTTTGACATCCCCCAAGTAACTCTGATAAGGTAAATGTGAATATATTGTACAAAATTGCTCCTAGAATGCAGTCTTGGGAAACACCTGCTCTGACAGGATGTATATCATGCATGGAGGTTTGACAATCAACCTGAAGTGTACGATTTGATGGATAATTTTTAATGATTTTAACAATTTATGTTAATTTTTTTTTTAATTTTACGATCAAAACTTTCTGGCATGGACACAATTCTGTACATTCTAGTGCTTCTTTCACCCTGTGTCAATTTTTACAAAGTACCGTAAAACGGGGTAACTTTGATAGTTTTTTCGAAGAAAACTTCAATATTTATGCATGCTGATGCAAAGAATTACAATTTATATTTTTTAAACAAGTACTGACATCCTAGCTATCGATTGCACTTGATGGATTGCCAAAAGATTTATGCTGAATGGATATATAATTTTTCATATAATCGAAAGTCGGCTTTCTGTTTTGGGGTAACTTTGATAATGGAGTATAAATCGAACAAGATAGAATGAATTACCGCAGACAGACGTTTAAGCAGCAACAAATTTATTCAAAATTCCTGTGTAAATTCTACCGTGGTGCCACCTAGGGAGCAAATTGCTGCAGTACAGTGACAGTTCGTAAAGGCACGTGGCTTCATCTTCTCGCTTACCACCCAGTTCACCACCCACTGAACAAAAATATCAAAACTATCACTTTAAAAATAATTCACACAATTGTGATACTTTCACGCCAATTTCTTTTACATGAGTAACGATCATTCAAGGGTATTATTCTAGCATGAATCTGTGAATAAATTGAATGCCAACTTGTGGTAAAAATTTCAAAGGATTTAGTTAACTTTTACATGAGAAATTAGATGCAAAAGGGAACATCACCCACCCAGCGCAAAAAAGAGGTGCATAGTTTTTAGCGTTGAGCACGTCGGCTGTGGGAGCGGTTGTTTGTCATGCTGTCAACGAAATGTGATCGGGGTGGTGGCGGGACGCATACGCCACTAACGCCATCTGTTAGCTTATTGCCACTTGGCGATTTGTGGCGGCCATGTTTTTACACAAGTGGCTGAGTCTAACTTAAACGTCTGTCTGCGGAATTACGGAACATTTATAGGGCGTTGCATACTTGTAGGCGTTTAACGCTATATGGAAATTTCTGACTTAAATTACAAAAATGGTCCCAGTTTGTGAAAATGGTTTCCGCTAAGAGATTTGAGACCGAATTCATGTTCTACTATAACTAGGCTGTCATGGGTAAGTGACGAACTCATTATGACTTTATCAAATAGTGGTCGTAGAACAGATTGTTTGTAAGCGTTGCAAAAATGCTAAAATCTTGTAAATTTTTAATATTTGCATAAAAATCCTCAAATGCACTTGATTCCAACGAAAATAGCTTTGACATGCAGTGTCATACTAATACTCTTTACTTTTGCATTCGTTTTTCTTAACTGATTGACAGAAACTTCGTTATTTCGTTTAATATGTTGGGGGTCTTGCACTATCAAAGTTACCCCGTTTTACGGTACTCTATAAAGAGTTCTCACCCGATTAAATCTTTCGAGGATTACTAAATCGCAGTTGTAGAAAAAAGAGAGCTCTGTCGGACAACGCACTTCTTCTTCTTCTCATTCTTCTTAACATTACGTATTCAATAGGACAAAGCCTGCTTCTCAGCTAAGTGTTCTTATGAGCACTTCCACAGTTATTAACTGAAAGCTTTCTTTGCCAAAGTTGCCATTTCCGCATTCGTTTATAGTGTGGCAGGTACGATGATACTCTATGCCCAGAGAAGTCAAGGAAATTTCTATTACGAAAAGATTCTGGACCGACCGGGAATCGAACCCATACACCTTCAGCATGGCTGTGTTTTATAGTCGCGGACTTTAACCACTCGGCTAAGAAGGTCGGACAACGCATATGTATCTCTATATGCAAACCCGTCCTGCATTTATAACCTATTTGTAAGGCTCCCTTGTTTCGATGGTAGGGTTGTTCCAACGGATATTCTCAGCGCATCCTTTGCACGCCCAGTGTTTGTAGGGCAATTAGGACTCAGGATTCTGCCATTCTGACACTCTTTGTTCGCTTACCAAGTCGCATGGTCCCTTTCATGATCCTATTACTGGATGATCGGCGCCTGAGGACCTACGGATCCAACGATGTGGATGCTTGGGCTTGGGCTTTTTCCAATGCCCAATTGTCTTGCAAGGCAATGGTGTTAGTGCTATCTTCTTGAAATTCCATAATTTCTCTAATCAGGGGTTCCAAATTGCCTCTCTGAGGTGAATACCCAACTACCAATTTTAGCGCTATAAGCCAATATTATTTGCTTTCTGTTGTATTACAGTTGAATTGAAGCAGCGAACGCTGCGAAAAATGAAGCCTGTCAAAAATAGAACGATTAGGTACCTAGCGAATACTTGTCTTATAACAGTCGAGGCAAAGCAATGATTGGTATGCATAAGAACTGCCAAACACAGCTTAAAAATAGCTGAGTAGACTCGTCAGATTTGTTGGTAAAAAGATTGAATAAAAGCTTTCGTTCGTATGTACAGCGCATTTACTCAACATAAAGCTGTATGAAGAAAGTTTCGAGAATGATTACATCTTCACTAAAATAACTTGGGATATTAGGGTGGTTCAAAAATTGTTTTTGCTCTACATCGCTCATTTGGTTCTAGATCAAATTCAGAGTGTCCTTCCAAAATTTGAGGACATTTGAATGAAAATTGAGAATGCACAAACGCTTACTATGGAAAAATCAAGTAATTATTTCAATCTGGCATAGTGTTGGCCCACTTGCTCTTGAGGGTTAGAGCAATGCTGATACTGTCAGATATATTTGTCAGGTACAACTTTGCCGAAGACCGTATTCCAATCGGACATCTAAGTCAATGATTTATAATCAATCGGAAATTCTTCAACGCTGCTCATTTATCTTCTGAACAGGCAACATTGCTACAACTGGCGCAAAAGATAGTACTCAAATCATGGCTACTATGTTTTACTGCACTCTACTGCACTGCTACTCGGCAAGCCTCGTAGGATAAATTTACGACTCGTGCTGTAAAATCATCATTCTGCAACTTTTTCCGTAAACTACTATTTTGCAATTCAGTTACATAACGGCCTACTTTTTATTAAGGGAATGACCAAAATAACGGCCTACTTTTCTTGCCGATACCAACAGTGCTGAAAGTGTTTCTTTTCAGCACTAATGACAGTATCGAAAAGTAACACCTTTCAGTACTGTTCTGGGAGTTCTCAAATCGATGTCGGATCACCTCCATACGTCATTTGTTGAATTCCTCAATGATTCTGATTCTACATCCATTTGATGAACCTCATTGAGTTGGATTAGGATCTTAGAATCAGAAACTAGTTGACCGTGAGAGATTCTGAGTCTTGAAAAAGTAGGACAGGCAATAAAATTTGTGAGTTCACTGTCAAATAAAGACGGTAGCGTTCTGTGGCGGTTCGTGTATACTTGTAGGTAGGTATTTCAGCACATGAATAGCTTACAATATGGTAGAAAATTGTAAGCGGCGTCTTACCTGGTCTGTCTTTCAAAGTAGAATCAGTAGTAGAAAATTCGTGACAGCCATTGCACAGCCTATCTGATTCAGAAATACGGAGTTGATACAACGCATGGATGCCCATGTGGATTTTCTTGAAATGTCTCCAAAAATCCAACTTCAACGGCATCTTTCAACATTGCAAAAATTGTTGCATGCAACTCGTTGCAAAACTCGATTTTTTAGCTCTCGGCAAGCCTTGTTGGATAAATGTACAACTCGTGCTGAAAAAAATCATCATTTTGCAACTTGTTGCATAAATAATAACTATTTTACAATTCGATTGCATAGCGGCCTACTTTTCCTACCGATTCCAACAGTGCTGAAAAGTGTTACTTTTCATCTCTAATAACAGTATCCAAAAGTACCACTTTTCAGTACTGTTTTGGGAATTATCAAAACGACGTCGGATTACATCCATACGTCATTTATTGAATTGCTCTGAATTTCTCAGTGACTTAGTTAACTAAATTGTGATTCTACATCTATTTGGCGAACCGGAATCAGAAGCTAGTTAACCGTGAGTGATTCTGAGTCTTGCGGATGTAGAGGTGCAGTAGAATTTGTGAGCTCACTAAAACTACCGTAGCGTTATGAGGCGGTTCGTACACTGATAGGCAAAATAAAGTGCCCTCCTTACCAGTTCTCGAATTTCTCTCATTGATTTCGTTCAAATTAAAGTTAACACACTTAAATCTCTTTTGATATTTTATTTTTGATATTCTTTTAATTTTTTTTTTTTAGGCACTCCGTGCACTTGGCCACTACTATGCCGATTATCATATTGTTGTAGAATCTATTTTTATCCTTATTGCTATCTCTCTCATACCGTGCAGGTAGAGGAGAGAGCTGCCGTTGGTCCAATCCATATCCATATAGCCGTAGTCCATTGGTGTGCGGTGGTTCATTTTGCCATGTTTCCGTATCGTGTGAGGCAACAGCCTACAAAGAGGGTCAGTTTGTCTCAGTCACCATCTGATACTGACGAAGGTTGGATGTGTTCTTCCCCAATACACGGTCCTTTGTGCGGCGTCTTCTGGTGGCTGGACGGAGTTTTTGTGTGGGGGGATAGGGAATCGAACCCTTGACCTTCCGCTTGCGAAGCGAAAGCGTAACCTCGAGGCTACGGCACCCCCTGTTTCTTTTAAAGTTGTACTTGCGAAATTTTGATAACAAAATAATTTTACTCAAAGAAAAAGAAAATCGATATTGAAAAAAAAAATAGTGACAAAAAAAAGTGCCCACTTCCTTCTTGGCCCCAGAAAAGATGATTTAAGAAAAATAAAAAGCAATTTAATAATTAATGTGTCCTCCTTTGGCCTTAAGGACTTGCTGGAGGCGCTTCGGCATGCTTTTCGCCAGGTTTTGTAGGTGTTGTGGATCTAGTTCTTCCCAGGCGCGCTCCAAGGCTTCAAAATAATTATTTTTGTAGGTAACACCAGTTTTGTCAAGCCTGGCATCGAGAATCGCCCACAAATTCTCGATGGGGTTGAGGTCTGGGCTTTGTGGAGGCCATTCCAGCGGTTTAATCCGACAAGGCCGGAAGAAAGACTTGGTCTTCTTGCCAGTATGCTTCGGGTCGTTGTTCTAGAGAATTATGAATTTCTCTTCAAGGCCCGTCTGGATCAGCAAAACCTCCAGATTTTCCCAGATCCCCCCCCAAGATGTTGATGTAGGAATCTGCCGTCATTATTCCGTCAATTTTCACGAGGCTTCCTACTGCACCCCATGAAAAACACCCCCAGACCATCACATTTCATCACATCACACCTCCATGCTTCACCGCTCCTTGTCACTATTTTTTTTTCAATGCAAATTGATTTTCATTTTCTTTGAGTAAAATTATTTTTTTATCAAAATTTCGCAAGTGCAACTTTAAAAGAATATCAAAAATAAAATATCAAAAAAGATTTAAGTGTGTTAACTTTAATTTGAACCAAATCAATGAGTGAAATTCGAAAACTGGTAAGGAGGGCACTTTATTTTGCCTATCAGGTATATACTTATGTGCAAGGCGAGTTCAGCCGCTATAGAGTACAATGAACCCGCCTTGCTTGTGTGTAGGTAATTTAGTACATGAATAACTAACAATATGGTAGAAAACTGCAAGCAAGGTCTGTCTTTGAAAGTAGAATAAGGATTGAAAGTGTGAAAATTTGTGACAGTCATTCCACAGCCTACCTGATTGAGAAATAGTGAGTTGCTACTACGCATGGATGCCCATGTGGATTTCATTGAAATATGTATGTTCTCCAAGAAATAATACAACTTTAACGGCATTTTTCGTAATTGCAAAAAATATTGTATGCAACTCGTTGCAAAACTCGATTTTTTCAGCACTCGTCGTATTTATCCAACTCGGAGAGCCTCGTTGGATAAATGTACGACTCGTGTTGAAAAAATCATCATTTTTAAACTTGTTGCATAAATAACTATTTAAGCATTATAAATGGATTGTACCCCGTTTGGCATAAAGTCGTTTGGCATAAGGTCGTTTGGCATAAAGCCGTTTGGCATAATGGTCGTTTGGCATAATGGCCGTTTGGCATAATGGTCATTTGGCATAATGGTCGTTTGGCATAATGATTGACTTAGAATGAATATCGGCATTTTTTAAGCTTTTACAGAGATCAACACCATTGAGCCCATAGCAAACAAATTTGGTAGGTTTTCAATAAGCATGGTGTTCGTTCAGAGATTTTCCAAGCTATGAATGTCAAAAATTGTTGTGACATTAGCGAGCATAACTAAATAAAACTCGTAATGGGTCTCGTGGAAGATCTTTTCGGAATGATAATTTTTTCTACATCTCAGAACATAGAGTATCTTTGAGCTTGTTGCGATATACATATTTGAAAATATAAAATTGGCAAAGAAAGTTCGCAGTAGAATATTTCGCTGCAAATCAAGCTCTGTCCCAATTCGGACGTAACACTTGATGAAAATTACTTGATAAAAGAAAAGAAAATTTATTTGCATAATATTTAAAACTCTAATCCAAAGACCAGCATAATGCAAAAATAGCCTATATACGAAAGCATATAATTTTACGTTCAAAATGATTGAGGCTCTAACGCAAAAAAAATGTTTCCGCGGCATAACTCAAATGAACAACACATTCAAAAAAAGTGTGGAAAACCTTCTGAATGATTCAATATAAATTTTAATTTTTGAAGTGTACGTCAAAAACACCATCTATTAAGGGAAATAAGATCATATATTCAAAAGAAAACAAAAAATATGTTGAATATTGGCAGGTTCTAAAGTAATTATCATTCTCACAGCGCGTCTAGCAAGAATTGATAATACAGCAAAATATAAAAACAATTTACATTTAACTTCACTAAATAATAAAAATTTAAAACAGTATAAATATAAAGAACAGCCTATTTTTAAAAGAAGGCAAAATTTATGATTCAACCAATAGAAGATTGGACGCCAAAAACAATCGCGGCACAATATAACGAAAAGTCATCGAGAATTGCGTTCAGAACATCGGTTCCCCGAATGCCAGTTCCCCAAATGATCGATTTCCCCGAAAAGTGGTGCAATTTAAATAGAAGCTATAATAGTCTTTAGTGGCTGGATAATGAACGGAAAAAACGATAAGCAATCAAAAGAAGGAGGTATTCTGATATTCTTGGCTATACACATGTTGGCAAAAATTCTGAGGACGGTAAAACTCGAAAGAACCGCCAATTGAATAAAGAAGGGTGCATATTAGATGGTTAGTTCGTTCACTACCTTGAAATGTATAAAGTTACGACAATTATGAGTGTCAAAAACTTTTCAGGGACGTGGGCTAATCGGGGAAACGGGATATTCAGGGAACTGGCATTAGGCGGTATCCATTTATTACGTAACGCTAAAATTTGAAATTCTTGACCACCTCACCCCCCCCCCTCCGTAACGCTTTTTGTATGAAAAATTTCAAATTTTTGTATGAGCCGTAACGCTGTAGCCTACTCCCTCCCTCCCCCTAGAGCGTTACGTAATTTGTGGATGCCGCCTTAAGAGAAACGACATTCGGGGAAAAGTAACACAACCCATCGAAGTTACTGCAGTAATCGATTTCTCTTTTCGCCAATAACTTGAGTAGTTCAATGTTATCGATTGCCGCTCTTCTGTCAGTTGGAAACAAAAAATATCTACAACATAGCTCCAAAGACCAGCCTATGTATAAAAGAAGGTGAAATTTATTTTAAATTTTAAATTCACACTCTTTATACTTTTAATTATGGTTATATCATGTTTAGAGAAAAAAACATAGAATGTTGGAAAGAAGGGTAAATTTGTGCTAAATATATCAAAATCTTCAGTGCAAGAAAATATTCCTATAGCGAAACTCAAAAGGAGCATTAATATTGGAAGGGTAATTTCTGGATAAATAATAAAATACTATTGGCAATAACTTTCCTAATATGCCTTAGTTTATTCAAGAGCATATGATTGTTGAATAAAGTGTCATTTTGTTTCAATTGACTCCAAAACAAGCCTGATGCCATCAGAAAGATTCATTAAAAACGTAAAAACGAATGTCATCTTAAGAAATTCTTGGTTTAAGACTCATTATGCCAATCGACTATTATGCCAAACGACCATTATGCCAAACGACTTTATGCCAAATGACCATTATGCCAAACGACTTTATGCCAAACGGATTTATGCCAAACGACTTTATGCCAAATGACCTACCACCTTATAAATGTATTCAAAATGTTTTCCCATATTTCAGGGAAGAACTAACACCGGAACTGCTGCATTACTAGTAAAGGTCAAAGATGTCGAAGATCAACCTCCAGAGTTTATTGTGGCATCAACAGTAATACGAGTGCCGGAAGATGCTCCGATCGGAACAACTGTAACTCAAGGTTCTAATTCTGTCAACGTTTATTTTTTGTATTGTGAAAAATGCATTTAATTTTATTTATTTGATTCCAGTAAAAGCCATCGATGGCGACCGAGGCGTGAACAACCGCATAAGGTATTCCATATCTCGAAACATCAGCAGTCCGTTCAGAATCGATGGAAGTCTGGGCACCATTTCTACCACGATGAAATTGGATCGAGAGGATGCCAGAAATCGAGCGAATGCAGCATATATCTTAGAAATTGTAGCAACGGAACAGAACTCAAAAATTAAGGTGATAAATTTATGATGTATATTTTGTGGATTTCGGTTAAGTTAGTCTAAAAGTAGAGTGAAAAGGATCCTTTTTAACATTCGCTGCTCTTTTTAAATTGAATACTTCATATCTTGTTTCCTTTTGCAGCCAACGCCATCGGTTCGAACAGAAATCACCATAATTATAACGGATGTGAATGATGAAACTCCAACGTTCAGAAGTCACTCGTACGAAAGTGAAATCAATGAAAATGCACAAGAAAACACTCCAGTATCGTTTCTCGGCTTTTCCCGGAATGAAGTGTTTGATTACGACCAAGGGCATAACGGTACATTTGATCTCTATTTAGAGCCAAATAATGGACTATTCGAAATAACTCCCAGTAGAGCAGTGAACGAAGCCACTTTCGTTTTGCGTGTGAAGGATTCAACTTTGCTGGACTACGAGAAAGTGAAGTCAATGAATTTCACAATTCATGCCAGGGAGATTGCTCCAGAGGGAAAGCATAGCATGGCAACGATTGTCGTCCACATCAGAGATCAAAACGACAATTTTCCCGAATTCTCGAAAGCGTCATACGAGTGCTATCTGCCAGAGAACAGTGGGGTAGGGGCTTTGCTGACTCAAATCCAAGCGGTTGATGTCGATTCAGGCGATTTTGGAACGAGTGGCATCCGATTCATAAGTCTATCGGGAAGTATAGCGGACTTGTTGGCATTGAATCCGTTGACTGGAGTCATAACCATTAAGGCACCAGGAGGGCATGCCTTAGATCGAGAGCTAGTTCAGAAGCATTATCTCACAATCGAAGCGAGGGATAATCTAGGACGTGGAAATCGTAACTCTGTACAATTGGTCGTACATATTCTTGATGTCAATGATAATGCTCCAGTGTTCTTACAAAGTATGTACGAAGCTCGTCTGATGGAGAACAAGCTATCTTTTGAGACACCGCTTGTTTTAGAGGCAAGAGACGCTGATTTGAATGGGACCAAAAACAGTGAAATTAAATTCGAAATTGTTGAGGGACAATTCAAAGATAATTTCACTATAGATGCTAAGTCAGGCAAGCTAGTTCCTCTTACACCCATTGATTTTGAGCTTCTGACCAGTGGAACGTTCAATATAAGACCGATTTTCCTGACTGTGTTGGCATCGGACAGTGGAGTGCCTAAACTAAGTACAAAAGTACCGGTTACCATACACGTACAAGACGTGAACGATCATCCTCCGCAATTTTTGCATTCAGTTTACACGCAGTCTGTTCCAGAGAATTTGCCAAGTGGTAGTCCTATTTTGGAAGTGAAGGCCATTGACAAAGACGGATCATCACCGAATAATTTCATCGTTTATCGTATTCAAAGCGGAGCAAGTGACAAGTTTGTCATCAGCCCTGATACCGGTATTATTTCTGTAGCTACTGGCGCTAGCTTGGACCCGGATATGACAGACCCTAAAACGACAGAATACTTCCTTAATGTGTTAGCCCTCGATGGTGGAATCGGCGAACAACAGTTGCAAAGCTTTTGCAGAGTGAACATATCAATTAAGGATGTGAATAACAAATCGCCATACTTTTTGGAACCAGGAACCATATCAATCCGGGAAAATACTCCGGTCGGGACGTATGCGTATCGACTGCTGGCTAATGATCTTGACAAAGAGCCCATTCTTCGCTACTACATGGACAGCAACACTTCAGAGGCTCGATCGGAAGAAGGGGCACTGGTGAAATTAAGCGAATATGACTATTTAACAGCATTTATGTTGAATTCCACTGATGGATTGATACGGGTAAGTAATGTAGAAGCCATTTGTACAGAACAGCTGATTTCTTTTCACTGAATCTTGCACTGAAATTAACAAAAATACAAGTTATACTTATGAAATTTAGTTAAGATCATTCGCAAAGTAAACATCTGGTCCTCGGCAACCGGGCTACACGAAAACCAATTTGGTATTCGCCGATGAAGGACTCCTTGACTGGTATCAGTCTGTTAAACAGGCTAATGGCTGTGTAATTGGTACAGTCCAGTCTGTGTATTTTCTTATAGCTTGGGCGTATGAGGTCATAGAGGTCTACAAGCAAAGTGCCACGAATACCAACGCACGATCAATCTTACACAAGTCGATTTCATCAGAATGAAAACGTATCGATGTTTGTTTGACGTTCTAGGGTTTCAGTGCTAGTAATGGACCCTCTAGTAGCTGGTTTGAATATATTTTATGGATTCGAGTACATACTCCTATTTCTAGAGCAAAATGTTTTATAATATGATGAAAATGGCTTGTTTTCTACATATTTGTACATAAAAACTTTTAGTTAATCTAAGATTTCACCAGAAAAAAATCAAAAATAAAATCATCCTCCAATTCCAATTATGGACCCCATTTCCATTAATGGACCCGGGTCCATAATGCGTATTATGGACCCGGGTCCATAATACGCACATGAAGAAGCTGGATGTAAAAAAGATTCTTAATGTTTCAAAAATTCGTTACGCATTCGTTATCTACCTAACTGTTGTTATTAATTTACATAACTGTCCCATGTAAAATATAATATACATGAAAAATGGACAATAAAGCGTTGAATGGTAGCTGGGGTGTTTAGACAACACTTAGTATCATAGGCGTTTGTGCTGATTGTCGCATTCATATTTGTTCAATTACATGTTCTTCCTCTTTCTGGCTTTTCGCCTCAACTGGAGAGCCTGCTTCTATGCCTGGTGATCTTATGAGCACTTCTACCGTTATTAACTGAAAGCTTTTTTCTGCCAATTGACAATTTTTACATTTGTATGTTGTGTGGCAATGTGACATAATAGATTATTAATTATTCTAGATATTTAAACACGATTTAGTTAATCAAATCGACTAACAAATTGCTTATTAAGAGTGCTCTTTAACTTTGTAAGTCGAGTTTATTGACTGTTGTAGTTTAATTTGTCTAGAACCCGACGTATAGTAAATATAGCCTATTCGATACGATATTTTAGGAATGTATCAAGTTAATAGATAATAATAATAATAATAACCAGCTCTTGCTATGGTTCTCTAACTCGGTATCAAGATATCAAATATCGAATATGGAGAGTTGATTGCAGGCGTAGATTCTTTTCTTCAATTTTATAAAAAAAATGTTTGACCAATACATGTACCACCACGCGTTTGTTACTTTATTTAATCGTTTTTTTTTTTTCAAATTCAAATACATTCAACCGTTACTGCGTTACTAGTTCAACAATTCTTCAAAGCAGCATCATTTTCAATACTCTTCAAGCGCATCAATTTCTCTTCCAATTTTGTGATAGCTGACAACTTCTTCAACTCCGCTTTCTTTATTCGTTCGTTTCGTTTTTCTTCAGATTTTCTCTGCTTCTCCAAACGAATGTTCTCCTTTTCCACTTGTTTCGCCTGATGGAGCTCCAGCCGCTTTTTGGATGTAAGTACAGGAGGACTTTTGGCTTGCTTGAATTTATTCCGCTTCTTTGTTGGCGTCGGTGGCTCATCAAAAATAGATGTTGATGTTTTGGCAATCATGTTTTCTGCGACTCCACTTTCAACCGACTGTTGGCTTACGTTGCATTCATTCTCGCTGATCGAATCAACGGTGGCTTGGTGGGTTTCGTAACCAGAATCTTCCTTACTTTCGATTCCTATGCCACTGCACATTGTCTCATCCTGCTGAAATGGTTTTGGAAAATCGTCCACGTTATCTGCATACACTATTTCCGATTGCTCGATTATGCTTGATTAAAAGAATAATTCATAATTATCAATATTTGGTAATTATTCAAATTTGATTTTCATATTGTTTTTAAACTTACCGACAAAAATCGTTACGATCTAAATCAGTCAGTTGCTGTTGACTTATAATTGTGGTCTGCATGCTCTCGGACGCTGAAGACACCTGATCCAATGATTTTTGCTTTGTATCTACCGTATCAGTTTGAGTTGATTTGTCGCTGCTACCATCTGATCCATAGTCAAGGGAACTGCTGCTCTGGTCAAACGTGATAGAGTTGTTGATGTTTTGAAATTCAAGCTCCTCGTCACATAATGGCTCACGTACTGCAGCTTCTTCCGGTTCAGACAATGTTGCCTCATCAGGAATATTGCGCTGATCAAACGGTGCTAGTATCGTTTTATATATAAGACAAACAGCCTTCTCAGTCTCAGTCGCAAAATCGTCAGGATCGACCAATCGATACAACGCTGCCTTTCTAATTGAAACTGTATTGACTGCGTTTTGAATGTCACGGCAAGATATCAGGACGCTTTCTTCAACTTTCTTGGATGCTCTTGATGATGATGGTTGGTCGTCTTGTTTGCCTGCGATGCATTTTGTATAGTCGACGGCATCAGCGTCGAATGGATAAAGACCACACACTCTAAAACCGTTGATAACGGTTTGTGGTTTGAAGGATGCTCTTATTGCCAAGTTCAATATGTCGCCAAATTGGTCCAGCCTAATGACTTTCCCGGGATGTTCTGTTTGCCATATGCGAACCTGTGGTAATTTTAAATCAATCATTTGAAATGGATTATTAGGAAAAGAAATAATAAAAATGTACCTGATTAGTCCAGCTTGCTTTAAGCGATCGAAATATTGCCACATCAGCTGGTTGTAAGATATGTGTTGAGTTGGCGTACAGTGATATGAGTATTATGTCCAATTTTATGCACTCTTCAGCAATTTCGAAAGGGGTGTGGCTTCGGTGACCGTCTACGAAATATATGACCGGAAGTGGAATCTTTTCTCGGATCAAATAAGGATGAAAAACATTGGAGATGTGTGCCATGAATGCTTCCTTAGTCATCCATCCGGTCTCAGATTTCCCGACTCCCCAGTCTGTGGGAAAGCTCTTCGTAACGTTGAGCGGAATTCGTTGATAAGGGAGCACTACACATGGTGGGACCGCGACTCCGGAAGCTCCATAGGTATTCAAAACAGTTATGTTCTTTTTGGATCCTGTGTCAATCACGTACACGTTTTTCTCCGATTTTGGACAGATTACTGCTTTTGTTTCGGGATCCAAACAGAATCCGATTTCATCACCGTTAAAAACTCGAAGTGGGTCACTCAATACATGGAGCTGTCCTTCTTCCTCAAGAATTTCTCCCACCGTACGAAACCAGTTGCGTATGTTTTCTTCGGTGACGGTAGCAGACGCTGCTGACACTTCCTCGGGTTTCCGTATGGTCAAATCCGGATGACGATTCATGAAAGCATGATACCATCGTAGTCCTACAATCGTTAATATGAATAAAACACTAATGTAGGAGACAATAAATGAATCACTTACCTGCGTTCATGTTGCAACCTTCCGGACGAGGATGCTTTCTGAGATGTTCTTTGACAGCCAGAATTAAATGTTGTCTGGTTACTGGGAAACCTTTTCTGGCCATCCTTTTGATCCATGCCACAATTTCGTCTTCTTCCGTTTCGGAAAGCGCACTTGGCGGACCACGTCTGGTCTTTCCTGACCAGTTTTTTCCCAGGCGATACTTCACGGTAGAGCGCGGAACATGGTACTGTTTGCAAGCTTGTTTTATCAGAACATGGTTCCGAATCGCGTTAACACACGATTGGACGTCGGATTCTGTATATTTATATCGGCACTTATTAGTTTTTCCCATTTTTAACGCAATTATTCACTGATCCGGTGCGAGTATAACAAATTCCGTCTGTTTACAAATGCAATTGTCAAATACGCAACAGGGGTGTTTCAACCAACCCTATAATGGACACCCGAAATTTTAGTTGAAATGGCAATAATTATCACTTTCTTTTGTTTAGCACTCAAAGTTTAGAATTCATACTTGGTACCAGCGAAATAAAAATAAGAAATTTTAATGATAATGATATTGTATTAATTCAAACAATATGTTCTCTCCTATAGCAAAATTGCTAACATGGGACAGTTTCATTACGTGCTGATCTTATTTTGCTAAAATAATAGTGTTTTCGTGAAAAAGTTGCAATGAACAACATTTTAAAACATGAATTTTGGTTTTTATTCACTGATTTATCATAATTCTTGTTTTGAAATGCGATATTCATGCAGAAATAATTCAAAAAGTAGCTAAAGGGTCCATAATACGCAAAGGGTCCATAACCGGCATCGGCTCCCTATAAGCTTTCGGTCATCGTCAGTCCAACAAGGAAATAAATGCTCGGTAGCAATTCTGTTTAAGTTTGCTTTCTCAGAGCAAACAAAGGCAATGTTGTGACAGTTCTCACAGCAGACAAAGAAAATTTTTTCACTACCCACAGTGCGTTGAATGTATGGAGATGCGGGACAAAAATCAAAACTGGAAGATCTAGCCACTTAAGCACCTTGGTATGTACACTGAAACAAGCGTTGCAGTAATGAGAACCATGAACGTGTTTTTAAATTTACTATTCCAAACTCGATTGAGCTATCATGAACGCTTTTTATTTGCGTTTTGCTCCCTCTCAATCCAACCGCGTCGATAGCCGAGCGGCTAGCGATCGCGCTTGACAATCGCCAGATCCTCGGTTCGATTCTAGTCTGCTGCAAGTTTTTAACCATGATAAAGTAATTTTTACTATACAAATGGTGCCATGGTAAAATTGAATGCACAAAATATTCTGAATAAATGCGAATGTAGTCTGCACAAATCAAGTGGCGTTGTGTATTTAATTTAACCCTCTGATATAGTATTTTCAACCGCAACGCTGTTCTCAGTGCATAGAGGACTACCGGTCTTATGAGCGTTTTGTACATGGTGCATTTGGTGCGGTGGTGAATCTTTCTTGACCACAGTTTCTTCTGGAGCCCATAGTAGGCATGACTACCGCTGATGATGCGCCTTCGTATTTCCTGACTAACATTGTTGTCAGCCGTCAGCAAGGATCCGAGGTAGACGAACTCGTCTACCACCTCGAAGGTATTCCCGTCTATCGTGACACTGCTTCCTAGGCGGGCCTTGTCGTGCTCAGTTCCGCCAACCAATATGTACTTTTTTTTTCAACGCATTCATCATTAGCCCGACTCTTGTTGCTTCGCGTTTCGGGCGGGTGAACAAATCTGCCACCGTTTCAAATTTTCTCCCAATAATATCCATGTCGTCCGCGAAGCAAACAAATTGTCCGGTTCTCGTAAAAATCGTGCCTCGACTGTTAAGTCCGGCTCTTCGCATGACACCTTCAAGCGCAATATTGAACAACAGGCACGAAAGTCGTAGTCCTCGCCGAGACTCGAACGAACTGAAGTGTTCGCCCGAGATCTTCACGCAGATGGATAGTTTTGTGCGCAGTTTCACAAACACCAGGTAGTGGTCGGAGTGTTAGCGGAGTGTTAGCGCCACGATAGGTTCTGACGTCGGTTATGTCGGAGAAGTGCCGTCCATCGATCAAAACGTGGTCGATTTGCGATTCTTTCTGCTGAGGTGATCTCCAGGTGGGTATGGGATTTGGGAGGTTGTGCTGGAAGCAGGTGCTACAAATGGCCATATTCTTGGAGGCGGCAAAATCTATCAGTCGTAGGCCGTTCTCGTTCGTCAGCCGGTGGGCGCTGAACTTTCCAATTGTCGGTCTGAACTCCTCCTCCTGGTCAACCTGAGCTCCTATGATGATCTTGACGTCGTGGCTTGGGCAGCGGTCGTACTCGCATTCGAGCTGCGCGTGAAATGCGTCCTTGTCATCATCAGTGCTTCCGGAGTGTGGGCTGTGCGCGTTAATTATGCTAATGTTAAAGAATCGGCATTTGATTCTTAACTTGCACATTCGTTCATTGATCGGCCACCAATCGATCACGCGCCTATCACTATAAAAGCTGTTCCCAGCTCACGTGTGTTGCCGCAGCTCTGGTAAGATGGTATGATTACCTCTAAACGTTCGCACCATCGAACCTGTCCAGCACACCTCCTGCAGCGCTACGATGCCGAAACCGCGGATCTTCAGTTGAGAGATTTGCAGTTCCACGTACCGAGTTTCCAATCGCTAGTCCATTTCCGTCACAGTGGTGTTTGCCGATTGTTCCTGTCCGTATTCTCTCGTTGACGTTCCTGTGCTGATGTGTTTTTACGGTTGGCTTGCAGAACCTGACAGCAACCCGCTAGATTTCCAGAGGACCATTCCCCCTAAATGTTCGGAGGACCATAGTGCGCAGTTTTGCTTAGAATCCTTCTCTGGCACTCGGACAATGATCAGCCGCCCCTGACATGGGGAACAGACACTGGTGTGAGCCACTCCTAACATGGAGTACAGACGCTCCAGGTTTGCAGAAGCAAAGGCTAAAGCAAACCCCCCCCCCTTCCCTGTCAGCATACGACCAAAGTTCCCACTGGGGTTGGGTACCCGATCTTCCCTGAGGTTACTCGTACCCCGGCCAGTGCCACGAGGAGGTACACCCAAAATAAATCGGATGGCGGATTGCCCTCCTAGCGTATTAGGTGCTAAATCCACCTATTGATGGTAAGATTCGCCTCCTAAGCGTAGACGGGCAAACCCGTCAATTGAAATCGAGCACATTGGACTTGAAAATTCGAGCAATCTAAATGTTTACGCCCGACCCACACAATTGCACAACCAATCCGAAGCCGAATGATGGCATCGGAAACGCACACTTAGGCAAATGGTCACGCGGCAAATGGATGGTGGACATGTCAGAGGAATGGAATGAATATTGCAATATAAAAGGCTTTATATATTGCTTTTGTCACTTCTCCCATCAAGTCGTCGATAGGTGCGTGGAGTTAGTACTGGTTTATAAATCGGGAGGTCCTTGGTTCGATTCTGAATAAGCGCGAGTATATATTTTGTTTTTATTTTTTGGTTCTTCAGGCAAATTTATGAAATTCAACCCGATTTCTTGTGGCGAATTATCATAATAGATTCCGGTCCCTGTATTTAGATAATCATTTTGCTTGAGTGACTATCGGAATAAGGTACCGTGTGACAAATGGGTAAAGGAAATCGTATAGAGAGGGTTCTTAAAAAAAATGAATAAGATCTACTATATTTTTCAGATTGTTTCCTACTAAATCTATGCTATATTTAAATTTAATGTTTGTGCCAAAGTTCAAGGTAAATATTGAAAATTTTGGAAACTAGTGGGACAAGTGAAAATATTGTCGTTTTAAATGACTGAACTGAAACTAAAAATATAACAGTCAGATCTGTGATTTCAAATGGCCTCTTTTGTTAGTGTATGAATACACAAAAAATCATACATAAATAATAAACATTTTGTTTTTTTTTAAACAATTTTCTTGAGCAACAATGTTACTTTACTTTTATTAAAAGTAATAACATCATCGAAAATCAAACACCATTCTATTTTACCGATTTTATGCTACTCATTTTATATTAAGCTAAGTTATCTCTTTTCTAAATAATATATTTATTGCCTTTATCGAGCGGATTTAACCCGGTCAAAAGTGTCAACATTCTTGTACCTACTGAATAAGTCATTATTTGAACTTAGTATCCAAACTCATGCGTCATCCGTTGAAGCCATTCAGAACATTACGATGTACATGTTTTTTTTAATTTCTTTATTATTATCATTCCAAACATAACATTCATTTCTTCTATCATCCTAATTTGGTAAAACAAATTTAAGATTTTATTAACATTTTGTTAACAACATACTACATCTCCCTGGCTCATCACCCGAAAGGCTTTGGGGTTTTACATATTTCGACATGTTGAATCCAACAAAAATAGTCCGGTTGAAAACCCCGTGTAACACCATCGTGACCCGATTGCCCCAAGGCTCCGCCA
Organism: Aedes aegypti; assembly: GCF_002204515.2. NCBI lineage: Eukaryota > Metazoa > Arthropoda > Insecta > Diptera > Culicidae > Aedes > Aedes aegypti. The sequence goes on along the minus strand of NC_035107.1, from coordinate 158,028,601 downwards.
CAAGAAATTTACCTTAGACACCAAAATATGAAAAACAAAAAAAATAATAGAAACTGGATTCGAAACCGCAACCAGTGATGCGTATAATACATTTTTTATGCTATTGTCGCATCGCTGTTGCATTCACATGCAGGGGGTTTCTAAACATTCATTTGTGACATTCGGGTTGCTACTGATACATTCTTACTGCAGCCATGAATGTATTACCTGACATGCATAAGAGTAGCGTGCCATTCTTTCCAGCCTCCCATGAACGTTATGCCATCGTGCATGACGGGAGTGCCAAATGAATGTAAAAACCAATCATGACGCAGCTGCGATCGTAACGACAACTCTTCACTCGTTTGATTCTGAGCCAAATCACAACTTCATCACAGCTCTGAACTGTCAAACGTCGCCTTTATGACGTTATCTTGCAGTATTTTATACATCATGCGTTTTCACTGCTGCGCTATGGACCAATGCACGAGTTCATTATTTGACGTTTTAGCGGTGCCGTGTTATTTATGTGACCATGGAAACGAGTGAATTCGGCACCGCTCAAATGTCAAATTAGTGAACTCGTGCATTGGCCCATGGACCAGTGCACGAGTTCACTATTTGAGTTTCAATGGTCACATAAATAACACGGCACCGCTTAAACGTCAAAAAATGAACTCGTACACAGGTCAATTGGAAGAGTGGGCGTTCATTGGACGCAACAAAAAAGCGGCACAAACGGAGCACCATTTTAGGTTTGCTTCTACTCTCTTTATTCGTATCGGTTTCGGCTTCGTGCCGTTCTCGCACAAGGTGCTGTCCATAAACCACGTTGTCATCCATGGGGGGGCGTGAGATGGGGATAGTTTGTTTGACCAAAGATCACGATCGACATATTTTTTTATACATGAAAGATCATGAAAATAAAAAAAAATTACCAGTGGGTTATGGACAGCCCTCAAGCTAGTGCGGCTGGTTGATACAAGAATAAAAAGAAAAGCATATTTCAATCGGTGCATCATGATAATACAGGTTTACGTCTACTACAGTAATTCATTATAACCATGATACATTTGTAGCTGACCAAAAAAAAAGTCACAGTCGCGCGTGACTTTTATTTTCAGTATCGCATGAAAGTTTTTGATGCATGAAAGTCATGGTAGTCAATGCGTGATTGTCACGCTCACTACAGTTTTTGACGGTACATTTTGGTTCACTGACCGCAACCTTTGGATCCTCAAACATAAACCCACACCACACGCCCATCACAGTTTCTCTACATCACACAACATGGAACCATCTTGTCACGGAGGACAACATGCAAGAGGAGCAAAATACAACACCCGTTGGACAGCCAAGTGCGAGAAGGGGTGAGATGATATGTTCTATAAATATATTTAAAGTACCAACGCGGTGCTGCGGGAATTTCTTACTTATACCAGAGTCAAAATCTATATGTTTGTATATCTATATTATCGGCAATGACTTATACATTTGCAGTGGAAATAGAATTTCATGCCGTGCGTGTTGGATTGGGTAATATATTAGGGAGAAACAAATAAACACACTTGACTATAACAGTCGGGCGCTTTATAAGCAGAATTTTATCGTTGACGTTTGCTGATTGATTTACTTTTCATTTATATACATTTTGGTCTCCTATTAGTCGCATGGTTGGGGTCGGTATGAGACTCCTCGAAGTAGGAGACCCAGGGTTTGTGGGATTCGATTCATTTGACGATGTAATATTGTAATCAAACATCTAAGTGTTCATACAGCAAACTGGATTACCGTAATTCTTTCGCAATATTAAAAGTGGAACAATTATCACGACATGGATGTTTTATGTATCTTTTAACAATTACTTATCAAAATGATAAACCATTACTTATCAAAATGATAAACCATGTGATCATTTAGCGGGGAAAGGGTATCTAGCCAAAGACCACGGTCCGCCCATTTGTGTTTCAAAGAAAATTCCAACATCAACTAAACCTGAAAGGTTTCATTAGCAGTCGGATGGTTCAAATTTAAAAAAATAGTTTTAAAATTCAATATTTCATATCTTTTTTACCAACAACGATTAGAAGACGATTAAGATTTCTATGGAAATTACTATGACAAAATTTGAAAAAAATGTACCCCACATGTTAGTACTGTAATGTTAATACAAAATTATCTCTAAGTGAAAACTAATTCCTCAAACAATAATAAGGAACACTGCAGTAGAAACAAATCTTTTATGAGCTAATTTTGTTAGGGATTTTTTCAGAAGTTTGTCACACTATAATCTCACATTTCGCTTAATAATAGCAAACCAATTCATAAATATCACTTCTCCCATTTTTCAAATTTCTGTTTCATTCATGAACAAAAGAAACACATGATCATTGGGCGAGCGGGGGGTTATTCGTCAAAACCACACAAAAGCACGAGGGGGGAGGAGGTGACTGAAAAGTCAGGAAAAATGTTCACGTGGTTTATGGACGACCCCAGTTGGAACGAAACACTTGAAGAAAATTACTTAGTAAAAGAAGGAAAAATTTTGAAATTTTGAAAGTGTACATCAAAAACATTATCGAAAGAATGGAAAATTGATTAAAATAATGTTTTTTCAACATATCTCGAATAGATATCATGTGTTTGTTATAAAATTATTTATATAGAAATATTAGCAGGTTCTAAAGTAATGATCATTCTAAATGCGTTGCTTGCAAGAATTGATAAATCAGTAATATATAAAAATGTTTATGTATTAGCTTTACTAAATTTTATCTAAGTGTAAAAGTCACGTAGGAAATTGATTGAAGTGAAATTATGAAATCTAATTAAGGAAGATTGGATTGAACAAATGTGTAGTGAAAATAAATCACTTTGTTTAGCAGAGTGTGCTACTACAGCCTTGACAATCGAAAAAGTGTCACGCTGTCGGCCGGAAGGTGAAAAATTTGATGCAATTGATTTTGCTCAACACGTGTGTTTCCAAGGAAACTTACTGTGATGACTTGTCGGCTTACTAGGAGAATTTAATATTTTGTTTAAATGCTATGGCCTGCTATGATACGTACATGGTATATGAAACCTTGTGAAGACAAAACTTCTAAGAAGAAAGAGTGTGGTATGAACAGTTTACATATTTGATGTGGACAGAAAATGTTCATTTTTTACTAATGCGTTGCATTATTTAGTCTACCGTTAACGGGTAATAAAGTTTTTGTTTATGAAAACTTAGAGTTTGTATGTGTTTGATCGAAGACACATTCAGGTTAGATAATAAAACATTCATGTGTCATTCATGTTGCCCCCAAATTTAGTTTCTGCTGCATAAGAATTGATGCAGAGTTGCAGTTTTGGTGAGAAATTTCAAAATACTTTTTTTTTTGTTCAATGTGATGATTTTGTGGGTTTTTATACACATTTATCTGAATTCACAGCATAATAGGAGAGGGATCAGATTTAAATTTCTTTTCGTTTCAGAGAGCGAGTAATGGCGCTTAAGCCAAGGCTCTAGAGCCAGGACATACGGGGGAAATACCTGTGTCCCATCCCAGGAAAAGGAACACAGCGATGAAGTGCGCATTAACTTTCTTAGCTACGCCACTTCCAACGATTTTACCTTTCCCTCTTAATGAAACAGTCGGTACGGTTCCCCATTTCTTCACTTATAAAATTGAAAAATGTTCGCTCACCATGTTATTCATTCGTGAATAATCTGATGGTCGTAAATCTTTCAATTATCTAAAAACCCAAGTCTGCACAGTGGGCCTGGCCATTTTAATGTTTGTGTCATATTGTATACGATATGCTGCAAATATGAATGTCGACAAGAAAATACTGGAATCATTTCCAGGATGCTTTTCAATATTGGTTGTGCAAGCGCTTAGATAGATAGATAGATAGATAGATAGATAGATAGCTTTACAAAATTTTATCTTATGATCTTATATGAAGAACAACCTATTTTTAAAAGAAGGCAAAATTTATTATTAAAACATTAGGTTATTGGACGTCAAAAATTATTGTGACATAATAAAACGAAAGAACATCAAACAAATGCGTTCAGAATCATCGGAGTAACTGCAGTAATCGATTTCTCTTTTCGCTGATAACTTGAGCAGATCAATGTTATCGATTGTTGCTTTTATATTAGTTGGAAACAAAAAACAATATCTAAAAACAATTTAGCTCGAAAGAACAGCCTATGCATAAAAGAAGGCGAAATTCATTTTAATTTTAAATCTTCAGTTTTTATATTTATGGTTACATTTTATTTTGAAATGTTTGAAGGAAGGGTAAATTTGTGCTAAATATTTTATTTATTGATATATCAAAATCTTCAGTGCAAAAAATTATTCCAATAACGAAACTCAATAAGGTTTGTTCATAAATTTCATAAGGCGAAAAATAGTCATTTTGGACACCCACCCACCCCCTCGTAAAGCTTTTTTTATGAATATTATAAAATTTTTGTATGACCTGTAACAACTTACTGAACCCACCCACCCCCTCAAGCGTTGTGTGAAATTAGCGAATGAGCCCAAAGAAGAATAAATATTTGAAAGAAAGGATTTCTGAATAAGTAATGAAATAGTTTTGGCAATAACTTTCCCAATATGTTTTTAATTTTTTTCAAGAGCATATCATTGTTGCATTAAGTGCCTTCTTTAAATCAACTGACTCTAAAGTCTAAAATAAGCCTGATGTCGTCAGAGGGATTCAATAAAAACGTAAAAAACTTGAGACGTCCTTGGTTTCAGACTCATTATGCCAAACGACTTTATGTCAAATGATTATTATGCCAAATGACCTACCACCAGATCAACTCTATATTTACTTATAATAATAATGCTCAACATATTGTCGATTTAAAGTCATGCTTTAGAGCATTCATGATGTCAAAACTATGTATCATTGCTTGACAGTTATCGAATGAGTGCAATAAAACTTATATTAATCTGCATTATATATCTGAAATAAACACACATTGTTTGAAAATGTATTGGAAAATACGAAGTTGGTGCAGTCCCATATTGAAAAATAAAGGCATACCAGTCTCCATATGAACTTTTAATTTAAACTTCAGCTGCAAAACGTGAATTGTGTTCAAGTTTATTATATTTTGCTGATCATTAGAAGCAAAATTAGTTAGGTATGCGGTTGTGTTAAATATGTCAGGAAGAAATGTAAGGGGTCGTCCATAAATTACGTAGCTATTTAGGGGGGAGGGGATCTTTACGGGGCCCATATAGCCGTAGCGGTAAACGCGCAGCTATTCAGCAAGACCAAGCTGAGGGTCGTGGGTTCGAATCCCACTGGTCGAGGATCTTTTCGGGTTGGAAATTTTCTCGACTTCCCAGAGCATAGAGTATCTTCGTGCCTGCCACACGATATACGCAAGCAAAAATGGTCATTGGCACAGTAAGCTCTCAGTTAATAACTGTGGAAGTGCTCATAAGAACACTGAGATGCAAGCTGAGATGCAGGCTCTGTCCTCTGTTTTGTTTGACTTATAAATAAAATAATGATTCAGCTTCAAAACATTCATCAAGATTGAAAAGAAATCTGAGAAATTTTAGATTTTCTTGATAAATGCAATCAAACAGATTTTTCAAAGCTTTAAATGGTTATGTAAATATTATATTATATTCGTGTCTTAATTGATAAATTTATAAACAAACAAAATCAAAGTTTAATAAATAAATTAAAAATCAATGCTTTAACTACTTGGAGTACATTGTTTTCTCATTTGTTAACAAGTCATAAAGTCAGCCGTTTTCAAGACAATAAAATAAACTCTTTTCGGCAAATATTACATGAAACAAGATATTTATACCGTGTATTATGCATTCAATGTTGCAGGAGATCTCACTCAATCAACTCATCGATTTGTTTTGATATATCAATGCTCTTGATGGAATAGCCTGAATATTAATGAGGACAACAGATTCGAGTTATATCGAAATTGCCCAATCATTCAATTTTATTGATAACTTGATAATTTGATAATTTTTTATTATTTAACTGTTTCATTATAGGTTGTGTAGGTTTATTTTATTATGAAGAAAGATAATGAAGTTCAGCTCAAATATTAATAGAGATAAATAATTTGTATAATAATCGCTAAAATTTTCTAAACATTCCAAATATATCAAGTGTAATCTTTTCTATATCTGGCCACTGATTGCCAAATGGATTTGAATTTGGATAATAATTCATTTCGAATTAATATATTTTATTGTTCATTTTCATTGAAATCTATTTCCTAACAAAGAATAATTAAAAAAAAACAATCCTCTAATAACGAAATTTCTGTTCTAACTAAAAATAAACTAGAAATATATTGTACCCTAACTAACAATAACGAGCTTCATCAATCCAATCAATTTTGTTTTTCACATTTTCTATAGTAAACTTGTTTGTCTTGGTAACAACAGCAAAAGTAATACAATTTAGCCTATATGAAACTAGATACCAAAATTATGTAACAGGAACTGTGTTTATTTGAAACTGTTTTCCAAATTACTTTCGAGCGCTACTGTATATCATACTGTTAGATTAGATTATCTTTACATTTTAGTCAGTAATTAATATCAAATTTTGTATTGAACTTCTGAATTCTAATTTTTTGTTTCAACCCAATCACTGAGGAAAATTAATAAAAAATATAAAGGGGGGCCTTCCTTAGCCGAGTGGTTAGAGTCCGCGGCTACAAAGGCAAAGCCATGCTGAAGGTGTCTGGGTTCGATTCCCGGTCGGTCCAGGATCTTTTCGTAAAGGAAATTTTCTGGATTTCCCTGGGCATAGAGTATCATCGTACCTGCCACACGATATACGAATGCGAAAATGGCAACTTTGGCATCGAAAGCTCTCAGTTAATAACTGTGGAAGTGCTCATAAGAACACTAATCTGAGAAGCAGGCTCTGTCCCAGTGAGGACGTCAATGCCAAGAAGAAGAAGAAGAGGGGGGGGGGGGTGCTTGATATGCTACGTATTTTCCAAGGGGAAGTATCAGCATTTGTGACGAAACGGTACGAGAGGGGAGGGGGGTGTAAAAAATCAGTGAAAAATGCTACGTTATTTATGGACGGCCCCTAATAGAAAATTATAAACATTTGTATGGACTTATCCACGGTCTTCTTTTACTGTCGATTTTCTTTTTCTTTTCCGCTCTAAATGCGGGCCGTGTTTACATAAAATGACATCCGGACCAACATCCAGTGAAGGAATGTTCACCGAATGAACATGAAGTGGATGAATGTGTGGCGAAATCGTTCATTTTCTGTAAACACGGCCCGCAGTAAAGGTTTTCTTCCCGCTGGAAGTTGCAACGTGACGTCATCGTAGATTAGTTCATGAAAGAAAAACTTCAAAGTTTGAGCATTATTTTCTCAGTGCCTACTTTTTTCAATATGGGCCTTTATGGGCAGCATAAGTTGTTCTTAGAAAAACTTTCTTATCGAAAATGTCTCCATCATGAAATTTTGTCCTGAACAACTAATTCCTATCACAATTCATAGATAGTCAAAATTAAAAATGATAAAAAAAGATTATTGCGTTGCATAAAAATGAAATTTTGTTGTCATATTTTTCATGATAAAAAAAAACAGTATATATGTTCTCTTGACTTCTCCAAACGGTTTACTACAATCTCCCCACTGAACGTTCTGTTCTAAAATCAACATATCGGTGTCATAATTCTTAAAATAAATTGCTTGCAAAAACTCATAGCCAATTTGCAGAAGTTGTTCTTGAATCAAAATGATCGATTCATCTATAGAAAACTCTTTTACTGTTATACTAAAACTATGGTTAAAATTTAATCCCATATATGGGGCACGGTTTCTTATAATCGGCTCATTCTGGGTAGCATTCATCAGCATTGGATCGATATTTTTTTATCAATGTGAAAGTAGAACCGTGATCTTGTTTTCTTTGAATAGCACCAGCAAAAGATTCCACAGAGTTTTCATGTTTTAAAGACTATTCATTTTATAAAGAGGATGCTATATCTTTTTTATCATGTATATAAAATCCCAGAGTATTCTGTCTGTCAGTAACGCTTTGAAAGGTTTCATTGAGCAGCATACAACAGCAATTTAAGAGCACAACAACAGTCAAATTAAGAGCACTGCAAAAGTCCATTTGAATGTTACAACATTACAATAGGGTCCTAAAGCCCTGTCCCAATTTTAGTGCCAAACGCTTACGTTCAGGCCAAAAACACATGTTTACTCAATTTTTTAGTGTTTTTCATTTGTTTAGGTACAAAAAACATTTTTTTATGTTTTCATAGATTTTGTCACACTTCTTGATTTGAACTCAAATTTTGGGTGTATTTTGTTTTCCGTGTCCCTTCCAAAATGTCAGATAGGAACAACCCCAGTGTTAAAACTAAAACCCCTGTGATATTTTTGTCGACTAAGCGAACGTCAAACATGATCTCAAGTGTCAAGGTTCATTTATGGATCCAATATTGAAATTAAAGTTTTAATATGATATGTGGGCTTCGTAGCCGTGCGGTTAGTGTCACCAGGCATTTAGCCGCATCGTGTTAAGGAGTGTGGGTTCGATTCCCGCTGCAGGCCGGAAAACTTTTCGTTAGGAATGTTTTCCGACTGTGCCACTGGGCGTTGCATGCTAGTCCGTTGTCTAGTGTGGTGCTTCCTTCAAAGGACTAAAGTCCACTGGAAGCATTAACGTGTCGGTGTCTATTTAAAAAAAAAAAAAAAAAAAAAAAAAATATCCGCTATTTGAGCGATAAGAATTGCTAAAGTAGTTGCAGTAATATGATCTTTCGTGTTATTAAATGAAAACAAGATTTCATTAACCATTTTAGGACCCTATTGCAAATTGTGGAGCACTATAACAGCTATTGCACAGGGTGTTCTAGAGTTTTCCGGAGCTTTGTCCTTCCTAATTCGTATAAAAGTCACGATCTTTTTATCATTGTAGTTTTCCGGTTTTATGAACTTGGACGGTAATTAAAATGTAAACAAACCAACTTTATGCTGTTCGACCGCACTTAAATTCCGATGCAAGTTGAAAATGTGATTCATTACGGGTTTCGTCATTTCAATATAAGGTTCAAAAACAAATAAGATATATGTAAAGGAAAGATAAACATGATTGTGGGCCGAATATTCTATTTTTTTTTATTCACACAACCTTCTTGAGTCGATGTTCCATGGTTCGATATCGACTTATGAAGGCAAAATAAAAATATTTTTTTATGGTAACTATAATGGTCCCCTAAAAGAGCTTTCCAAAGCATTCCTGTTCGATGACTAGATATATTCATTAGTCGATAGTCCCCTAATTACAATTCGATTCGTTTTAAATCTTTGACGATCGCCATCGCAGCACAAAGATCTATACAGAAATTGTAGCACTGGTTAATCGGGATTCAATAGAATATTCTAGAATTTTCAGTCAGATTCTTCTCTCTAATTTATAGAAGCTTCTGGAACTTTTGAAATATTTCACAACAGCATTTAAGGCTGTAATTATTTCAGATTAGAATAACGGCACTATAACAATGGAGTATGGTTAGAGCATAAATTTGGGCGATTTTGCGTTCATAAATATCATGCGTGTCTCAGCTTATTATTCATACACCAATGGCATATTTATCAACAGAGAAATTTCTCTGTCCATGTTATCATTTTGCAATTGAACATAAACATTATTAATCTTTGAAAGAGGTTTTTGCTTGAAAATTCTTATGGAACGTGACTAGCCACGCTCCCTCCCCTTGGTTATGCGACCTTGCCGCGATGGGAGGGCATAATCCATTAGCCCATATGATGGAAACCAAAGGCGTAACCTGTAGTGGTGGTATCACATTTTGGCATTTTTTGCTTAAAGCCGCGTCATAATTCATATGGCATAGACGCAATAATATCTCGGATGTGATCCAACGGACATTCTGCGTCATTGATAAAATTGATGCCCATTTCAAATAATTAATCTATTCGAAGTGGACATTAATACTATTGGTGACGTTCAGTTTGCCTTTTGCTAACCAGAATGATCCGTAGCCACTCTTACTATTAGCTAGCTAGATACATCGTTATCATATACGACGTAGGGAATACTTAGGAACTCTTAGGAAAATGACTAGTAGATTCACTGAGTAGAAATAAGTGGCGACAATCTTATTTTAATATGGTTTTTACATTGCCATAATAAGAAATACCTCTTTTGTAACAGCGGTATAAATAATCTAATTCCAGCTTCATTTTCGCAAAATTTACAAGTAGAAAGTAGGCGTTGTGAAGCATTGCATTTGCCACCGAAAAGTGAATCTTGTAGGAGACTAATAGAAGCCTAAGGTAACTTTACTCTTCAATATTCACTATAAGAATGACTATGGAAAGTTTGACGCTGAGATCGATCATTAGGGTACACTTGCTAGTTTCGAAAAATTGTTGAACAGACAAGGAAAGCGACTTTTTTCTTTAAGGATATATGAACGTAATTACTAATAAATACTTTTAACAACAAAAAATGAAATTAACTAGAACTACTTCTAAATAGCCTAATTTTGTTAAGACTTGACGACACTTGACATTTAAGACTCTAATCTTACGTAAAAGACAATAGTAATCAGAATAGCACTTGAATGACAAATTATTCAAAACCATTTCGACTAGACAGTATTAGTAATGCGCTACTATTTCAAACAAATTCTACACTACTATTTCAAACAAATTCTAATGGAGCTGCTGATTTTCAAAATGCTTCCTTTTCTCAGAAGCAAGGGAATATCGGTACTTTTCAAAAACTACCACGTCACAATACTACGATTCCCGCTGCAGGCCGGAAAACTTTTCGTTAGGAATGTTTTCCGACTGTGCCACTGGGCGTTGCATGCTAGTCCGTTGTCTAGTGTGGTGCTTCCTTCAAAGGACTAAAGTCCACTGGAAGCATTAACGTGTCGGTGTCTATTTAAAAAAAAAAAAAAAAAAAAAAAAATATCCGCTATTTGAGCGATAAGAATTGCTAAAGTAGTTGCAGTAATATGATCTTTCGTGTTATTAAATGAAAACAAGATTTCATTAACCATTTTAGGACCCTATTGCAAATTGTGGAGCACTATAACAGCTATTGCACAGGGTGTTCTAGAGTTTTCCGGAGCTTTGTCCTTCCTAATTCGTATAAAAGTCACGATCTTTTTATCATTGTAGTTTTCCGGTTTTATGAACTTGGACGGTAATTAAAATGTAAACAAACCAACTTTATGCTGTTCGACCGCACTTAAATTCCGATGCAAGTTGAAAATGTGATTCATTACGGGTTTCGTCATTTCAATATAAGGTTCAAAAACAAATAAGATATATGTAAAGGAAAGATAAACATGATTGTGGGCCGAATATTCTATTTTTTTTTATTCACACAACCTTCTTGAGTCGATGTTCCATGGTTCGATATCGACTTATGAAGGCAAAATAAAAATATTTTTTTATGGTAACTATAATGGTCCCCTAAAAGAGCTTTCCAAAGCATTCCTGTTCGATGACTAGATATATTCATTAGTCGATAGTCCCCTAATTACAATTCGATTCGTTTTAAATCTTTGACGATCGCCATCGCAGCACAAAGATCTATACAGAAATTGTAGCACTGGTTAATCGGGATTCAATAGAATATTCTAGAATTTTCAGTCAGATTCTTCTCTCTAATTTATAGAAGCTTCTGGAACTTTTGAAATATTTCACAACAGCATTTAAGGCTGTAATTATTTCAGATTAGAATAACGGCACTATAACAATGGAGTATGGTTAGAGCATAAATTTGGGCGATTTTGCGTTCATAAATATCATGCGTGTCTCAGCTTATTATTCATACACCAATGGCATATTTATCAACAGAGAAATTTCTCTGTCCATGTTATCATTTTGCAATTGAACATAAACATTATTAATCTTTGAAAGAGGTTTTTGCTTGAAAATTCTTATGGAACGTGACTAGCCACGCTCCCTCCCCTTGGTTATGCGACCTTGCCGCGATGGGAGGGCATAATCCATTAGCCCATATGATGGAAACCAAAGGCGTAACCTGTAGTGGTGGTATCACATTTTGGCATTTTTTGCTTAAAGCCGCGTCATAATTCATATGGCATAGACGCAATAATATCTCGGATGTGATCCAACGGACATTCTGCGTCATTGATAAAATTGATGCCCATTTCAAATAATTAATCTATTCGAAGTGGACATTAATACTATTGGTGACGTTCAGTTTGCCTTTTGCTAACCAGAATGATCCGTAGCCACTCTTACTATTAGCTAGCTAGATACATCGTTATCATATACGACGTAGGGAATACTTAGGAACTCTTAGGAAAATGACTAGTAGATTCACTGAGTAGAAATAAGTGGCGACAATCTTATTTTAATATGGTTTTTACATTGCCATAATAAGAAATACCTCTTTTGTAACAGCGGTATAAATAATCTAATTCCAGCTTCATTTTCGCAAAATTTACAAGTAGAAAGTAGGCGTTGTGAAGCATTGCATTTGCCACCGAAAAGTGAATCTTGTAGGAGACTAATAGAAGCCTAAGGTAACTTTACTCTTCAATATTCACTATAAGAATGACTATGGAAAGTTTGACGCTGAGATCGATCATTAGGGTACACTTGCTAGTTTCGAAAAATTGTTGAACAGACAAGGAAAGCGACTTTTTTCTTTAAGGATATATGAACGTAATTACTAATAAATACTTTTAACAACAAAAAATGAAATTAACTAGAACTACTTCTAAATAGCCTAATTTTGTTAAGACTTGACGACACTTGACATTTAAGACTCTAATCTTACGTAAAAGACAATAGTAATCAGAATAGCACTTGAATGACAAATTATTCAAAACCATTTCGACTAGACAGTATTAGTAATGCGCTACTATTTCAAACAAATTCTACACTACTATTTCAAACAAATTCTAATGGAGCTGCTGATTTTCAAAATGCTTCCTTTTCTCAGAAGCAAGGGAATATCGGTACTTTTCAAAAACTACCACGTCACAATACTAATAAAAACAGTGTTCATGTGGGCGCCATTGCCTAGTCCGTCCGAGTATTGGTCCTGGTAGAGGGGAAACTTGGCAAAAGCCAGACCGAGGGTTCAGCCTTGACAAGTTAAGCTGTCAGGCAGCTCCAACTGAATACCATACAAAAAAAAAAAAAAATTCTTATGGAACGTGACTAGCCACGCTGGGTTAGCTAGTTTATCAATGAAATCATAATCGGCTTTCTGTGCATCGTAATACTATTATTTTCCTCTTATATGGAAATATAAGATCTTACAAAGAAGAACAAAGAAGTTTCGACAAAAACTTCCTAGAAAAGATGTTCTTCAAACTTAAACAATATTTTTCACATACCAAAAATCCGAATTTCTATGAATAAATTGTGTTTTGGTATACTCAACTATTATACTTGGCTCCAGACCTACCAATCTTTGACCATTCTAAACATTGTTTGATGGCTTTTTTTGTTATAACACCATCGTGCAATAATATAATAGTCGAACGATACTGTATACAGAAAACCGATTACGATTCTATTGATATATTATAAAGATATAGCATGCACAAGGTGTCCACTTTATAAAATGAACAGTCCTTAAGTAAGTTCAACAATTGAGAATGTGGCTACTCTGCTAGGTGATAAATTATTATGAATATACATTAAACTTGTTCAACACACGATGATTAACGCTTTACAGGAGACTTGACTGTATATCTTTATTTTGATGGGGATAACACATGTTCACATGTTTATTAATAGCATGAGCAATCATGCATATGAAACGTAAAACCACATCGACTTTGGTTACACAACATTTCAGTAGTAAGTTTGGAGCAGTAGATACATAGTGTGCTAGTTGATCCGATGATTATGGTTCGAATCTGGTTTGCACCCTTTCGGTTTTTTTTGCGTATTTCCATACTTCCAATACATGCACTTAAAAGGCATACAGTTGTGTTCAGAATAATAGTAGTGAAAGCCGATTTTCATACAAAATGCTCAATTTTGGCATGCTGTAACTTTGAATCCATATGAGCAATCGACATGAAATTTGGACAGTAAACTACAAATATACTCAAATTTATTATCACAAGAATTGAAAATTTTCACACTACCGGCTAAAAAGTTGAGCACCAGGTGAAATCGCTCAAAATAATAGTAGTTTTCCTTTTGCAAATTTTTGTTCAGCAACAATTTTGTAAAAAATTGGGTTGTTTATATATTCATAGCTTGGGTGGAAATGGTTGAAATGATGAATAAAGAAAAATTCAAAAAATTAAAATACAGCAGATATTCAAATTATTAAAACTACTATTATTTTGAGCGATTTCACCTGGTGCTTAACTTTTTAGTCGGTAGTGTGAAATTTTTCAATTCTTGTGATAATAAATTTGAGTATATTTGTAGTTCACTGTCAAAATTTTATGTCGATTGCTCGTATAGAATCAAAGTTACAGCATGCCAAAGTTGAGCATTTTGTATGAAAATCGGCCTTTACTACTATTATTCTGAACACAACTGTATGTGTGGAAGTTTTATTTTTTAATACATGTGTTGGTGATGCACGCACATGAAAAATAAATACACATGCGACATCAACCAGGATCGATCCATGGTCATGAGCGTGAGAACCAAATACTATACCACAGCACTAAACCCGCTTGTTGGTATGCGTGGTGAAAAAAGCATATCAAGTTGTACTTCCCCATTTGTACCGTAAAAACTGCTCGACTCAATGACCGGATTATCTGCTTATCAATAGACGCTCAAAAACGTCATGTCGCTCAGAAGAACACTTTTCCGCCATCAATAGACGCAGAAAACGCCTATAATGACGGATTCAACTTTTGGGTGTAGGGATAGAAGTTGCTGGGCAAGAGGCTAAGGACCACTCAAAGGGGTCTATATCATTCCTGCAGGTACGCGAGGTACCAATGGTACGCCATGCCCAGCCATTTACCGTGCCTGTTCAAATCTGGACTTATGTGGTTTAAAAATCATAGCTGCCTCTGAAACAGTAAAATCCCAAAGAGTTTTGATAACATGTGATTCATGTGGTCCATTCGTTTCTGTTTAGGATTAAGTATACTAAAATGTTTTATGCAACGATACAATTATTCTTTATTATTTAAGTGGTACTTATTTGTATAAATAGGCCAAAACGATTGTCCGACATTTCCCCGAAAACCATTTCCTCGAATGATTTCTTCCCGAAGCATATTCTCCCGAAAACCGTTTCCCCGAAAGAACTATTTCCCCGAATGTATACTAAAATGTTTTATGCAACGATACAATTATTCTTTATTATTTAAGTGGTACTTATTTGTATAAATAGGCCAAACGATTGTCCGACATTTCCCCGAAACCATTTCCTCGAATGATTTCTTCCCGAAGCATATTCTCCCGAAAACCGTTTCCCCGAAAGAACTATTTCCCCGAATGTACTATTTCCCCGAAAGCTTTTTCCAAAGACTTTTTTTTTATTATTATCGAAATATATGCTGCAATTTTGATAATTGCTTCAAACGAATGATTCTCTTTTGAGTTTATGTTCGGTATTCAAGTTTTATTGTGCTTAAAATCGTAATAAAAACACAAAAAATGTTGTTCTTCCTTACATAACTGGTATAATAATCAATGGCATCAAAATAGTTGATAATTTTAAAGCTAGTCTCACCTTTTTATGGTCATGGTAGTTCTTTGTGGTCATGGGTAGTCATGCTGCAATTTTGATAATTGCTTCAAACGAAAGATTCTCTTTTGAGTTATGTTCGGTATTCAAGTTTTATTGTGCTTAAAATCGTAATAAAAACACAAAAAATGTTGTTCTTCCTTACATAACTGGTATAATAATCAATGGCATCAAAATAGTTGATAATTTTAAAGCTAGTCTCACCTTTTTATGGTCATGGGTAGTTCTTTGTGGTCATGGGTAGTTCTTTGAAACTTTGCTGTGTTAATTTTGTTGCAGCTGCTACTTACACTGATGTTCATCAGAAATTTGCCCTTCTTTTATTTAAAGTTTGTTCTTTATAAATAAATATATAAATAAAAATTAACAGAGCAACTTTAACTTTAATCCGGCTTTTTTGTGGTAATTATATGCTATTACTTGAAATGTCGTAGTAAGAACGAATCTTACAGATTTTGATGTTTTGATCCAACACTTTCAATGCTTTAGATCTACTCTCAAATATTTCTTTTTTTTCCAATAGGCGATTTTTTCCTATTTAATTTGTGATTATTAGCATTTTCAGTATTCATTAATAACATGCTCTGTGTATCTATATTTGACGTTTTCGACTAGATGACCCGTTTAGGAACGTTTCGGAAAAATTGTTTCTATCCAAGGCATAAGAAAGATTTTTATCTGTAAAACTGATATTGATTGTCAGAAAATCAATAAAGAAGCATGTTGTCTGTAAGAATTATTTAGAAGGAAGACTCAAGGTTTAATTTTGTAGTGGCAAGATATAATGGGTGCAGGTCGTTAGGCTGAATGCCGTTAGGCCGAAGGGTCGTTAGGCCGAAACAACATTTTATCATTTACTACTTTTTCAAATGGCTAACACATTCATCAGTGTTTTTTCCTTCTTTGATTTAAAGGCTGTTCTTTCTAGTTATATATCACAGCGGATATTGCCCAGTAAACACGAACTCGTATACGATAGCGCATAAGAGTACAATTGTGGAGGAGATATACGTCCATACGCCATTAGACTGCAAGCTGGATGTACGTATATGATAGGATATAAGAGTACAAATGTGGAGGCGCATTTGTACTCTTATATCCTATCATAAACGATCGTGTGTTTACTGGGTGAGGGCTTCTAGGTAAAGCAAATTATCCTGATCTAACAACTGACAATCCATTCGACCTGAAAATTCATTCCGCGGCTTCTTGGTAATGCGAATTGTCCTGACCTACCCCTGTTAACTACTCATTCGACCTTACGGTTTATTAGACGTATCGGCCATTTTCAGCCTAATGACCTTTTGGCCTAACGACCCTTTCGGACTAACGGCATTCGGCCTAACGGCATTCGGCCTAACGGAATTCGGCTTAGAATTTTCTCAAGGTTTAATTTTGTAGTGCAAGATATAATAGATTCTAAGGATCAATGGGCTCACTGTAGCTAATGCCACTAATTATAATGAAATTACGTTTAACCTAGTGCACATAAGGCATGAGGACGTTTAGCCGAAAAAGGTATCTTAGAATAATAATACGAAACAATGTGAGAGAACAGCCTATTATCAAAAGAAGGGAAAATTCAAAATGAAATGTTATCAGCTAAATGTTACTTAATATTGGAACAGTATAAATGAAAAGAACAGCCTATTATTTTAAGAAGGCAAAACTATCCCGATTGTTCATTCTGCCAAATGTTCATGAGCCAGATATCTATACTCCAAAGATACCGCTTCCAATGAAACTGCCTATCATGAGCTCGTTTTCTTCATCAGGCTATCACAAAAAAAATCTAAGTTTTATGTCAAATGCAAATGGCACATTATTTTGCACATCTATTACTTTAAGCACATGGATTTTATTACAAACTAGTTGTCCCGGCAAACTTCGTCTTGCCATAAAGTAGGCTGTTGAAAAACGCTATTAATCGTCCCATGCAAAATGACAGTTTCGTTCACGCTCGTTTTTTCAACTTCCCCGGTGAATATCCTGGGATTGTTATACACACAAACACGTCGGAACCCTTGAAGAACAGAACCGAGAAGGAATCATTCAAATCCGTTGGTCCGTTCGTAAGCCATTTCGTGACATACAAACACCATTCCATTTTTATTTATATAGATTGATCAACTTTCGTCTAATCTTACATGTGCTAACACGTTTAATACTTGTTGGCATCAGGATCATGAATAGCTTTCAGTATGTCAATTACGTTACGATTTTTTCGGGAAAATGGTACATTCGGGAAAATAGTTTTCGGGGAAATAGTTCATTCGGGAAAACTTCATTCGAGGTAATTGCATTCGGGGAAATGGTTTTCGGGGAAATGTCGGACAATCGGCCAAACATGAAAAAAGAAACTACACATTTTTAATGCTCCTAATGGACATTAAGCCCCTTGAAGGAAGCGGCACACTAGTCAACGGACCAGCATGCGACGCCCAGCTGCACAGTCGGAAAACATTCCACACGAAAAGTTTACCGGATTGAAGTGGGAATCAAACCCCCACTCCTTGATACGATGCGAAAAATACCTGACGAACCTAATCACACGGCCACGAACCCCATGAACATTCTCAAGAACAAGAAGTAGAATACTATGCTGTATGTATCTTGACCTTCCTTAGTCGTGTGGTTGTAGAGTCCGCGGCTACAAAGCAAAGTCATGCTGAAGGTGTCTGGGTTCGATTCCCGGTCGGTCCAGGATCTTTTCGTAATGGAAATTTCCTTGACTTCACTGTGCATAGAGTATCATCGTACCTGCCTCACGATATACGGATGCAAAAATGGCAACTTTGGCAAAGAAAGCTCTCAGTTAATCACTGTGGAAGTGCTCATAAGAACACCAAGCTGAGAAGCAGGCTCTGTCCCAATGAGAACGTAATACCATGAAGAAGAAGAAGTATCTTAACCAGAAAAAGACAAACTGATTTTTTAAATCAAATGGCACCTTATTTGTCAAATTGGCTATCAAAAATCTCTTTGTCATATTTTATAATTTTCAGAGGTCATTTACAGAGAGAAAACGACCAATAATTCAAATTTCGTTGGCAGTTAATTCATTTGATGAGTTAATCTCGAATAACTCAAAGTAAGCATCTAAGTTAAGTTAGAACCGCTCCTTTTGCTTTTTTTCAGGTAATAAAACTGCTCGACCGAGAGAAGGTGGAAATAATCAAATTAGGATTTATCGTCGAGGACATTGCGGCCGAATTTGGGAAACAAACAGCAACGACCACGTTGACAATCGTGGTGGAAGACGAAAACGACAATAATCCCAAATTCAGAAACTCGTTCTACAAGCGCTCCATCCCCGAAAACAGTCCCCACGGTGTAACGATTATGAGTGTGGTGGCGGACGACATGGACAAAAACAAGACCATTCGTTATAGCTTAGAAGGGCCTAAAGAAATAACTGAACTCCTCCATTTGGATATGGAAACTGGAGAAATTGTTGTTTCCAACAAAATCGACTACGAAATTTTTCCATGGTTGAATTTCACCGTAAGAGCCATAGATTCGGGACATCCACCGAGGTCATCATTGGCAGAAGTATTTATCCAGGTGATAGATGAAAACGATAACAACCCGTACTTTCCAATTGACACCACAAATTTTACGGTGTACGAGAATTCGATGATTGGAACAAGAATTGCAACCATACAGGCCCTTGATCCAGATTCTGGAGCATTCGGAAAAATAACGTATTTGATTGATAGAGTCAGTGCCAGTGTAAGCATTTATGAAGGAATGGCATGCCTGCGTTATGAGCTTATTGTGTTACTTTATTTCTTACAGGGAAAATTCTCTATAGATCCAGATACAGGTCTATTAGTAGTTGCCGACTTCTTAGATAGAGAGAAGCAGGATTCTTACATGATTGTGATCGAGGCTTGGGACAACTATCAATTTGGCTATCTTAGTGGAGAAAGTCGTAATGCCTTCAAACAAATATTGTAAGTTTTTTTAATGGCGACCTCGTCACTATAATAAAGCTAATAAAAATAATAACAATAATTGTATGTTGAACTGAATTGAAATTCAATTTTTCGTGGTAAAATAGCACTTATTATTTCTAGCATCCTCCTGACTGCACATTTCAATTATGTCTTGTTTTTCTCTGAATCCAGTTAACTACCACTTCATACATTACATTCTTGCAGCATCTCCGTTCTAGATGAGAATGATAACGCCCCAATCATACAGGTGCCAGACGGTTGCGTTCAAGTGACTGAATTCCACGACATTCGTGAACCCTTGCTGGTTCTGAAAGCTACGGATGCTGACGACCCAAAGACAGGAAATGGCCTAATTGGATTTGACATCATCGACGTTGCTGGCTCGGATATATTTTTCCTGCGGCAAAAAGAGAGAGGCGTGGCAGAGATTTTTTCCAGTCGGTCACTGAATAACTTCTATGGTAACTATTCATTGCTCATAATGGCACGGGATGAAGGTAGTCCACCTAATACCGTGAACGAGAAAATCGATATCTGTGTGCTTGATTTCAACGATCATGCTCCAGAGTTTGTATCGCCTTCCAGTAATATTACTATTCGCATTCCAGAGGTAAGCTTTGGTATTTGATTACAGTGATTACAGCAATTTATATTTTATTCAAATTTTCTTCACAGAATGCAACTGTCGGTACCATGATAATTCAAGTAATGGCCAGAGATAACGACATTGGTCCGAATGCTGCAGTAAGGTATCGATTTAAGCCTGATCCGCTGGGCAGCTTTAGGTCGTTTTCAATCGACGAAGATACTGGATCGATTACACTAAAGTTACCTCTGGATCGGGAACGTCAAAAGGTTCATGAGCTTCGAGTGGAGGCTTATGATCAGGGAATTCCAACACCGCTTAGTTCCGACTTGGACCTCACAATTTACGTTCGTAATGTTAACGACTATGAGCCACAGTTTCTGGTCGAGGAGATATCGGTTAACTTTACGGAACATGCCAGGCCTGGGTTGGAGCGCAGACAACTTCCAGATACTATTGACCGAGACGAAGTGGATGATTTGGATGATCCACCTACTATGGTGTGCTATTTCATAGTTTACGGCAATGAAAACGGACATTTTCATTTGGATCCTCACTCTCACATATTAACGGTAAGGTATATCAATTTTTTATATCTGATCGTTTTGGGGCTGCTAGGTGATTTTATCAATATTTGCTATGGATGTTTGATTGATGTCAAAATAAATTAGTAAAATGGTAAAATTGTAAAAGGTTAAAATCCATTACAATGAACAATGGTCGGGCTCCATATTTAGGGGCGGTCAAAACTACCAAAAACTTTTTTGAGATTTTTATGTTTTTATAGTTTTAAAATATACCTCATGTATTAGGGGAACCTGGTCCAATGCGTACCCTGTTCTAATTCGGACCATCAAGCATTTCTCAATACTCGCGCTACTGTAGAGATCGTGTGTATCGTTTTTCTACCCACCTTCCGGCTTGTATCTAACACAATAAATTTGACGCCTTTCAGATATTTTGTTTGATTTTTATATTAGTTTGTTGTTTTGAAGTGCTCTAGTGTACTGTCTGTTAGTATTATTTCCAAGAATCTGTAAGCGTCAATAATTCTCAAATCTTTCTGTTTAATTTTATAATGGAATCTCCAAAGCCTAAGCTTTCATCTGACCATATGGTTTTGACATGTCTATGCACTGTTTGTGCTCAACTAGTTCGAATATCACAAAATGTGTGTTGGTCCAATCCGGACCTTTTGATGTGGTTCAATACGGACCTCTTGATTTTCAACGTGCACTCAGTCTATTCCAAGAGCTCCGCCCGAAAGTCTTCTCGTCTTGGTAGAAAATCACAGAAGTTGTAATATTGATCGGTGGTGCCTATTTTTGTGTTGCGATGAAGAAACAAACTTCGAAAATATTTAAGAAATACGGTATATCACTAAAAACTAAAGAAATCAGCTACTTGGAAAGCATATCCATCAATATTACAGCCAAACTATATCCGAAATATATTGGCAATACGATATAAAAAACGTGTACGAGTGCTGAAAACAATCTAGACAACTTTCCCTTACTCAGTAAGTCAGTATGCTGTGTTTTTGTTCCCTAGCTTGACAGAATGAGCAATCCTTTCAACATAGCGTACTTTGACCCCTATATCTAAGTCCATACTTCTCCAACTTGATGTCCTGAGACTCGATGCTATCTGTTTCAGTGTCCCATACAAGTTAACCTTTTTAATCCGATATTTTCACGTAAAGTTTCAATCTGTTGAAATTTTTCTACACTCAAAGTTAAAATGACCTTTTCGAATGTATTTTGTCAAAATAACATAAAGCTTAAAAAATATGTGTTCTTTACTTCGATATCTTCCATACACTATGGCCGATCAAAATCGAGTTAGGGAGAGTGGACTGTATCCAGTATAGAACAGAACCAGCTTCGGATTTCACCCATTTTTTTTTTAAAGAAAATTCACATTTTACTTGAGCTAGTTTTGACTCGAATTAAATTGAAGTTCGTCACACATTGAGTTTATTTTTTATGTTTGCGCTTACAGAAGAAGTAAAATAAGCTCTGATACCAAATAAATTGGAGTTATATTCTATTTATATCATAACAAAAACGATAAGATATAGGGTGGTCCGAATTAGAACACGGAGGGTCCGAATTGGAACAGGGTTGGTCCAATTCGGACCTTCTGGAGAATTTTGTTCAAACATGTCTAGTCATGTCCTGATAGGAGTTATCACAAAACTCTGAGCGAAAAGTGTGCGCGCTGAATCAGGCTTCCACGAAAACATCAAACTTTTCATGCAGTTCACCGTACTGAAAAGATATGGCCAAAAAACAGTTACTAGGTCCGAATTGGACCATGTTCCCCTATATTATTATGATCCTTAACTTATATTGAACTAAAATTTAAATTTCTTTGACTTTTATGATGTCAAACTAACTGAAGTCAAAAAATTGAAAAATGTAACAATGAAATAAAGTACAAAATTTATATTTTAGGAATGCAATATTTCCACAAAGCTACGCACTATCTGAAAGCTCATAGTTCAACACTTTTGTCGAACATGAGGATGGAAAAAAATATTTGATTGAAGTTTTAATACTATTCAATATTTCACTTTAGTAATTTTGATAGTATTGAACATGAAAAACAACTCTTGTCGCGTCATATCGCCGCCATTCCGAATATTGCACATCAAAAAGCGTCCTTAGATCTTACATAAAACGTTTAATTTTTTTTTGCAGAAATTTGCTGATTTTCAAGTTGGAGCTATTTGAATAATTCAATATTTGCATACATTTTGACCATAATTTTCATACAATGTTCATTTAAAATATATTTCACCACTGTTCATACACATTTTGATCAAATACAAACAAAATTTGTGCTTTCCGCCAAGTTTGATAGCATTTTAATAAAAAAAAAACAAAATTTTAAAATAAGTTACGTAGTGAATAATCCCTTCTGAAACAATAAAAGCGTCTAATAACATATTCAGATTACATATTTTATCGATAAAACTAGTTTTGGCCAAACTTTATTTTTTTCGACCATTGTGCAATGGAAGGATTTTAGTTTTTTTTTTTATTTTGATTGGAGTTCCATATATTTTTTTTGCGATTTTGAAACCTATTGATGAGCTTTATGGTTTCGTAAAGAGATAGAATTTTGTTAATTGAGGTTAATTGAGTTTACCTGCTTATAAGAACAAAAAAAAACAGAATTTTTGGGTAAATTAAACCTAATTTAACCTTAGAGTGGGGCAATAGTTCGACCATATCCATACTCTAAAAAAAATGTAACAGTAAGTAAGTTGCTTACCGATCAATCAGTCATAGTGGAGGAGTGGATTACAAAAGAAAACGTGTGTTCCCCTCCTAAGCGGTTGTCTGCGTGATGGGTGATTTCCCAGTTACAGTTTGATGTTACACATTGGCGAGCGGGGCAGGTTCTGCTACGGATATTGAAGTTCTATATCATAGCAAAAAAATCAGAAGGGGTTGTGTACAAGACACGACCGCATGACGTTAACTACGCCAAGTGATTTCCTGCTTTTGAATTTTAGTCGATTGTCATAGTTGCAGTCTTTAGTTCAAATTCTAACATAATATCGTGACGGCTGCAACATTTTAGATTTGCAATTGACACCCAGTATATTGCCGTAAGACGTAGTTAACGTCAAAAGAAGAATGAGCGAAGAAGCAGAAATCGGTCTGCTTTTATAGAGCACTTGCCAACCCAAAAGAATCGTGGAAGACAATTTGAACGTGTTTGGTAGCGTAAGAATGGGGTCGATATTTTCCCAATTTTCGACAGTCTATCGTCAAAAATTAAAAGTTTTCTCCATTTGAGTAAAATGTTGTATAAATTTCCAACCGAATGGTGGAAAAATATTGAACATCTACCGATAAATAGCTGAATTAGGGATGGTGCACAAATTATGTCACGCTAAATTTCAACTTTTTTTACCCCCTCCCCCCCTTTGTCACGTTTTTTGTATGAGTCCTCCGAAACTCTTTTAAGGCTTGTCACGCTTGGCTTGTCCCCCTCCCCCCCTCGCAGCGTGACGTAATTTGTGCATGACCCCTTATTAGTATTCAAAATTTTACATAATTTTGTGACGGTTGCAACATTTTAGATTTTCAATTGACATCCAGTATATTGCCATAAGACGTAGTTAACGTCAAAATGAAATGATTATTTGCGGAAATCACCCATAGACCAATCCAGTTGCCTGCGTAGTAGTGCAATGTTGACAAAATTTTCTTTGTTTGCTGTGAGAACTGTCACAACATTGCTTTTGTTTGCTGTGAGAATCCAAATATAAACAGAATTGCTGCAAAACAACCACTTCCTTTTTGGCCTGCCGTTGACCGAAAGCTAAACAACGTCAAACAAACATCGATACGTTTTCATTCTGAGGAAATCGACTTGTGTAAGATTGATTGTGCGTTGGTGTTCGTGGCAGTTTGCTTGGGGACCTCTATTGCGTAGTGGAATAAATATAGTGCGACCGAGACGAAGCAAACCAAGATAGCTGATAGGCAAGCATGGGAAACAATCACTTAGTTATTGCTCACTCGTTTCCACGCATAGTCGGAAGCGAGAAAGCTGCTTTTTTAACCAAGCCGAACGTTTCAATTTCCAGTGTTGAGAGGACCGCTTGTGAAAAGGTTTGTTGCGAGTTGATAGGACCGCCACCTTTGACTTATATTGTAAAGCGAGTTGATAGAACCGCTTGTGAAGAGATTTATAGCGAGTTGAGAGGATCGCAGAAACTAGTAAATATGGTTAGAGCACGTTGTGAGCAGGCTTTGAAAAATTTAACGATCATTGACACATGAGCCATAATTTCATCCCATTTATCCGCCTGCCTTCACACTACACGCATGACATTTATAGTTCGTGAAAGATAACGAACCACGAAATAAAATAAAACAGACACACACCACCCACTGTTTGGCACCGATCACTGTGTGTCAACACTTGTAACATTATCATTTAGCTCAAGAAACAGAGGTGAATATTTTCCATTTTCTGTGCTATGTTTGCAACCGAAGGAGTGTTCGATGATCTAATAGATTAGAATTAACTTGCATTACCAGAAAATATGAATGTTATTACCAATTTTATGCAAAAAATAATCACCCGAATGGTTCGATACCGTTGTAGTCTGTGAAGCAACTTTCGCTCTTCAACGCTCTTTCACCACATACCACACGAGAGAGTGAATAAAACATTCATAGGGCTCTCCATTTGCGATATGCCACGAACTGTTATGGTTCACGAACTGTTACACTCTCCGAATATGGTTCGAGCGGCTTATTCTGATCAAAATCCAAACACGTGTTGTGAGGACCACAACCTTTGATTACTAGTGAAAAAATAGCGAGTTGGGAGGATCGTTTGGAAATTAATTTATAGCGAGTCAAGAGGACCGCTTAGATTTAAATGCGTGTTTTGAGTTGGCGCACCTTCTATGTAATATTATGTTATTGAACAATTAGGGTGAGTGTGCGTTTTTAGGTTCTTCATCTTTGATTCATGTTGAAGTACCGTCGTTGGGGGTGAGAATGTGTCAAAAAAGGATATGTACAAATTGTTTATTGAATAACTATCGCAATTTATCTCCGATAAACTAAGTAGATGAAAAAACCGAATTTAGTACTATACCATTTAATTCCACTATAGTTTGTATCTTTGCCAGATACGCGTATTTCGACCTTAACTGTAAGGCCGTCTTCAGTGTCGTGTACTCGGTCAGTTTTTTTTTCTGTTCGGGATGAACCACTGCGACCAGTTTGCTTTGATCTTTTGTGGTATACCCGTGTCCTTTGTTTAGTGCATGTCGTTCTACTCCATTACTATTGAGAAATAATGAAGTACAGCGGGGATTCGCTGGTTGGAACACGACTGCCTTCCATCTAGCGAATCCGATCCGTTAGTTGGAACAACTGACAGCTGGTGAAAATACTCCACACTAACGCATCTGGAGAGGAAATCGTCACGAAACGCACATATACATACGCATTTGTTCTATATATGGAGACTGCAACGCGACGGTACTCAGACGTCAAAGTCAGTTTGACATTTTCTGTTGACGTTTGAGTGCTTTTTAGTTGGAATATTTTCCAACCAGCGAACATCCAACCATCGAGTCATTCCATGTAGCGGACCCCCAACGAGCGAATCCCCACTGTAGTAGTTTTTTATACAAATATCATTCTTTACCATTTTGCATAGAGCCTCTTTAGAAAAAGATACCGCTATTTATACCTTTTGGAGAAAACAGTTTGTCACCATTAAACTCTCAAAAGCGCGCCCCTTAATCAGGTTCGGCCACTAAGCTGGTTGAATGATACTGTGTAGTAGGCTTTGGTGCATAGTTCTAGAACTAAGTAGGCATTGACTTGGACAGTGACAAATAAGACCATTCTGAAATAAAACGTTGAAAAGATAACATCGCCTTTGATTCTTACAACGTCAGAAGTGGGATACACCAACGGCTACAGCTGAAAATCTATACAGGAGAATATCGAAACCAGAGATGATTGTGGAGAATGAAAATTTCGCTCGTTTTGAAGTAGCTGGAAGTTCACCTGCGGAATCTATTCTAGGGAATGGAAAATCTGCCAAGTTTTCAGAAGCAAGTCAATTCGGACAAGCGGACTTCGATCTAGGGTTTGAAAGCCTCGCCTACGATGAACCAGCTTCTGGAACCAGCTTTGGGAGAAATGCTTTGAGAGAAGAAGTTATTATCTACTATGGAGAAGTTTCGGAAGAACATGAGCGAGAAGGAGAAAATCAACTGGATTGTTCCGCAAGATCAAACTCATCTTCTGTGAGAAATCCGGAAAATTTCAGGAATTTATCGGTAAACACAAATTGTTATAGAAATCAACAACCCGTTGCTAGTATAACTGAAGCTGGAAACAAGTCAATTTTGAAATCATCATCAAGAACAAATTTTTCAACTTTTTTTTTACAAGCAAATGAAATTTCAACGATGCTACCGACGTTTTCTGGGCACGTTCAAGAAGATGTAAATCATTTTTTGAAAATTATATCAAATACGAAAGAAGCACTCAAACTGACGATCAAACCATGAAAATTTTACTAATCAAGCAACTGACAGCGAAGGCCAAATATTGGTTACACTCAAATACAGATTTCATGTTGAAAAGCTACAATGAAATATTTGAAGGTTTACAAGCTTGATTTGCCATC
Source organism: Aedes aegypti (assembly GCF_002204515.2). Lineage (NCBI taxonomy): Eukaryota > Metazoa > Arthropoda > Insecta > Diptera > Culicidae > Aedes > Aedes aegypti. The sequence goes on along the minus strand of NC_035107.1, from coordinate 158,001,165 downwards.
AACATCAACGTGTTTCAAATGAGAAAACAGCTTGCAAGACGTACTTGGACAGGACATGAACCATTTGCCGAATATTATCAGTTGAAACAAATAATAGCTCAAAAACTCAACTTACCGGAAAAAGAATTTGTTCAATATCTTGTGGAAGGAATTGAAAATCAAGTACTTCGTAATCAAGCAAGGATGCAGAACTTCAGTACAGTTAAGCAGCAGTTAGCAGCAAATTGCAGATCAAACCAAAAGCCATATGATGCTCGTATTACAAATGGAAATTCAAAACAAAAACATAACGACATGACAATTAACGTGTTAAAGGACACAGACAAAAGACAACATAACGAAAAAGTTAAATGCGACGGATTGGTAAAATTTAGATTATTGAATAGTATTACAAATTTAACTGCTTTATTTGACACGGGTAGCCCTATCTCACTGATACGTCGAGGTTTAATTAATGAGAAAGATATTCAAAAAATTCCTTATCAAAAAAGTTTTCGAGGTATCGGTGGGAAGCGGGTGAATGTTCTAGGATTATTCACCAACAAAATTTTAATTCAAAATATTCTTTTCAGCATTGATTTCCACGTAGTTCCCGATAATGTACTAAACCTCCTCGATGCAATAATTGGACGAGACATCATCATGCAACCCGGTATTTTAACGATAATTGAAAATGACATAAAAATGTATTCAGTTGATCATGAAAATTTGAAATCTGAAGACCCTGTAAACGAGGTATTTGATAATAGTTTGTTCAATATCAATTCAAACTCACTACAAAATTTAAAAATTGGGGATGTTTCAAAAGATCATTTGGCAATTTTTTCAGAAATTTTTCAATCTAAGTATTTTAATTATGAAAAACCGTCTATACCACACATTGATTATGAAATGGTAATTAGTTTAAAAAAAGGAGAAGCCTTTCATTTCAAACCTCGAAGGTTGTCTTTTGATCAAAAGCGTAAAGTTGATGAAAAAATCAAAGAACTTTTGGATGCAGGTATCATAAAAGAGAGTAGTTCGCCTTTTGCTAGCCCTGTAGTTTTGATTCCCAAGAAAAATGATGATATTAGGCTATGTGTTGATTACAGGAAATTAAACAAAGATACAGTACGAGATAATTTTCCACTTCCGGTCATTGAAGATTTGTTTGACAATCTTAAAGATAAATCATATTTTTCCATTCTTGATCTGAAATTTGGTTTCCATCAAATAAAAATTTCCAAAGAATGTACTAAATACACATCTTTTGTGACACCCAGTGGTCAATACGAGTATTTACGTGTTCCTTTTGGCTTATGTAATGCTCCTGCAGTATTTCAACGCTTTATAAACAAAATTTTTGCTAATCTAATCAAAGAAGGTTAACTGTGTGTGTATTTAGATGATATATTAATAGCTACAAAATCAATTGAAGAACATTTCGAAATTTTGAAACAAGTTTTTGAGATATTAAGCCAAAATTTATTGGAAATCAATTTAGAAAAATGTAAATTTTTGTTCAATGAAATTGATTATCTTGGGTATACTGTCAATAGTAAAGGTCGTAAACCAAACAGTAGTCATATAGAAACAGTTAAAAACTTTCCTCCTCCTAAAAATAGTAAGGATATCCATAGATTTCTAGGTTTGATGAGTTACTTCAGGAAGTTTATTCGAAATTTTGCTATTATTGCTAGACCTTTATACAGTTTGTTACAAAAAGATGCTGTATTTCGTTTCGAAGAAGAACACACGAAAGCTTTTACACTTTTGAAACAAAGATTGATTTCAGCTCCTATTCTAGCAATTTTTGACCCTCTTGCTGAAACTGAGCTTCATTGTGATGCCAGTTCATTTGGATTCGGTGCGATATTATTACAAAAACAGTCAGATAATAAATTTCATCCAGTCAGTTTCTTTAGTAAAAAAACAGATGAATTCGAATCAAAACTTCACAGCTTTGACTAAGAAACTTTAGCTGTAATACATGCAATAAAGAGATTTCATATTTATTTAGCTTGCAAAAAATTTAAAATATTCACTGATTGTAATGCATTGGTGCAAACGTTGAAGAAAAAGGAAATTAATCCAAAAATAAACCGTTGGGCTTTGTTTTTGGAAAGCTATAATTTTGAATTAGAATATAGAAATGAAGACAAAATGAAACATGTAGACGCTTTAAGTAGGATGTATATGAGTAAAAGAGTCAAAAATAGCGACGACAAGAATAATGATTCAAAAGATGTTATTTGCTTACTAGATGAATCAGAAATAGAAAGGAATATCATAATAGCACAAGAACAAGATCTTAAATTGAAAAACATAAAACAGATTCTTGAAACAACTACATTTCCAAATTTTTTGTTATTAGGGTAGATGTACCAATAGTGGAGGTACTAAGCACAATAGAACTTCATTTAATCACCTAAATTCAAGAAGTGCAATTAATGTACATTTTAATGTTTTAACGGAAAGTAAAGACCATTGATTTAATGAGAAAAATGATTTCATCGCAGTAATCCGCGGCATGTCAGTGAAAAATAATACCTCCACTATTAGTACACTGTTCCTTTAGTTGCGGTATATTTTTAATTTGTGTTCCTATATTTGCGGTATCCGTTCATTTCTTATGGGACCCTCCACTATAGGAACACTTTACCGCAACTATTGGTACAAGTAAAAACAGTTTTAGCAAATTTAGTGTTATTTCATCAGTTTTGAAGCAATTTAAACGCTCTTAAACTATTCCGCGTATCAACAAGCCAATACGTCGATTGGCAGTGTCGGTTCTGTGGCTAATGTAATCAAACCAGTGAAAACGGCACTACCGCAACTATAGGAACTCCCACAACTAAGGGAACACTTACCCTAGATGGCATTTTGTTTCGAAAGGAAAGTGAGCGAAATTTATTAGTTGTGCCAATAAATATGATAGACAATGTTTTGAGACTGTGTCATGATAATTGTGGACATTTAGGCATAGAAAAAACTATCAACGACATTAAAAAGCTATATTGGTTCTCATGTATGAGAAAATATGTTAAAAAACACATGAAGAATTGTTTGTCGTGCATTTTCTATAATCCATCCGGAAAGAAAGAAGGATTTTTGAAAATAATAGATAAAGGGAATCGCTCTTTCAACACATTACATTTAGATCATTATGGTCCTATTTCATTACCGTCTAGTGCTAGATTCAAATACATTTTAGTTGCAACAGATGCTTTCACAAAATTTACAAAAAATTTTCCAACCAAAACAACAAATTCTGATGAAATAATGCAACATTTGAAAAATTATATCAGTTTTTATAGCAAACCAATAAGAATTGTGACTGATTGTGGAACTGGGTTTACTTCTAACAAGTTTAAAAATTTTCTTAATGGGTACTGTATCGATCATGTAAAAACAGCTATTCGTACTCCGCAAGCGAATGGACAAGTAGAAAGAATGAACAAAACATTAACACCTATGTTAGCAAAATTATGTAATGAGACTAATTTTAAATGGGACCAACTGTTACCTAAGGTAGAATATATATTTAACAACACTTATAATAAATCAATTTGTAATTATCCTAGTATTTTACTTTTTTGCCAGTTGCAAAATAATATAGCAAATGAAAATTGTAATTTTGAATCTTTTGTTTTAAATAGACAACCATCGAATGAAGTACAAAACCTTTTAGAAGTAAGAGAAAAGGCGCAACAAGATAATTTGAAATCACAAAATTACAATAAAAAACTAATTGATAAAAAACGCATAAAAACAAATAATTATAGAGAGGGAGATTTTGTTGTATTGAAAATAAATAAATCACATAAATTATCTCCAAAATTTAAGGGCCCGTATAAAATTTCTAAAATTTTGCCAAATGAACGATACGTTGTAGTTGATATTGAAGGGTTTCAAATTTCAAATGTTCCTTTTAACGCGGTTTGTTCACCTCAAAATATGAGAAAATGGATAGATGATGATGATTTGACTGATGATTGTTTCGATGAGGACATCGAGAATATCAGGATGGCCGAGTTGTAGTAGGCTTTGGTGCATAGTTCTAGAACTAAGTAGGCATTGACTTGGACAGTGACAAATAAGACCATTCTGAAATAAAACGTTGAAAAGATAACATCGCCTTTGATTTTTACATACTGATTTTGACCATGCATCGGTACTTTAGCGTATCAAATTATTGCTTCTACTTATAAGGTTCAAAGTCGTTTTTTGAAACTGTGAACATGTTTCATCGCATGAGACATTTAGATTCCTTGAAACAGAAAGCTTCTTTTAGAAGTTAAGAGGTCTGCTACTCCACTGATTCGGAATCGTTTCCCTCCTAGATATCGAAAGATAAACTCTTGAACTCGGAAAGAAATTGTCTCATGAGTTGAAACCAACCTCAGATGCTGATTGAGCCATTTTTCCACTTCGACCTCCTCATCATCTAGGACAAATAGGTGGGTCTTAGTGGCTTGTTACTCTCTTATACTCTTCCGACCGTAACTTATAAGTATTCACAAGAACAGATACAACAAGAGTACAATATGGTAGATCTTACCTCGTAACGCACCTCGAAAAGGTGATCTACCCGCGTTACGGGAAACTCGGTCAGTTAGTAGTCAGATACATTTATTTGAGAAATTATTCATTTGAATACGATTTATTCGTGCTGTTCGGAATTTGAATCAAGGTGTTTGGAATATAAGACAGAATGAACACAGTGTTCGGCATTTGAATCTAAAGGTTGTTCCATACTTTTTCGTAAAAACAATATAAAACAAGTTTAAATAAACATTTTACCATCACACCTAACAGCTAACAGTTAGACTTTGTGATGAAATTAAAATTTTCACAAATATCAGCTAAATAGTGCCTATCAGATGCATTTGTAGTCACTGTTAGCCTTAATTGTTCGGAATATGAGTCAAAACGGCAATTAATTTAAAAAAATATATATATTCCGAAACTTAATACCGTAAAATCGGGTGTAATTGATCAGAAGGGTGAAATTGATCATCGTATCACACGATTTTATTTATTTGTAATGGAGCACAAACATCAATGTAAGCTGCAGTAAGTGAACGTTGTTTGTCGTTACTATTGTCGAATTGTGTGTTGTGAAGTTTTTTGCGTTAAAGAATGTTTATTACTATGAAAATAATGTAAAATTTCAAAATCATGCACGGTGAAGTATTGACAAACACCTATGAACTTCTATTTCTAAGCAAGGATTTGAACATGGTATAAACCTGAAAGTTTGTGAGGATGCTTGAGATATATCCTCAAACCAGATTTCATCACCAAAACTCGTACCAATTAGCTCATATTGAATTTCTGTTAGATATCATTGAATTCCTTAGGAAATGGCATACATGTAAGCGTTTTCCACGTAATTCTTGAAATTTAATTATTCGTTATTTATATAAATATTGCATTGTTAAGAATTTGGCAAGCATATTCGGATTTAGGGAGCTTTAATTTATCATGTAGAGTTGTTTTGAAAACTAACAATAATGGCATTGACAAGTGATCAATTTCACTCCGAAATGAGATCCCCTGATATTTTATTTTATATATATTTGTTAACACTGAAATTACATTTGTTAGAAAATTTCGGTACATGAGTCGATGAGGCTCACCTTCGTACTTGTTTTCCTGCATTTAGTTGTTTTGCTTTGTTAACATTAAAGAAAACAGACTAGAAAAACGTGAAAAATAATCAATTTCACCCGAAATTACGGTACCTGAGTTACTTAACAATGGCTCAAAATGGCATCTATACATCCAGAATGTTTCAACTTTATAAGTTCGAATTTGTCGCAAGTGTTATTTGATATTTCGCATATTGGCTGTTTTCATATGATAAAAAATGGTCCTTTGGAACCATAAACGGGGTTACGCAACTAGACCAAAAATGGTCAATGGAATATTATTATTATTATCTTTATCAACGAGATTTGCAGCCCAAGATTGGCTCATCTCGGAGCACATAGAAGAATATGCAAATATTCAATAAACCTATTATAACCACATATAAAACCAGTAAGAATCCAAATTGTTACTTGGGTATGACCCCAGGACATGGAATAACGTAATGTTTTCAATATAATCAAAACAAATCCATTCGCAATGAAAAAAAACTCGCTGAAACGCACCAACATGTGAACAAATTCCTCAAATCCAGTTCACTAATAAAAATGTTATTCCCCGTCGAAGTGGTCTGGAGTCACATTGACCCCAGCACAGTCAAAGAGTTATGATAAGTATTCAGCTGATGAGCTATGTACACTATCAACCAAACTTTGTTCAGCAAATGCTTTTGCAGTTCAACATTTATTGTTACTTGTGTACTTACTTCCAAATACTAACGTATATGGAACATTTTTCAAATCAAGAATTATTGGTCAAACTTTAAATTTATATTGAAATACTGAAAATTTTACAAAATACTGTTTTTAATATGTATAAGAATTCTTGAGTAGATATGGTCGGTGTTCAGACAGACTGGACTAAGTGTTTTTTTATTATGATACAGTTAACTCTCCCTTTCTCGATATTCCGTATCTCGATATCGAGTTAGAGAACCATAGTAAAAGTTGGTTTTCATGGCTAACTCGATGGTCCCTTGGATCACAGTTGCATTGGTTTTGTGTTCTGTAACTCGATACTTCCCTAACTCGATGGTCCCTTCAATATCGAGTAAGGGAGAGATGACTGTACATCTGTATTTAAATAGCATTGGAAAAATCAGAATTGATGGAGTTGTTAAGGTATCTTTAGAACGCCAAAATATCATCTAGTCCGGTCTGTCTAAACACCGACCATATAAGGAATTGGATTTTCAAACATTTTTGTAAAATGAATCACCCTTTTCCACATGTTCGATACGATAATACAATGTGTATATTCTCGTCTACTCAAAATATGACACGATTTAACAAAGATATCTCATTACACTTTTCCCTTGTCTATCCTCAGGTAACAAAAGAGTTAGACCGTGAGTCCAGATCCAATCACACGCTTGTTGTGAAGGCAACGGAGGATTGCATCAATACTCCACCTAGCATAAACCTAAGTCGACCGGAAGCTATTGCACTTCAGAAACCAACGCCTTTCAAATATCATCAAAGGACAACCAAACCGACGACTGCGGTAGCAAGTCAATATGTCAGTATTTATGACCGATATAAGAAGTCTCGCAGCTTTGATACTCCAGGAACTGAGATTGACATCAAGCAGGGAGCCGTGAGTTGGCAATCTGACGCTGATTCTGCACCTTCATCATTATTAATGCCACGCTTCGAGAAATACACGGGACAGCTATTTTACCACAACGACAACACGTTGGTTCGGGTGCTGATCCATGTACAAGATATTAACGATAATCCTCCGGTGTTTATACAGAAGATTTTCACCGGTGGAGTCACCACATCCACTGTCTTTGGTACTCAATTCTTAAAGCTCACGGTAAGTCCTGCTTTTGAAGATTTATTCAGTAATTTTCGAAACCATCTCGTTTAAGTTGTGGCTACAAGGCTGAGATGCAAAATTCAAACTGTATTTGAGTACTAGTCAATAGTTTTCATAAAATTTTGAAGATAGCTTCACTATTAGTTTTTTGAATGATGACTATCGATTTGGAGTATTGTGGATAAAATATTCCTACTATTATAACATCCCTGGGTCAGGTACAGTAAAAATGACAAAAACTTCTTTTGAAACTGTTTTATCATTTGAAAAAGAAATGTTTTCCTACAACAAGTGAACAGACACGTGATATCTAATAAGCTTCAAGATAAACTTAGGCAAAAGATTTAGAAAAGTATAATTGACCTATAATAATTCTAAGGCTTTCAGAATATAAACTAATTTTAGCCATAACCAACACCGGTTCATAAATTATATTTAACAATATAATGCCTAGGTTGAGTAGTTTACAACATTCATAAAGCCATAAAAAACGTATCCACAATTTTTTTTTCTGTTCGGATGCGCCACTGCGACCAGTATTCAGATCTATTGTGGCATTACCCGTATCCTTAGTGTATAGTGCATATCGCATTAAATTTCTGAGGAACCAAATCGGTACCACTGATATTTGACCATGCAACGGAACCCTAGTCACATCATTGTGTCGCTTTTAGTTTAGTCCCAAAAAAATACTAGAAAAAAGGGGCTTTATGCTAGCAGCAAAACCGAATCAAGCTAGAAAATTTATTTAGTAATCAGAATTCACGTGAGTCCTTGAATTACCAAAGCTTAACAGTTCTTGTTGAGTTAATACTCATGATTGTTATCCTGACTTCAAGTGTAGTCTCGGGACTGACCAACTCCGAGTCTTTAACCCTCTAATACCCAAATTTTTATTTTCGATCTAAATATAATTTTTAGTTATCTAAAATCGTTCTAAACACGTTTTGGGCAATGATTTATTTTTATTCGCAAATCTATGAATTTTTGTTTTTGATTTTTTATAATTTTTATTTTTGAACATCCCTATCCTTTTTAATATTTTCTTGAAGCCTCTTCTAGATACTGATTTTTCTAAAAATATGTTCATTTTCCGTGTTATTAAGGGAAAAGCAGATTTGAAATTATTTTAATACCACCAAGCTCTTCTTCTGTTATAGGTTACTAGTAGAAAAATATAAAAGGTACGATTTTTTATATTATACGTTAAATAAACCCCAGGCATTTGTAGGTTATATAAGAATACAATTTTTCAAACAATATTCAAAAATACAAAAAAATTTCAAATATCATAAAAAACTTTTCTCATATGCGTGTTACGAGTCAAGGTTTAAGCCAAAAATAAAATCATTTTGATTTCCGAGCTACAAAAAAATACACAAAATTCTAAAGTGTACCCCGTCTAATGGCGGGGTTGGGTATTAGAGGGTTAACCATCTGCTAGGTAAAATAGATTAATTTTCAGAAACTGTTGCCAGTAACAAGGACTTTGTACCGCGAATCCTTGAATTACCAGAACATATTACCCTAGCCCGACAAACAAGATGAGACTAGGGTTAAAATTGGTAGATCTTACCCGGTAACGCACCACGAAAAGGTGATCTACCCGTGTTACGGGGATACCTGTCGAGTATACTACAGTCAGTGTTGGTAGACTCACACTTTTATCTGAACCATTAAGGTTTCCCGCTAGAGATCTGTTTAACAAAACTCACGCATGTGATTTTGATGCAAAGTCACCTGCACACAGTCATGCCGTCAAAGATGACGCGAGGAGAATGCTGCAGCATGGTATGTGGTATAACGATACAGACTAAAGCGGAAACAGCAAACCCACCTATTCCGGGACAAAAAGTGCCGCCTGGAATAAGTGGAATGCCAAGAGATGAAGTTGTTGTACCGTTCTTAAGAAACTCGGAAGTTCAATCAGAAGTTCAACGCTTCATGCCACGAGCTGAATTGTGCCGGGATAGAGATAGGTGCATCTTGACGGACGGACGCGAGGTGATCAAAATGTGGAAGTAGCACTACGACGAACACCTGAATGGCGCAAAGAACACAGTCCCAGAAGGTCAGGACAGTGAAGGCGATGGGTACGTCAGCACAGCGGACAGTGGAAACCAAGAAGCCCACACGATGGAAAAAGTTAAGAATACCATTAAACAGCTTAACAACAACAAATCCGCTGGCAAGGATGGTATCGGAGCCGAACTCACAAAGATGGGCTCGGAGATATTGGCTGCTTGTCTGCATCGGCTGAATGTGGGGACTGTACAGCTACCGGAGGAGTGGAGGCAAGGCATTATATGCCCCATTTACAAAAAGGGCGACGAACTGGAACGTGAATCCTATCGTGCAATAATTATCCTAAGCGCCGCCTAAAAAGTGCTATCCAAGATAATCTTCTGTCGAGCAGGTTTTATTGATGGCCTATCGACAACGAATCAGATCTTTTCCGTGCGGCAAATTCTCCATAAATGTTGTGAGTACCAGATACCTATGCACCACCTGCTCATCGATTTCAAAGCTGCATTACGACAGTATTAACCGCTTTAAAAGATCACGTCGAGAATGAAGATCTCGTGCGAACACTCCCTCACGTCGTAAAGTTTTGTTATCACAAAACCATCATTTAAGATAGAGACTACCTCTTGGATTAGGTATCGTCCTGTCGTCCCTATAGCTGCTAGCTGTTGAGACCTATCCACCATCCAGTTCCCGTTGTTGGCTGGTATACGGTATGGGTCCAATAATAACACCACGTCGTTCTTCGTTTTCGAGACTAACTGCCAGTGGCTGCCATCACAGTGGTTTATATTCAACTGTGTTACTTCCGTTTTGGCTGCTTTGTTACTCCGCTAGTGCCCGCTCATTTGTGTTAAGTGTCCGTTGTTTGTTCTGTCGACACATATTATGCACTTAGCGATTTGCTTACAATAGCTTGCCCAATGGCCTTCAGTGCCGCATTTTCTGCCCATCTTACTTCTGCCGGGACCATTACAATTTCACGACTTATGGCCCTTCCCGAAACACTTGAAGCAAACTTCAGGAGCCTGTTGTATGCTCAGCCGGGACACCGATCAACCTTGAGCATGCCCAAGTTCTTCGCTTAGTTGGTCTCTGCAAACGGCAGCCTGATCACCGCCACCTGGAAGCTCTGCGGGCCCTTTCTAAGGTGGTAGCCATTAGAGATGGTCGGGTCTCGGGTTTTCAAACCCGAAACCCGACCCGAACCCGAACCCGACGGGTTCGGGTCGGGTTCGGGTTTGAAATTTTTCGGGTTCGGGTTCGGGTCGGGTTTGGAAGCTACAGAATTATCGGGTACGGGTCGGGTTCGGGTTTAAAAAAAGTCGGGTTATGTCGGGTTTGGGTCGGGTTTGATGAGAATTGTGAACAAAGTAACAACATGAAAGTTTACCTATGCATCAGAAACGATGAATTTATCATTTTTTTCAACTCGGGTTTAATTCGGATTCTTCTAAAAAAAAATTTTTATATCAAAATAAAACAAAATATACAACCCACCTAGTGATTCTTGGTAATACGAATTTGCCGACATATGAACGTGTTTCAACCCCAAATTAATGTCGCAAGCCTTCTTCACCTTTATTCGGTTCCGGAACTTGAAACCTACGATAAATTATTGTTTTTTTGTTATTTAATTCAGTTTTGGCTAGCGAACTAAAAACTACTTACTTGAGGGCAAAATGTTGTTTTCTCCTTGAACTTGATTGTTTTCTTATTTCGGAACAGAACACGAAATGCTTGAACAAATCGAAAAAGCATGGTGAATAAAGCTAATGAAAGCGGGCTCTGTTCATACTATAAATTAGGATAGAATTAATCGTTGTTTGGTTTGTGTTTTCTTTAAACAAGTTATCAATTTACTTCAACATAGTATTTTTGTCGAAGTAAACTAGAATTGTAGTTTGAATATCACAGCTCTGAACAAATTAAAATTTGGTAAAAAGAAACTGTATTTTAGATAGAAATAACGAAAAATCTTAGTTTGGAGCAAACATATTTTTTGTTGATTTGACAAATATTTCGAGTTAGAATCACCCAAACATTTAGTTTGTTTCAAACTAATAATATAGTTTTAAAACAATAAAACAATAGTTTGAAACAACTAAAATACAAGTTTGAAAATCAACAAACATTTCGGTTGTTTCAAACTGTGCTGATTTTTCTCCGTGTAGAATCATTTCTCCAATCCTAGTCTACCTTATGCTCCGCACATCTGCACCCAATGGCGATAGCTTCTCTATGTCTCGCATCGCCTTCAGAACCTCGGCGTAGTTCGCCTTCCCTGTTTTGATAACGAGGGCTTCGCCTAAGTTTCGTTGTTTTCGATTTAGGATTCTCCTTGGTCGCCGTTTTAGGTTTTCTTTTTTCTTTCCGACTCGTATCCACGGGTTCGACCTAACCCGTGGCTCATTTTTCTTGGCTTTTTTATCTTCCCGACTAAGGGTACATAACAAAATTATATCAGCATATGTTATTATGTTATAAGTTTTTTTCGAACATAGGTTGTTACAAACTTGATGCAGGATGTTGTTAAAACAACTAAAATTATAACAAAAAGTGTATCAATAGTAACATAAACATAACAAAATATGTTTTAATTCTATCAAAAACATATCAAACCAAGTTATAATGTTTGATACAAAGTATCAAAATTATAATACTGTTCGATATACGATAATATTGTATATTATTGAAATGCATTACTATCTATTTATTTTGTTATAAAGTTGTTAAAAATGAATAAAAAAATATCTTAAAGGGAAATAAAACACATTATGTTATATTTCTGTTTTATTATGTTCTATGGATAACGGAGCCTAACAAAATTATATCATAATATGATATGCATATCATATTCTGATAAAATTTTATTATATTTTTGTTACAAGCCTCTAGTCGGGTTTAGACGCCTTTGCCTCTCCATTGTTGCCATGTCCTTTCGTGCCAGCTTTTCTGCTCTGGAGGACAGCCACGTTCCCTTAGAAACCATGCGTCTTTTCGTCACGTATCCGTCCTCGGAAGGTCCCCTCTTTCGCATCGCGTATCGAATAACATCATCTGATATATTCGCGTTGCTTGTGAAGGAAAACATTTCAGTCTGGCACGACCTAATGTCTTTTTTGCCTTCCCAAGTAACATTGGTAGCTAAATAACAGCTTATTCAGCTAAAATCTGGTTTATACAGCCTGTTAAGCTGAATAAACTGCTATTCAGCTATCAATGTTACCTGGGTTGGCTTTCTCAAAGTCCTGCTTTGCAGCTAGGGTTGATTGTCTCAGTTTCAGCAGATTTTTTTCAAGTCCTTGCTGATATTGCTTTTGGTCTGAACAAACTCGATGATGACATCGAGTTGCTCAGCAGCAGGGCTGTGCATTTTCGAAAGCATTTTGTGAAACACGAAGGCTTGGTTGCGTCGTCTCGTTGGTGACGAACAACTGCGTCGCTTCGTTCTTCTTTCACCACTCATTCGTTTCGTTACCTGGTTGAAAGCAGCGAACAAGGAAGTTGAAATGAAAGAGTAACAAACTTCGTTTCATTTGATTTCATTGAAATCTATCAAAATGTTTCATATTGGATTTTATCTATTTTTTGCAATAGTAATGTATATACCGTGGACGTACCATATTTGACGCGGTTAAGAAAATTCTAAATTCAAACACTTGTCAAATCGTCTAAATCTATCCGATTTTGTTGAAATTTGAATCTATGCTAGCTCAACTATTATAGAATTAGGGAAAAATCAGTAAAAAAATATTAAACGATTTTTTCTTCATGTTTGATTGACTTTTTGTGGAACACATTAGGTTCCTTAATTGACGCATCAATTCTTCAATGTGCCTAATTTGACGCATTATGTTCCTTATTTGACGCACTTACAAATAATTGCTAAAGTTTAAAATATACAACAGTTTCAGTATTCAATAGTTCAATTAATTGAAAAAAAAGCGTTTTAGAGAGGACATAAAAGTTAGAACCTTTGGAAAAAGTTTTGAATGACGTCATCCGGTAGTCACTTTAGCTATGTGTTTAGTTAGTGTAGAAAGTAAAACCGGCGATTGAGTTCAATCCATAGTTAAGCATTATTGTTTAGTTTAATGTATCTTCGTCGTGATATTAAACAAGGGAAAGATTTGAAAACTATGTTGCGCTGGAACGGGGAAGGTAGTTGCTAAAATAAGGACAAATTGGTCAAAAACTAGAACGAAAACAATCGGTTCCAAAAATGGCCGTTTGATAATCTTCGTTACTTATAACACGTGAACTACGCCTACTTGTCCCATGTTCTATGTCACCCTTATGGACCGCGGGACAAATATGCGTAGAACCAACGGCAGTATGGGCCTCGAAATAGATCGAGAACCATATATGGGTCATACATTAAGTACGTCATGTTATTAGGGGGAAGGAGGTGTTCTGCAAGATGTGACGAATCATACAAGTTTTTTGAAGGCTCCATATAAAAAGTGTGAAGTAGGGCGAATGGGCGGGGTTTTTGTAGAAAATGGTATGTTTTTGTGACACGTATCTCATGGACACACCCCCTATTGTATAAATTATACGAAACAAATCATTGAAGCTACACCTCACCTCCTGACGCATTTATTGAAGCTTCCTTGAAACATTAGGGGACGTCCATAAACCGCGATAAATTGTACAATTTTCAACCCCTCTCAACCTTGGCCACATTTATTTTATGAAAAGTGCGAATATTTTGTATGAATCGTTGCGTTTCCTTGAACCTCCTCCTCTTCCTAAAAACGTGACGTAATCTATGGATGACCCTTTACATCCGATTACATAAAGCCTCGGATTGTTCTGCGGACGGATTTTTTGAATGCAAGCACCATAAATATTTATTTTCCTATTTTCGATTCAACAAAACATGCTGACAAAATAGCAAATAATTAGGAACATTGTGTGCCTAACTTGACGCACAAGATTTTCATACAACAATATGTCTTAAAGCTTAAAAGTAGAAAACTTTCGACGTCAATTCATGAATAAAATAATATTACTGACTGTTGTTGATTATATTGCTGTCAAACAGCACAATAATTTCACGAAAATTGATCAACAATAGTTAGCACATTCACTAAGGAATGAAAAAATTGACGCACTTGTCGGATGCATTTTCAAATAAATTTTATTTTTTAACTATTATCAATCAAATATAAACTTTTTTCGATTGGAATCCTTCAATAACATGTAAATAAAGATTAAGCAATACATTTTTGAGTGCTAGTCTGATCTAGAATTAATTTATGATAACATTAATTAGAAAATGCGTCAAGTTTGGACCCGCGTCAAATATGGTACGTTTACGGTAACTTGTTAAATAATAAATTAAGATAGAGAAAGTATGCGGGCCACCACGGCGTTCATTTGAATTAATCTGCTCCTAATGTTAGAGACTAGCGATTGAAAGACCAGCTCGCTGCGGTGAGCCTCTGATAAATGACGCGCGACGCACAGGCAGCACGAAAGAAATGAAATACTACGCTTGCTGTGATGAAAGGAAATGTTTGTCGGATTGAAACGAAACAGTAGAGTTTCGAGCGAAAGGGAAGCTTAAGTCAGTCAGTTGGAGACTGAAAATGCTTTCAATGAATTGAAAATGGACGGCTCTGCTCAGCAGCCACCTGCATTTTCTGGAGGTACTCCCTATTGCGATCCATGGTCTCGATTAGTCTCGGGCCATCAATCACCTCACATGTTGCACTGGAGTGGCCAGTGCCTATCGTCGTCACAGTGTGTAGACTTTTGCCCACTTAAGTTGTTGTTGATCGCCTCCTTTCTTAGCGGGAACCCTAGGGTCAATTCACAAATTTCATAACGCCAAAAATGGCCATTTCCCCCTCATAGCGCATTTTGTAAGAATATTTTCTGAATTTTGTATGACCTGTAACATCTTGAAGACACCCACCCACTTCCTTCAGCGTTATGAACAATGTGAATGGGCCCTTAGCCGGTTGTTGATGGCTCCAGAAGCCTCTTCTTCACATTCCGCTAGTTGTTTGTTTTGATGGATAATTTCTTATGGGTCCCCCAAAGACCCGCTATCCATTTCCGCTGGAATAGTCGCCTTAGTGATCCCATGGTTATCTATGCAAGCAGGGAGGCCATACTAGGGTTTACCTATGTAAATTCATGGACTATTCCTTCATGTATGGGCACGACTTTGATAACGAGAATCAACATATTTTTTCAAGCAAATAAATATTTTTATATATTTTTTTTTTCTTAGGGCATTTTAAATACTACATGTAAAAATTTTGTTCAGTGATTTGATTTTTGATTTAGAAAAGTCAATTCTTGTCTAGTCAGCACAGTCCATATTTTTGTGCTTTGTTGGATCTTAACTAGTAATGAATGTTTTTATCAAAATCCTTCGATTTGATGAGTTCAAGAACATTGTATCTAAGATTTTCTACTAGAATTTCATTTGGCTTTGCTATAAAACATTCGACAAAACGGTAAAATTCTAAAAAATCACTAGTTTTTCTCTCCACATAAGATAATTTCAAGAAATCATTGCTTTTCAGGTATTTTCAACACAAATAAAAGAAATTCTTTTCAGATTTTCTTATGTCAACTATTTATTCTTTTGGATAGGTAACACCAATTTTAGATTTTTACATATTTTAACGTATATATAGGGACTTGTTTGACCCTTTCATAAATCCACCACAGCAGAAATCGAATTTTTAGTTTCTATTCAAATTTCATATACTTAAGTTTATAATTTCCAATAAAGTAAGTAACAGTCTGATCATCAATCGTATCGGCAATAAAAATATATATTTTTTCGGATTTTTATTGTACTTTTTGGACCTAGCACAAATTTCCTACAATAAAGTCGCTCAAAAATAACACGATTTGTGCAAAACTTATAAGAGAAGCTTCTAGAAATGTATCACCATAAAAAGTCATGAATGAAAAAAATCGCTTAAATTTCAAAATCTGCTATTGATAAGTGCAAGAATAAAATGTGTGAAAATTAGATATTTATCTACACTATTCTTGAAATGGCAGTATGGTAAAGTCGTGCCATATAGGGTGCAATAGATAATTGCACATTTCCGCAGCTGTGAGAAGTTTGTTTTCTCTTTCTCCGATCCATGAGGAACTTTTCCTGTATCCATCGCCACGAGCAGCAGTTGCTTTTATGCACCAAATTAACCACTCCTTTCGTCAAGTTGGTGTGGTATCATGGTTAGCGTGCACGCATCGCGGTTGTTTTTGGCAATGTTCTAGGTTCGAATCCCGTCGCCGGCACTAGTTTTTGTTTATCCAAATAGTGATAATTCTCGAGAGTTGGTGAGCGAAAATATGATGGAGAGAAAAATAAATTATCCCCAGAGTGGAGTGATTTTCAGTTATCCTCCATCGTAGCTCCAGGGAAAATTAGTGTGAGCGATAAAAGATGTTCACGTGAGGAAGCGAAAAAAGCATTCTCCTTACGTGTGAAAAATCGTAGATTTCGTATCATTGATACGAAAATTCAGAACCCTGATTTTCGCTTTGTTTTGCGGACGGATAAAATCGCAAAGCAGCGTATCGCTGAAAATTGCTGTGAGAGATAAATCCATTATCGTGAGAGTGAGTGAGAATTCGGAAGCCTGCTTATAAGTATTGATTATGCATATCTGAGCATTATTTATAACTACGCATAATTGAGATAACTTGAAGTTTTCTAACGAAAAGTTATTACTTTGTTCATCTTAGGGTCGATTTCTTCACCTTCGCTTAAGCCGTAAACCACGTTTATCCATACGATTAAACCAGGTTTAGGGCCTAAGCGGTGGTGAAGAAACCGCTTATTAGTAATTCATTTGTTACATAAGTACACTGGAAAAAAATATCTTTGGTAAATATTACAATTATAGCTTACTATGTCCATTCCTCAAACTACCATGGTATTTCAGAACAATTTACTATGTTAATAGTGAACTGGTACATTTGACATAAATAAATTTCATCAATCTGATTTCGACTACAGACATGGTAATATCAAGCGCATTTCTGATCTGATGAAAATTGCTGGTGCGAGCACTCAAGTGAATTCCCTAAAATGGTAGTTCTTACCGCACAATTTTCTTACGTGTATATGTGTACTATACAATGGGCGAAGCAAATTCATTTTATTCAGTTAATTATTCTTATATTAAGTGTACTAAATAGAAACATCCATATTTGATTAACTCAGTTCCTGAAAAATCAAGTTTCTGCATGTACGCTTTATTCGATACCAAAAGCTGAGAAAGCTTCAATGTCACTTTTCATAAGCTCGTCACCAATAGATCCGACGACTCTAGAGCATGCGATTAAAAAGATAAACTCTTGCATTTAAGAGAAGTTTCAGTCAGAGAAGTTTATGGGGAGGATTTTACTGTTGCAGTCTTTTAAATTTTGACCGTCTGATTGATGTCTTATATGAACATTGAAGGACAGTTCAAGGGCCCTGAAATGCGTCATTTTGTAATATTAAAAACCTGATCAAAGGATATTAACTGTGTCGCTTTGAAACTTGCTGCGGTATAAATTGTAACCTTTTTAAAAAGTAGGATGGCAAATAAGGAGTGTATCGAAAAGTAGTCGCAAACTTTCAAAACAGTCTCAAAAATAATGGGTTGAACCTACAAACAATTTTTTGATCAGAAATGCTTTACAATGTATTTAGAAATGATGATGCGGTGATATTGTTTCAATAAAGTGGCATTTTGCATGATAATTTTGCAAATTACTAACAGATGTCGATGAAAGTTTTGCACACTTCTGAAAAAATTGATATGTTAATAAATGTGTTAATTTTAAGAAAAAATGGGTTTTGTTTATGCTAATATATTCTGTGCCACAACTCTCATGACATAGTGTAACAAATATTTTGAAAAATTCATTAACAAGCATTTGAGAACAAATACAAAAATCGAAAAAAGTCGATTTTTAAGGACCTCGTTTTTTAATTTTTTCTTTCTACACGTTAATGGTAATATCGAACGATTGTAATGAATAAAAAAATGTTTTTTGATTGGAAAAGTTTCTTTGCATATTTATGAAGTAACGTAAGCAAAAAATGTTACTCTATATAATTACCGCTGTATATGACAGAGCTTCAAAAGTTGATTAAACAAAAGTGACTTTCTAAAACCGACCTTGTTCCAATTACTGAGCTTTTTTAGAGCAATAATTATTTTTTTTAAATTTCTTTTTACGTGCTGTGTGAAGTAAACATATTTTCCGATAGAATAAGCTTTTCATCCTATTTGGTTTGATATACATTTTGTTCAATACAAATCATCGAATCTTCAGAAGACACTTCAAAAATGTAATTTTGTGCAAGATTTTATTTTCCATGCTTCATAAACCTTGTTGTAATTATATTAAGACTGCATATTATTCAATATTTTTTTAGCTGCTTCAATATTTGATGACTTGATGAAGATTTGCGTGCAAAAAGCTTTTAAAAAGATGAACTATGCTCTGAGATATACTGTTTTGAATGTTTGCGACTACTTTTCGATACACTCCTTAGGCGGGCATGTTGATTGAAAAAGCATGTTAGTGGAACTACTTCATAGAAACTAAACGGTGGAGATGGTTCCACATCGTAACAAAATACTAATAGATAGTAAATAACTTTTTTTTCTCAAATTTCTGGTATTTCAGTATTGACATCATCTCAATTATACGTAGTTATAAATAGTTATAAATAGTGCTCAGATACGCATAATCAATACTTATAAGTTAAAATATCCAATTTTTCAACTAGCAGAAAAGTGCTCAAGACACGCGAAGACACGGATGAGTCCACCTGGAAAACATAGTAGATGTTGATCTTTCTAATGCATGAAATTTTGTTTGCAACTTTTTGAGATATTTTAGTGTAAAAAAGGTGAATTTTCCACAATAAAATGCTTATAACTCATAGAAAAAATGAAGATATTGTCTTCGTGTATTCAACAAAGTTTTGTATTTTGAAAATATACATAGTCCTAGAACATTGTAAGCCATGAAAATCGCTGTGAAAAAAGTTAAGTGAGTATTTGTATGTACTTTTGAAGTGGTTTTTATATGAAAATCGCTATAAATCCTTTATTTTAATAGATAGAGTTAAAGTGTCTTCGACGACTTTTCTTCATTTAACAATTCCAACAACTTTGTAGAAGACACCAATTGCTTTTAACGACAAACTGAGAAAATAAAAATTTTATATCACTCATGAGTAAATCAATCAAAAATTTGTGAATGTCAGAAGTGGCTGCTTAACATATGCAGTAACTTTGCTGAATATAGTATGGCAATATATCGTGTTTTTTGAGTTTTAAACCGCTGTGCCCTCGTGGCAATTTGTCCATACAAAAATTTATATGGACCGTGGTCTTCGGCCAAACCACCCCTTCCTCCTAAATGTCCACGTGGTTTATGGACGTCCATTAAGTAATCATGTACATGAAATGTAATAAATGGATGAAGCAAAATAATCCGAGTAAAACAACATACTGTAGATTAGCTTTAGAATTTCTGTATATTCTGGAGTCCTTAGCATCACTCTAGGTCAATTATGTATTATTAAATGCCATGGCTCACCTGGTAACATATTAGGAATCACGGGTATGTTTAGCTTGAGCACGAAAATATTTCGTTTCCTTATGATAATCCAGAAAAGCTTTGTCCACAATACTCCAAGTCGATGCTGTCTAATTACTCATGGAACTATAACTGAAGCAATAGTTCCATGAGTAATTAGACAGCATCGACTTGGAGTATTGTGGACAAAGCTTTTCTGGATTAAGTAGGGAACTATAACTGAAGCGATTACCCATAATGCGGGTAGATCACCTTTTCATGGTGCGTTATGGGGTAAAGGTCTACCAGTGAACCCTAGTCCTGACTGCTTCAAACGAAGAGAACAGGATATTATAGTAACCAAAGGAACATATTTTAGTCCTTGTTACATTTTTAAACCTTGTTGAAAGTGACAAGTCTCGGTTTTCCCAGTTGCCGAGTATGATCTTGAGAGAAGGAAAAAAAAGTAGTCGAATACAGCAATTTGTTTTCTAATCTTTTATTTATTTAGTTCTCTAGTTTGAAGAAGTAAGGACTAGGGTTCTGATGCATGGACAATATCGGTGTAATTTCTTGACTTTATCAAGGGATCCGATTTTGACTGATAAAGGAGCGCGCCTGTGGAGGGTGTACCCACCTTATTCTCCAGAGGGTATAAATAGCGGAACCATTCAATTAGAATCCTTTCCCGCGATTAAGTTAGGAATTACAACTGTAAGAAAACCGAATACTTTATCACTTCTCAATAGTGATAAGGTAACACGACTTGCACTAAACAAAGGACACGGGATATACTACAATAGATCAAATATTGGTCGCAGTGGTTTATGTTCCGAACAATGAAAAGAAAAAAAAACTGGAGCGATATTTAAAACTTTATGAAAATCTATTGACTAATGCTCAAATACGAGCAATTTGAATTTTCTATGTCATCCCCGTAGTCTACGGGTTAAAGTTTACCAATCAATGCAGTAAAACATTGTTTCACCTTCAATATCCTTAGGCAATCGATCGGGATCACGGTGCAAATGGCCAGGTAAGCTACTACCAAATAGGAGACATCAAAAAAACGCTCACCGAAGGATTGGAAAATGTGCAAAAACCACCGTTTCTGGTCGACCGCCGAACTGGAGCAGTTCAATTAAATTTCGATCCACAAAAGGGCATGAAAGGCTATTTTGATTTTAAAGTTTTAGCCAACGACAGCGCTGGCCATTCCGACGAGGCCCATGTATTCATTTACCTATTACGAGAGGATCAAAGAGTAAAGTTTGTCCTTCGCTTGCAGCCGACCGAAGTGCGGGAGAAAATTTTCACTTTCCGGGAGTAAGTAATTATTGAACTAAAATTAACAATGGAATAACTTTCTACTTTTCTCATTCTTCTGCCTTGAAGCGTGCTGAGTAACGTGAGTAGCAGCATCGTGAATATCGATGACTTTCGAATCCACGAGAATCGCGACGGGTCCGTGGACAAGACCAAGACCGACCTGTATCTGCACCTGGTGAACCGTCAGGATAATTCCATTTTGGAAGTTTCGGATGTTTTAAAAATAGTAGATCAAAACATCGAAAAGTTGGACGAGCTGTTCAAGGTAAGCACTCAATTAGAAGGGTTTGTTACTTAGGGTTACCAGACGTTCTTTTTTTATAGTACATATACTGCCGTGAATCGCAAGTCAGTCCCATCTGTAAAAAGTAGGCATTGAGAAAATGGGGTGTGAAGCTTCCAAATTCGTTTTCCATACGAATATTTAAAAAAAAATCAGAAGTTTGGAACATGGCCAAATCTTAGTAAAACTTTCACAATTTGATAATAAATCTTCGAACTGTTTAGTAGGGCCCTATAACACTTCCCCGAATACCATTACCCCGAAAACCATCTCCCTGAAAACCAATACCCCGAAAATCATTACCCCGAATGCAACGTTACCCCGAATGACACATTACCCCGAAAACCATTACCCCGAAAACTAGTTCCCCGAAAATCAGTGATGCACTTCAAGAAATTCTTCAAGGAAGCTCGCGAATTTGAGCCTAAAAGTATTCGGCCTAATAACTACTACTATTCCTATTAGTGATTTTTTATTCTTTCAATTATCGGCTGTTCTTTCGAGGTAGTATAACGGCAGTGTAAAAGTTTTAATCAATGGTTTTCTCTTTGAGTTATAGGTTGTTCTTTCGAGTTGTACCGTTTGAGTTAAAGTTTGAGCGATAGCGGTAAAAAAATCGACTGACAAAATTGTCTTGAGCGAAATTTAAAGTTGACAGTGACTTCAGACGAGCAACCTTGAAAATAATCCCCTGCATTACTTGTCTGTATTATATACAAGAGATTTGTCATTCTTTTAGTTAGTTACTTTTAGTTTTTCTTTCGGAAGTTGCACTAGCAAAGTGATTGTTGGCATCATAATTATTGACGCTTTCATCAGTGATTTTTTCTTCTTTTATCATAGACTGTTCTTTAGCGATTTACTTTTGAAAAAGTAATCAGTTTAATATCAGTTAACATTTTCATTTGACATTTTTCAAACCATAGTCTAGTTCCATTTTAGAATATGTTGAACTTGCATTGCCTTCATCAATATAAAAATATAACTATGCATTACAAAATAATATGACGCTTTTGAAAGAGGGTGGGAGAGGTCTCTAATATTAACATGTCAGCATTATCATCAGTTCGAAAAATGATTTATTGCTGTGAACAGAACCATTCTCACAAAATCAATTACACGCCTGTGAGTGAGATTTTGGTTCTCACTTGGCCCATGAAGAATGGCTGTTGATTAAAAGAAG
Organism: Aedes aegypti; assembly: GCF_002204515.2. Lineage (NCBI taxonomy): Eukaryota > Metazoa > Arthropoda > Insecta > Diptera > Culicidae > Aedes > Aedes aegypti. Next base: position 157,978,324 of record NC_035107.1, on the reverse strand, counting down.
AATAATTCTTTGATAACAAGAACATGAATTCAAATGAAAATCAAAATTCTTTAAAATAGGTATATGGGATTCATTTGTCGGATCTTCATTTTGAATTTTTCGTGCCAAGAAAATTCGGGGTTATGGTCCATTCGGGGAAACGGTATTCGGGGTAACGGACTATTCGGGGTAATGGATTTCGGGGTATTGGTTTTCGGGGTACTTGACCATTCGGGGTTTTGACTTTCGGGGTGATGGTTTTCGGGGTAATGGTATTCGGGGAAATGTTATAGGATCGTTTAGTAGAATACGTTCGACAAGTCGAGTCTAGTACACGACACTGAAGACGGCCTTATAGTTGAGGTCGAAATACGCGTATATGTTAAAGGATAGAAACTCTAGTGGAATTAAATAGTATAGTACTAAATTCGGTTCTTTCATCACTTTCACAAATTGCTTTCCACTACGATATCTTCATGGAAAAAATATGAAGATAATCAAAACACGTTTCATTTTTGTGTTACACGGTGCGGACATCTGTAGAGGGACTAATATGAGGTTACTTTTCATTATGGGACAGTTTGACTTGCTTTTTATTTCCTACTTTTTCCGAACAAATCTTATTATCTAATTAGAGCAGCTGCAAGAGCATTGGAAGAGATGTTAAAAACTGAACTCAACTCAATTTTGACGAAAATGCAGGTGGGACTGACTTGCGATGCACGGCAGTATACACTTGTTTGCCTTGAAAATGGGCTCAAGTGTACTCTTTTCTAGATATAACTGATAATTGTCGAACAAATCTAATAACCTGTTGAAGAAACCAGATTAACTTCTTTCTCATGATAATACTGTAACAGTGATCCAAGATTTTCAACAAATACGATTAGTACGATTAGCTCAATAATGATTAGAAAGCATTTTCATGCTCATTGATCTTACCTAATACAGAAATAAGTGAGCCAAAGGAAAAACTATTGATAAAAAATCAACTATACTCACTCCACAATTATGGAACAACTAAGGTTCACTTTTTCTAAATAAAATATGAAATATGAAAATCATGGTGACGCTGTACAATATAGTTGTTTTCGAAAATACATCTCAGAATTTGCATTTTTTGTTCACGGAAATGTGTCGATTTAAGCCTGTTTTGCTACACTTTTTTATATTAAATTTATGGGAGGGATTATTAGAGTATGTTGATTAAATTGAACTTTAACACTTCACTTTTTGCAAAAAAAAAAATACTAAAATCACTAGTAAGGCGAGCAGTGGGCTTCGTAGCCGTGTGGTTAGCGGCGTCAGTCGTTTAGGCGTATTGTGCTACGGAGTGTGGGTTCGATTCCCGCCCCAGTCGGAGAAAACTTTTCGTCAAACGAAAAATTCTTCACAGGTCCACTGGTCGTTCCGTGTGTCCGTTGTCTAATGTTAGTTATGTTCAGTCTGTGCAGCCTATGGCTGAAGACGGTGTAAATTGTCTTTTTTTTTAAATATCTTTAAACTCTAATATGTGTTGCTTATCTTGACAGATAGGCCTATTTCGTCTGCGACTTACAGACTTCTTCAGTGTCGAGTGCTCGACTTGAAGAGAACATCGCATGGATCTATTATTTATACTAGAACTACACTTGCTGCTAAAAAGAAATTGCTAAAGAAATTTCTCGCCGATTCCTTGCAGAAATTTTCTACAGTGACTCCCGTTTGAACTGACATTTGAAAAGAATGGGTACAACTGCCTTCTGCGATAAAAAAGAGCGCTTTCTTGATCAATTCCTTGTAGGAATTTTCCATACATATTAAGGCCAATTATTAGGCCAATAATAGTAGTTTACGAAACAAGTTGCAGAATGATGATTTTTACAGCACAAGTGGTAAACTTATTCTACGAGGCTTGCCGAGTAGGATAATTACGACGAGTGCTGAAAAAATCGAGTTCTGCAACGAGTTACGTACAACATTTTTTGCAATTTCGTTGACGACCACATGAGGGCATCAGAAAATATATCGGAATGCATTCACCATTATTTTACAATTTCTGAAAAATTGTTGTGTAATGATTCATTACGCAAGTCAAAACAGTTGCGTAATGAGAAAGCGTTACGTAATGAATCATTACAGCACTGATTTCAGTTGCGTAATGACTATTCCCGCACTGCATACTTCAGTGCAGGAGAGTAGGCCGTTTCATGACAGATTGGCCTGATGAAAAATTGCAAAAAATTCTTTTCAGTAGTGAATCACGCTTTAGCAAGAAATTTCAATCGTTGTCCATTCCACAGATGATCCAAATATGACGTCCATCGTTTTTCGGGATTTCTAGTCCAACATTCCCCCTCTGTCACGCTTTTACCAATACCCAATACATGCACTGTCAAACTTTCGTGGAACTAAACAGAAAAAAAATATGAAATCTCCTCCAGACGTAAATATGAGAACGTGTAAATTTAAATTACATTTCATACATACATTCGCACAAAAGTATCTTGTATGAAACATTGTAAACAAGCCCCATACTGATTTTAAAAACGAACGTAAATTGTGGCGTTTAAAATAGGCGTCATTTTGTTACATGCAAATCGTTTTTTAACTGTATTTCTGCTCTGTGTAAAACAATCTATATAAATAAAAATGGAATGGTGTTTGTATGTCACGAAATGGCTTACGAACGGGTCGATGGATTTGGATGATTCTTTCTCCATTTTGTTCGTCAAGGGTTCCGCCGTGTTTGTGTTTATAAAAGTTCCAGGATATTCATCGGGAAAGTCCGAAAAACGAGAGTGAACGGAACTGTCATTTTGTATGGGACGATTCATAGCGGTTTTCAACAGCCTACTTGATGGCAAGACGAAGTTTGCCGGGACCACTAGTTTCATATAAAAAAAGAAGCATTTTGGAAAACATACTCACAAGCAGAAATCAGGCAATTAAAAAAAAGTTATTTAAACTCAAATTTGAGTACAGTGCATTAAGTTCTTACCCGCTTATTTTTCCTCTCTAGCAATGGCAATGTTGTCAAAAACCAAGAGAGAGACACATCGAACCAGCGTCGAATGTCCGTTGAATAAGCCAAATTCTCGAAAACTAATTCAAATAGTCTCAAATTGGAAAAGTAAACAAACTTACTTTATCGATCCTACGGGGCCTGTTCACAAATTTCATAACGCTGAGGGGGTAGTTGGGTATCCACAAAAAGTTACAGCATACAAAACTTAAAAATATCCTTACAAAAAGTGTTACGAAGGGGTGGGTGGGTGTCAAAAATGGCCATTTTCGGCGTTATGAAATTTGTGAACAAACCCACGTGTTTCGCAGACGAAATTCTACGCGTTACGCTTTAAACCAACTCAACTTTTAACTTTTAGAACGTTTAATTTTCGGATTACAAAACGGCGTAAGTAACATTTTCAGCATTCGCTACTTCCACTGCTCCGTTGTATGGAGAGACAAAGTGACTTAACCACGAATCTAAACAAAACACTACTTCAGCCGATTTGACACTGGTAGAAAAACGTCGAAAGTAACTGAATGAAACGGCTTATCATTTTGTTATAATTATTTTTGTGGGAAATAATAGAAACTATTTAGTTTTTGAACGCGAGCTGATTGTATGCAATATTTAAGCGATGTACACGGGGCGAAAAATGTTAAAAAGGAGATTCATTTTAAAACAGTTTTAGAAGACAGGTTGTGATTCTTCTTAATTATTTTCTCAAAACCGAATGAAAGTTACTCACGTCGATTTGAAAAAGCAATCGAGAATTGGGTCGATTTTACACAGGTACAAAAACGTCGTAAGTAACTTAATGAAACGGCTTATCATATCTCGAATACTTTTTCAATATCGACGTAAGTAACTTTCATACGGTTCTGAGAAAAAAATTTAAGAAGAATCACAACCTGTCTCCTAAAACTGTTTTGAAATTAATGCCCTTTTTAACATTTTTTCGCCGTGTACATTGCTTAAGTTTTGTATGCAATCATCTTGCGTTTAAATGCCTGGTAGTTCCTATCGTTTCCCAAGAAAAAAAGTCTGACAAAATGATAAACCGTTTCATTCAGTTACTTGCGACGTTTTTGTACCAAGTAGGGTTTTGGTTAGGTTGCTAAAGATGGAAATCTTACTTACGCCGTTTGTAAATCCTGAAATTAGATGTTCTTGAAGTGAAAAATTGAGTTGCTTTAGAGCAGAACGTACAGAATTTCGAAAGCTAATGCTGGGTAGAAACAACTTTGTTTCTAATATGCTTTAATTTCAATGTTGTTTTGACGTTAACTACTCGTTCTACTACGTCGTTAGCGCTATTATTCGTCGTATCAAACTTAAAATGTTCCACTACGGCGGATATTCCAACTTACCTGCAACATAGATTGATTTTCCAAGTGAAAGCTGTTATGGTTCGTACAATTGTACACCAAAAATGCAATAGAACTACTGTATTTCGATAAATAACTTCAGTTCAATTATCAACTTTGCACTTTTTTACCAAAATCGCATGAATTATCACGGAGAAAAAAAAATTGGTTGAAACAACCAAAGTTTACCTAATTTCAACCAATATTAGGTTAAAAATTTGCACAAACACATTTTAAGTTTGATTTTACTATGTACGTTGGTTGCAACAAACTAAAATACAATGTTGTTTTTCTTTCATGAAAATGTGATTAGATTTTATCATTTTTAGTTTGAAACAGCCTAAGAATTTGTTGTTTGATCTGACAGTAGTGAAAGCAAAATATGTATTAGGTTGTTTTAAATCAAGAAAAATGGTTTGAAATAACAAAATTACATTTTGGAGCAAACAAATTTATTGTTTGCTATTAACAAGAGTTTTGGAAGAAATCCCTTTTTCTTTTAAATTATAAAAATATAAAGATATAAAAATAAATTAAAAGTTTGAATTTATCGTGGTATTTTTTCAAAAATAAAATAATAACAAATAAAATAAACAAAAATAATAGCAAATGTTTTACGAGCAGCGCTTCATGTGGTCCGGTTCAGTAATCCATTGACCAGTCTACTCTAGGAATTTGCGTTTTTATGGGTTGGGCTGGGGGGAATGATAGATTTTCTGGAAAACATCATCTGAAAAATGTACATCTTTGCAAAGTATGAATTCAAAATTTACCTCTAAATTTTCGAATGGATGACAATCTGGCCAATCAAGAAATATGACGGCTACTTGACCTTTACTTCAAACTGAAACATAATTGAATAGCCTAGATGTCAGTTTTCTTGGATAATATGACATTCTTACCTAATAATAACACAAGCAAATAAATTAATTATAGCATTAATTATTAATAAAATAGTTTTTACGGCTTGATTTTTATGAGAAGTCTTGAAGCAAATCGCTGTGATGTTCTTGTTTTTCAATTTTTATGCATAAATCTGAGATAATTTGGTATTGCAATATACAATATGAATGGTTTTGCAGTTTTGAACGTATTTAACGTTCAACGCTCCGTCATCGAAATCATCGTTATCATCGTAACTTCAAAAGCAGTTTTTTCGTTCAAAACTAAATATCATTCGATGAAAATGTGTTCACTGTGTTTCAGTTGGAAAATAGAATACAGTGAACACATTTTCCTGTAAATTTTCTTGATTTTGGACGAAAAAACTGCTTTTGAAAATTCCGAAATCAATGACGGATCCTGCCTTCTTAAGAAAAGGGGGTTTGAAGAAGTGTTTTTTTTGTGTATGCTGATCAAAATATTTTTTTCTTGTAAAGATCCCTAACGTTCTTAGAAATAATTTCTGGCTACGCCACCGCATCATATAGATAAAACAACGAAAAAAATAATATGTAAGTTCTTTTATCGAAGATTTCAATTTTTTTTCTTAGTGATTCAATTATCCGGAGGATTCGATTATCCGGAGTGAAAAAAACATCGACACTCCGGATAATGGAGTCCTACCTGTATACAATATGAATGGTTTTGCAGTTTAGAAGGTATTTAACCCCTCTGCAGCTTCGTTTTTTACCACAAGAAAAAAGTTCAAATCGCGATAACTTTTTGGTTTGTTGGTATTATTGCACCATTTTTTCAAGAGTTCTCAAAAAACTCTTCTAGTTTGAGAATTTGTGTCGATATTGATGATTGGTGATCTGGTTTTAAAGATATTCCAATGTTCCTTGAGGGACCGACATTTTCCATACAAAATGTCTTAAGCGGCCATTTTGTTTTACGTCAACTTATCGAAAAAATAAAATGTGGGCTATACAATGGCATGTAATAAAGAGATACACCGAAAAAATCATACAAATTGGTTAAGAATTCTTGGAGATATCTGAAAATTACGATATGAGGTTTTATGAAGTTTTTAAGATCTTTATTTAGCCAACGTGGTACCAACAACGTAAATACTCATTACTCAAAGACGGCTGCACCAAATTGTTTCATTTTTTCACAACATGCTCTCATTTATGTATTGTTCCGCATAGTGAATATCCGAATACGATAAAAATCTGAAGCCTGAGATATATACGTGGGTTATGGTTACGCGTCGGTCCCCCAAGGAATTTTGGAATATTTCTGAATCCAAAATCCAAAATCCAAAATCCAAAATCCAAAATCCAAAATCCAAAAATCCAAAATCCAAAATCCAAAATCCAAAATCCAAAATCCAAAAATCCAAAATCCAAAATCCAAAATTAAAAATTAAAAATTCAAAATTCAAAATACAAAATTCAAAATTCTAAATTCAAAATTCAAAATTCAAAATTCAAAATTCAAAATTCAAAATTCTAAATTCTAAATTCTAAATTCTAAATTCTAAATTCTAAATTCTAAATTCTAAATTCAAAATTCAAAATTCAAAATTCAAAATTCAAAATTCAAAATTCAAAATTCAAAATTCAAAATTCAAAATTCAAAATTCAAAATTCAAAATTCAAATTCAAAATTCAAAATTCAAAATTCAAAATTCAAAATTCAAAATTCAAAATTCAAAATTCAAAATCCAAAATTCAAAATCCAAAATTCAAAATCCAAAATCCAAAATCTAAAATCCAAAATCCAAAATCCAAAATCCAAAATCCAAAATCCAAAATCCAAAATCCAAAATCCAAAATCCAAAATCCAAAATCCAAAATCCAAATCCAAATCCAAATCCAAAATCCAAAATCCAAAATCCAAAATCCAAAATCCAAAATCCAAAATCCAAAATCCAAAATCCAAAATCCAAAATCCAAAATCCAAAATCCAAAATCCAAAATCCAAAATCCAAAATCCAAAATCCAAAATCCAAAATCCAAAATCCAAAATCCAAAATCCAAAATCCAAAATCCAAAATCCAAAATCCAAATCCAAAATCCAAAATCCAAAATCCAAAATCCAAAATCCAAATCCAAAATCCAAAATCCAAAATCCAAAATCCAAAATCCAAAATCCAAAATCCAAAATCCAAATCCAAAATCCAAAATCCAAAATCCAAAATCCAAAATCCAAAATCCAAAATCCAAAATCCAAAATCCAAAATCCAAAAATCCAAAATCCAAAATCCAAATCCAAAATCCCAAAATCCAAAATCCCAAAATCCAAAATCCAAAATCCAAAATCCAAAATCCAAAATCCAAAATCCAAAATCCAAAATCCAAATCCAAAATCCAAAACCAAATCCAAAATCCAAAATCCAATCCAAAATCCAAAATCCAAAATCCAAAATCCAAAATCCAAAATCCAAAATCCAAAAATCCAAAATCCAAAATCCAAAATCCAAAATCCAAAATCCAAAATCCAAAATCCAAAATCCAAAATCCAAAATCCAAAATCCAAAATCCAAAATCCAAAATCCAAAAATCCAAAATCCAAAATCCAAAATCCAAAATCCAAAATCCAAAATCCAAAATCCAAAATCCAAAATCCAAAATCCAAAATCCAAAATCCAAAATCCAAATCCAAATCCAAATCCAAATCCAAAATCCAAAATCCAAAATCCAAAATCCAAATCCAAAAAATCCAAAATCCAAAATCCAAATCCAAAATCCAAAATCCAAAATCCAAAATCCAAAATCCAAAAATCCAAAATCCAAAATCCAAAATCCAAAATCCAAAATCCAAAATCCAAAATCCAAAATCCAAAATCCAAAATCCAAAATCCAAAATCCAAAATCCAAAATCCAAAATCCAAAATCCAAAATCCAAAATCCAAAATCCAAAATCCAAAATCCAAAATCCAAAATCCAAAATCCAAATCCAAAATCCAAAATCCAAAACCCAAATCCAAAATCCAAAATCCAAAATCCAAAATCCAAAATCCAAAATCCAAAATCCAAAATCCAAAATCCAAAATCCAAAATCCAAAATCCAAAATCCAAAATCCAAAATCCAAAATCCAAAATCCAAAATCCAAAATCCAAAATCCAAAATCCAAATCCAAAATCCAAAATCCAAAATCCAAAATCCAAAATCCAAAATCCAAAATCCAAAATCCAAAATCCAAAATCCAAAATCCAAAATCCAAAATCCAAAATCCAAAATCCAAAATCCAAAATCCAAAATCCAAAATCCAAAATCCAAAATCCAAAATCCAAAATCCAAAATCCAATGAGCTAAATGACGTTTGAACCATTTTAATCTAAACGTTGTGCAAATTAGCGGGGTACAAATTAAAAAGTGTACGGGGGTAGGGTGCCGGTACCAATGGTTGTAATGTACCAGTAGATTGGACTATGGAATAAAACGTACATTTTTCAATAAAAACGACATGTGTTATTTTTGGTGGATAGACCGCCTCTGGTTTAGTCGATTTGCCAAATTACAGCTTTTTATTCTATCAAAAAGTCATATAAATAATTAAGTTTACGCAAAATATTTGCTCTCTTGCACCAATAGTTGCCGTCGTCTTCCAGTAGTGGATCAACGGATGCAAGCAGTTTTTAAAATGGATAAATAAAAGACCCAGAGATAATCTTTGTGTTTCATTCGAAAGATATTAGTTGCTGTTCCGAGGGAAAAATGTTAAACCTATGTAAAAATTTACCATTTTGTTTAAAATCCCTTGTATCGTTCCCGAACGTCTACTACTGGAGCACTAGCGCAACTACTGGAACACGTGTACCAATAGTGGCTCAAGCGATTTAATGTGGAAAAAATAGTTTTATCATTCTTTTTATATTTTTCCCATATAGTAGAGCTTGAAATCTTTCTGTTCACGCCAAAAGATCTCTGTTAAGGCTTTTCGTTATTTTGTTATGATTTTTCAAAGCTTAGGTAGTCCACTAATGGCACCGACACCCTACCTGGTAGTCTCAAATTCAAAAACCTATACAAAATATTTAAAAATAAAACCAAAAACCATAATTTTCTTCTTTATGATCACGGTTTGATGGCTCCGCATCTTCAGAAAATCTTCTGTATGAGTTGCGTCTGAGACTTATCTTATCCATCCCAGTTATTTGCAGGACCAAAGATGTTAGCTAGCGTATTCGCCGTCCACTAAAAATCTCTGCTAATATTGAAAGTGAAATGCGATCGAAATCGGCCCGGTTTTGTCAACCCAATTAGAATTCTTGCCTGCTGCTGCTGCTTCAAAGACGATGCATGGCAAACAAAATTAAATGATTGAACAAATTGAAATATGAGAATAAATCACAAACTGCATACATCAAACGTAGAATGAAGCTGCTACTTTTTACACACTTTTATATAAACATGATAAACAATTTGACAGGATTTACCGTGAAAGTTGAGCGGCTACATTTACCATGGCGAACAGTTGACTGTACGATGAAAACATGGTATCGTTAATCAAAACGTGGTGAGCTTAACAAAACGTTTTGGCCGTTTTGCCATATTCAGAATTAGTAAAATTGAACATGCTCACATGTTTGAGAATACTGCAGGTTTTTTTTTCAGTGTATTTACCTGGACGACCCATTCACTCTACAGTAATTCTATTCACAGTCTGTCGAATAGAAAATCCCAAGAACTGGCAACGTGATAATCTCACTAAAATCGCCGGCAACTGAGCAAAAAGTGTAAGCCTTTAATTGACCCTCTTGTTTGAACAATGACAAAATAATACATTTCTCGATCAACCAATGAATTTTATTAAGGTCACACTTCGGCGAATATTTTGGAACTGTCGTTTGTTTTAATACCAATAAAGTTTTGTTAATTTTTTGTATAATGTGAATTATTTCTTATTTATATATCTAAACGGTCACAATACTGCCCACCGATTTAAGCACTCTCTACCTGTCATGTTCGATTGGCTCCGATAATTCTATCCGCCAGACTGTGAACAGAGAACTTGTAAACCACTCTAACAGTCATAAAAAGATGAAAAAAAGTACACTTGTCTAACTTCTGGAAATAAAAACATCCCTTACAAATTATCAAAAAAATGTCTTCGATAGTTGTATTGAGAAATATTTTAGAAAAAACATTCAGTACAAACCTTTTCCTTAAAATGTGACGCCTTCTTTTTCTAGGAATTCAACGTCCTCGATACCCAGGCTTCGGAAGCATCGTTTTTCGTCGCAGAGTTATCCGGTGCACCAATGCTGATATGGTTATTTGTGTCCAATTTGTTTATCGGAGCCCTACTCATCGTGGTTCTAGGACTCTGTGCGTCACAACGTGCGAGTTACAGGCGTCAATTACGGGCTGCTCGTGTCGCCAATTATGGTAAAACAGCGCACACCTATACTTTGATTGAAGCTATAACTTCAAATGACTTTCATTTCTATCTTTAGCAGCAGCACATTCCGATCTTGTGGCACGCGGTGTCATGAACTCTGTTCCAAATACCAACAAGCATAGCGTCGAAGGAAGCAATCCCATTTGGATGAAAGCTTATGAGAACGAGTGGTTTAAAAACGATGATGACCTTACTAAAAACATTTCCGGACCAGAATCGATGGACGACAACGTAATCAACTCGGATGATTACGTTCCAAAAGTGTACAACACGGACAGGTATGATATCGTGAAGCAGTACAACTTATATTCACAGATTGACAAACTAACGAATGGAAACATACTCACAAAAAAACTGGAAACAACTGAGCTTTAATTTACATCCAACCGAAATAAAAATATATTTTAAAAAATCTCACGTATCCGTCATTCTAATACCTAAATTGAGAAATCAGGAATGCAACGTTTACGACCAAACACTCAAAAAAGACTGGCAGTTAGGCCTCATAGTTATTCGCATGGACAATATGGACTAAGTTGATCAAGGGGTTTTCATGATTGAAGACACTCTTACGATAATATTTCGTCGATACGTTCCGTTTCCTCATTGCCTTCCGAAGTCTCCTCGTACAAATGACTCCACTACCTCAAAAAACGGAGAGCTCTGCTAGACGAAATTATACATGATACGAGCAACTCAGTACGAGTATACCATCGAAGCGGCAGAAAATTTCTCGATTTTTATGGAAATTGTTTCAGAAGTTCATCGAGGAATTCCTTCTTTGATAACTTCCAGAGATTCCTTGCATAAATAACACTGCGGAACACGTTTATGTCTCCAGAACCAAAATACCGCTATTCATTTAATTTAGGGTTGCTGATTCCTTTGCCGTTTTCAGAAATGTCATAGCACGTCTAGTTTTCGAGATATTGACTGTTGAAAATGAAAAAAAATGACTATTTCAGCCAACATGCATGCAAGTTTGCCAGCTTGTAAGGCTATTTATTTGCTTAATTTGCCACATAGTTCAAACTTTATGTGTATAGCAATACTTATCATCAAAGATCTTAATACTTTCTATGCGGAAAAGTTATTTTTTGATGGTTTAGAGAATTATTGTATTTTGCCATATAAGAGAAACGAAGAGTTTTGTATGGAGACTGCAAACATGTTCTATTATATTCTATTCTATTCTATTCTATTCTAAGTGCTTGCACAGCCAATATTGAAAAGCATCCTGGAAATACCAAAATTTCTTCCGGTATTCTCTTGTCAGCATTAATATTTGCAGCATTTCAATGATATGATACAAATATTAAAATGGCCAGGCCCACTATGCAGACTTTTAAGGGTTTTAAGGTAATTCAAAAACAAACGGCAATCGGATTATTCACGAATGAATAACATGATAGACGAATAAATTTGAAATATTTTAAAGGAAGAAACGGGGACAACCGTACCAACCGTTCCATTTAGGGAGATAGGCAAAACCGGTGGAAGTGGCGTTGCTAGGAAAGTTAATGCGCACTCCATTGTTGTTTGTAATCCTTTCCTGGGATGGGACACAGGTATTTCTCCCGTATGTCCTGGCTCTAGAGCCTAGGCTTAAGCGCCCTTACTCGCTCTCTGAAACGATAAGAAAACTAATTCTGACCTCCCTCATATTTTACAGCAATCTATGACGTGATGTAATAATAATACAATGGAAACATAAAATGACACGGAACAATCTCACCAATTTCAGTCAGCTTTAGTGTCTCTTCACTCAAGAGACTACCCGTTTCCGTAATTATCCATAACTCGCTCCTGTGTTACGTGTCCAATTTAATTTTGGTTGAATATTACACACATTTAGCAGCATTTTACTTTTATCCATGCGTCATGGTTGTTTGGAACGCGTTCACACATTTTCAATCGTAGTAGGCCTATGATTTTTGAAAACGAAGCAACGTTTTCCTTTTACTCTGGAATGTCACTTCTGTTAACACTAAACGCTGATATTCATTTTTTAGAATTTCGAGATTAAACTCAAACCAGATTGGAGAAGATTTTTAGAATTCCTCGTTCCACACATGTTACAAAAACTTCCTTCAAACTGCACAGAACGATTCACGGTCACTTCATTTAACTCCGCGATTAACAAATGCAATGTACACCACGGTTGTCTCAACATTTAGGATCCGTTTTGCTCTAACCATTCAAATTTGTGTCGATCACTACTTAATCAAATATTAAAATTATGGACTGTTAAGTTTGGGAACCATTAGCCGAATCTCACCAAACTGCAGATAAGTAACACGATACAAAAAAACAAAACACGGGTTAGAAATTTTCACGTCTTTTTCGGAGCAGCACCACCAGCCTTTTCGTTTTTTCTCCTTTTAAAATTATAATCACCACGATAACGAGAAAAGCACCTCAACCTATGCTCAAATATTTCAGAAGAAGACACTTTTTGTTTTCGAAAACAGCACCAGCCGTTTCACCAGCCGAATCTAATTATTTGCGGAGATGATAAAAACGTGACAGATCAACTTTAAACACACCCGTTCGCGCGCAGCTTACTGCGATCTTCTTGTACGGAGACTGCAAACATGTTAAAAAAATCGTCTTAATCAAAATTGTATCGTGCAATTTTAATCAAATTATATCTGGAATAAAAGTTTAAGTTTTATTTTGCATGCTTGGTGGATTAGATTACAAAAAAGATTGATGAATTTTACTTTAAATTTCATGTAAACATCAATAAAATCAGTGTTTTATACAACTTTGGCGACCTGTAGCTAAAAATTGTGCCGTGCTGGAACATTTCTGAGAACGGCATCAGATTCAGCAACCCCAAATCTACTAGAGACACATAATTTGATCCTTGAGACACGCAAAAATGTCATTTTTGTTACGCTGTGTAATTGGAGCATTTCTCAAGCCAATTCCCCCAGCAATGCACCAGATATTCAATATACCGTAAAGTGTCCTAATTCAGCGCATTGCCTAATTCCGCGCATTTCGTACAAAATTAGTTATATATGGAAACACACATTAATATTGCAGCAATTTTTTATGCCATTTGATGCTACTTTACATTAGAATAAGTTTGATTCGCAAATAAAAGCTAATAATGCATTTTCTCGCGGCGTAAAAAAATAATCAGTTGAGGCCCGTTTAAGTAGACGCCAGTTTTCTAATTTCCTTAGCGTCCGTGCTAAGACTGTAGGACAAAAGCAAAGCGATTTCTTTGTTGAAAATGTTTTATTTTGTATGCAATATTCCATGAAACTATTAGCTACATATATGTTTCATGGTGCCTCCATAAAAGCTTATCAAATATTAGCATAATTATTGAGTTTTATCCCAAAAAGTATTGCGCGGAATTAAGACACGACTGCTCTATTCGTCTTCACATCGGACCTTGCATCTGACTATTTCTCTGAAAAGTATCTTTATGCAAAAATACATTTTACATACACAGCGGAATATCTGGAAAGCCCATTTACAGGGAAATTAGAAGCTGCCGTCTAGAAACCATGTGGTCATTCAAGGTGGGAGGAAAAGTTTGTCCAAAGACCAACGTTCATAAAATTTTTAAAATTGTTGTGTGAAGAATAGACCAGAAAGGGAGAGGAGCGTAGTTCTGAAAATCCGAAAAAAAAAACCCACGTGGTTTATGGAAAGTCCCAAAGGATTGTTCTATACATCTTTGTGGTGTATTTCCCTTCCCTTTCCTCTCCCATCGGGTAGATGATGAAATAGGCTCAAAGAAGGCGGGGAACGTGCCTCTGGAGCCGGCCTTCTGATACCTGATACCTGGATTTCCTTCAAGAATTTCTTCAGGAACTCCTCAGGAATCTCTCCAAAGTTTCGTCGTCTAATACACACATGATTTTATCTTTCGAAGATTTTTGTTGAGATTGGCACCGCTGAGTATTTTATTTCCAAAGGGATCCCAGCAAGCGTGGTGCTTGTTTGCTGAGATACGGAAAATATTGCTGTGTGCGTTTGAAATGCAAATAGGCGGAATCCACAAATTACGTCACGCTCAAGGGGGAAGGGGGGAGTAGGCTCAAACGTTACGGTTCATACAAAATTTTTATTTTTTTCATACAAAAAACGTTACTGTGAAGGGGGGGGGGGGGTTAAAGGGGTTAAAAAATTTCAATTTTAGCGTTACGTGCCATATCAAATGTGGGAACGGTGGGATTTTCCACAAGCAAACCGATGCAAAAGATAACATTTCTTTGCTAGGTTGGCGTAATAGAAATATAAGTAGTAGAACGCTAGTGGCGATGTTGTCGCAAAAATAAATTATTCCATTAGTGCTTGTACTTGAAGTTTTTGATGGTTTGTTTGGTGCTTACTGCGGGAATTGTGATGCTTATAGGAATATCGTGTGTTTATGTGCATCCTGACGAAATTCCAATGTTATTATTTATTTATTTTTCGCGTCAACAATTCTTCGCCATACAAATCGATTCGCAGCTGTCTTCCACCATCCTCGGCTGCGGCCCACACTTGCCAGATCTTGCAGTACCTGGTAAGCCCACCGTGCCCGCTGTGCTCTTCGCCTTCTTGTACCTGCCGGATCGGAAGCGAACACCATTTTTGCAGAGTTGTTGTCCGGCCTTCTTACAACATGTCCCGCCCAACGCATTCTTCTAGCTTTTGCTACCTTCAGGATGCTAGGTTTGCCGAAGAGTACAGCGAGCTCGTGGTTCATCCTTCGCCGCCATACACCGTTCTCCAGCACACTACCAAATATCGTCCTAAGCACTCGACGTTCGAAGACTCCGAGTGCTTGCTGGTCCTCCTCGAGCATCGTCCACATTTCATGTCCGTAAAGGACCACCGGTCAATCAGCGTTTTGTACATGGTATATTTGGTATGGGGATGAATCTGTCGTATACCGCTTTAAAATCAATGAACAAGTGATGCGAAGGGACCTGATATTCCCGGCATTTTTGGAGGATTCACCGTACTGTAAATACATATCTGGTGCTTTCGCTTCTGTCTATAACGTTTCACGTTCTGCCGAGTACCTTGCTGCAGCATTACTGCTCGCGCTACGTTCTTCTCCTCCAGAACCATTCTACACTCCTCGTCGAACCAATCGTTCTGACGACTCCGTTCAACGTACCCAAGAATGTTCTCGCCTGCGATGTTGATGGCTGCTTTTATTGTACTCCAGCAGTCCTCGAGATGGGCTTCGCTGAGCGAATCCTTTTCCGGCAATGTTTGTTCGAGATACTGGGTATATGCTGTGGCGACATCCAGTTGTTTCAGTCGCTCAAGATCATACCGAGGCGGGCGTCGGTACCGTACTCCATCATTGGAGTCAATTTTAGCGCCACGATAGGTCCTGACGTCGATAATTTCGGAGAAGTGCCGTTCATCGATCAAAACGTGGTCAATTTGCGATTCGGTTTGTAGTGGTGATCTCCAGTTGTATCGATACGGAAGACTATGTTGGAAGTAGATGCTACGAATGTCCATATTCTTGGAGACGGCGAAATCAATCAATCGAAAATCGTTCCCGTTCGTCAGCCGGTAGGCGCTGAACTTTCCAATCGTCGGTCTGAACTCCTCCTCCTGGCCAACCTGAGCGTTTAAATCTCCTATGATAAATCTTAATGTCGTTGCTTGGGCAGCGATCGTATTCACGTTCAAGATGCGCGAAAAATGCATCTTTATCATCATCAGTGCTTCCGGAGTGTGGGCTGTGCACGATGATTATGCTAATGTTGAATAATTGGCCCTTGATCCTCAACCTGCACATTCTTTCATTGATCGGGCACCACCCGATCACGCGCTTTTGCATGTCGCCCATCACGATGAAAGCTGTTCCCAGCTCGTGTGTGTTGCCGCAGCTCTGGTAGATGGTATGATTACCTCTAAACGTTCGCACCATTGAACCCTTCCAACAAACCTCCTGCAGCGCTACGATGCATCGGAGAGTATGCAGGTGCTTCCGGTGAAGTTGAGGGGTAACAGTTCTACGCACCGAGCTACCAATCCTTAGTTCTTTCTCGTCGCATTGGCCTTTGCCGATTGTTGCAGTCCGTATTATTCTATTGACGTTCCTGTGCTTGTTATTTTTTACGGTTGGCTTGCAGGGCCTGTTCACGCACAACGCGAACGGTGTGCAACGTTTTAACTCTGGTTTGTGTTTGGCTACCACCACTTAAAAACACCCTTTCCTACCTGAACCTGACACACACTACTTCACGAAACCCGACCGACAAAATTGAGCTCTCCATCATCACGCCACCCGATGCATCGCCAACTGTCTCGCACTGATTGGTTGGCGCCTTTTCCGATCACCATTCGCCAGAAAAAGGGAAAAAGAAAGATTCTGCTATAAATAGTGCACCCATTCTTGAATTCAATTCATTCAGTTTCTGGCAGTTGTATGGCACGCGCAATGAACCGTCGAGTCCGAAAACCGATACCGAAAGCGTTTCCCTTACCGAAAGCAGCCCAACCAGTAGTCCTTTTCAGGACTGTCATTTAGAAAACATATTCACAGTCTGAGCTATCAACATCCCAGGCATTCCTTCAGGAGAAGGAATTGGCCAATCATCCCTGGCATTCCGAAGAGGAATTGGCGGCCCAAGCAGGGATCCTTCAACCAAAAGGATTGCCCTCGTCATCTACTGTCCGTGATCGGACAGGGCCTGAAACCATCCCCCTAGATTTCCGGGGGACCATTCCCCCTAAATGTTCGGAGGGCCATAGTGCGCAGTTTAGCTTAGAGTCCTTTTGATATGGGGAATAGACGCTGTTGTGAGCCGCTCTTAATTTGTAGTACAGACGCTCAAGGTTTGCAGAAGCAAAAGCAAACACCCCTTTCCCTTTGTCACAATATCTTTTCACGTTTAATTGCGCCATACCACCTTCAAACTTTTGCGATTTTTTTATGTTTTGCGTGCATATGACCCACTGTGTACTGTAACAAAATGTAACCGTAGATTTCCAAACAAATGACGGTTTTAGTATTCTCTTATCATAGGTACTCCAGAAAGAATCATGTGCTTACCAAAAATGTGAAATAATTCGGGCGGTAATGGATTAATGCCGGATAGGGGGCTGCCCCATTAGATACAAACTAGAAGTTTCTTTTTAAGTGTTGTCTTTGTTGGTTAGTCGATGTTCAATGCATGGGTGAACAATGTGAATAAGTGCAAGTCATATTCCACTGTACAGTGTGGATTTGCATTGATCCGTTTTCAGACGAGATAAAATGAAGAAAAGAAGAATTTATAATACCAGGAACTTTCTCTATTGAAAACAAAACACCGATAGTTCTCCAAGTCATAAATAAATTTGGTTGCATGATTGTTCAGCAAATATGCACAATTATTTAGGCTTTAATTTATTCACATTCTCTTGCAGGTATCTAACACTGATAAAATGGCGTTGTACCGTTTCGTTTGTTCTTCAAATCACAATTCAACAGTTTAACAGTAATATCATGATTATGGGGAGGGAAGGAAGAGCTCAACATGATAGCATATGCTCCTATAGGTACATGTAATATAGTTGGTCCATTCAGCGTTACGTGTTGTCTGACCTGGTTCATGTGGAAGGGGAACCTATATTCTCACCTAATTACGTTGGAGGAAGTTTATACAACTAACGTTGATAGTTTTGTCATTGATAACAGTGGATCACTTCATTCTGTTTCCTAGTATGATGGACAGACACAGGACGGGACGAAACATTTGCAACATGTCAATCTTCGTAATGTGAAATTTGAAATGCCTGCAATTCAATTTGGCCAAATTCTGCCAATATACTCATGTAAGTCCGGAGATTCGATGCTAATGTGATGTTTCTTCTTCAACTGAATTTGAGTGTGTAATGGAGTAATTCTCGCTGAAACCAGGTATGTGTCGTTAGAATTCAAATTGTTTGTCACTTTTCATTGGAATATACTGAACCTTGAGGAGAAGTGTATTGTTTTATAGGTGGATTCGTTAGCCAGCGAGCTAAACAGTTTTCGAAAATGATATTTTTTATAAATCTAAGGTATTTTTATAGGCAACATAGGCAACTCAATGGCTTCGTATAGTACTTTTTTTCATTTGGAGTTAAAAAAAGGACGATTATTATTAATTTAATTGCCAAGCTGAAGAAAAAAACTGAGTAAGAGCAACTACAAAAACTTGGAGAGCATGGTATGTACCCAATAATATGAACGTTTCTCTAAAACAAGTTCTACCAATTTGACGTATATTGCGAATCCAATCAATGCAACAAAGTATCAAGTTTTCAATCGCTGGTTCTTTCTTAGAATCGAGTGATAAATTGGATTATCATTTGAAGTGAAAAAATCTGACAGCCATCTTGGATTTAAGCAATACAATAAATTTTTACCTTGTTAACACCTGTCATGTTAAATTTGAACGGCAAGGATTGAACTCGTAGAAAATGGGATTATCTTTCACTCTCTGTAACAATCGTGATCTGCAGCACATCAAGAGAATTTGTTTATCATATACTACGATGATTAAATTAGGAGGCTATATAAACAAGCTCCAAACCTAGGTGATACTATTGCTATCACATGTTCGGGGATTTTTTGTTATACCAATAAAATAAAACCCAACGGCAATTGTACGAGAAAAATGGGTTTTACCATCGCTCTCTCTCTGAGGATCTTGTTCGCAGCTGTTACAGCTTGCGAAAGATTGCCGATCATGGACCGATACAGATGGAATGTTTTTCTTCGTGTTTCGAAATCAGGCTATGCTATGCTATGTTTGCTTCGATCGTGTTCAGAAATCATATGAGAGCGAATTCTGCAATGCCTGCTAGGAGGCTATCGCAATTTAGGGTTCATTAATTCCACACTTCTCCTCTAGTTTTAGTAGGTATGTAATCTAGCGAACAGTGACAAAGAATTTGAATTGGTATGGTATGGCGGTCTGGATTGTGCAAAAAAAAAAAAAAAATACTCAAGGGTTCTTTCAATCTCGAACACAGCCAAATAGAAAAAAACTTAATGGCCAGGTCACACAGAGAAGAGCAGTTGCAAATGATTTGTTCCGTACTGTGGAGGGGTGAGGTTTGTTGAATTACGTATAATCTGGTGCGAGTTTCCTTCAGCGTGGCGACGTGCCAAGTCAGGACAGCAATTGGTTATCAGCACTGTTGGAAATGTCATCATTATTGAATGTGCCGAGGGCACTATTGTTTTTAAAGCTATTGAGATTGCTTGATATGAGAGCGGGACTCGGACTATTGCTGCTGTTGTTACTGTTGCTCTTGCTCGACCTCTTTGGCGACTGAAGCTGGTGCTGATGGTGGTGGTGGTGGTAGGAGTGGTGAAGAATGCGATGTCCATTGCTGGATGTCACCGTGTTTGATCTGGTCGGAAAGCTTTCATTTCTTGGCGGAAGTTTTTGTGAAAAGGAAGTTGAACTAGTTGCTGGATGATGTTGACACGTAGACAAGTGCATTGGAATGTGAACGGATCCTGCAGCATCGGGAATGAAAAAAGACGAGAGATAGAAAAAAAAAAACAGAAATCAAGAGCTTTAGAATGACCATTATGGTAAAATCAAATAGATGCTCTCAAATTTTTGCTCACATCCCAGAACGAATTCTCTCGAAAGCCTGAATTTTTTTATTATTTTCAATATTAATTAATTAATTAATAATTAATTATATAATATATATAATATATTATAATATATTATATTATATTATATTATATATTATATTATATTATATTATAATAATATAATATATATAATATATAATATAATTAATATAATAATTAATTAATTAATAACAACTATAAATATCCCAGTATTTTTAGCATCTCTTGTACCACGTAATTCAACATAATTTTAAAGTGATCCAAATTTATATTTGAACATTTTAAATTGGAAATCTCTTTTTTTTATGGTAAATAGGACGAGTTATTTTAATTTCTAGCAGAATATAACATATTTATAGCAGTTAAATATTGCTGAAACTTATATGAAACCATTGAATCCTGGATTCAAAAGAGATTCAAACATTTTTGTTTATCAAAATAATCGCCCGGATGTGGTGGAGTTGCTATCATCATTCGTAGGTATATTGGCGATCAAAAGTGAGGTTAGGTTGAGAAAGTTTTTCAAATTGAAATGAATATTTACGGTTTCCAGTGCCTTCAATTGCAAAAATCTTGTCAGTTAAATCGTCAGATCGTGGTGATTTTTCTTCCAAAGTTATCACTAGAAATTTTGATAACGATGCACTAATCCTTATTCTAGAAAGGCGCCATCTATGCATTTTAGCTTTGTGTTAGATCACCAATAAAACATCAACTGTTTTTGTCATTTGAAACCAAAGTTTTGGAAACTTGTGTGTTTCTATTTAAACACAGATCGGTAAATACACTCCCAATTAAATATGTTACTATTTTGGCTGGTTTTTACACCAAAATTTCCTCTACATAAAAAATATGTTATAGTTTAAACACAAAGTATAACTCAATATGTTTAAAATTTAACGAAAGAAAAACTCATTGTGTTGAATTAAACAAAAATTTGTTTTTTTTTTCTTAACACGAAATTAAACTGACCATTTATAAGCATTTGCTTTCAGATTCTTTCATAACTGTGTTATAATTATGTTGTGAATTAAAACTTAAAATTAAATTTATAACAAAAATTTAAAAAAATATTGTAGTAAATTTTGATCCTTCAACAGTCGAGAGCTGTCCTGGTCACGTCCTTGCGAATGCTGGGGAATGAGAAGGAATGATTAATTCAACGCCTTCTTAAGAAAGATGCAGGTGTTACGGGATATTATGGAATGTTAATGGGATGGGAAGGGTCATAGGATACGTTTAATAGGCGTTCTGGCACATCTTCATCTTCTTCTTTTTGACAATAAACAGTGAGCGCTCAACTTTCGAGCTGAACAGACGCGTATTGCAAACGTTCCGAGAAAGTCGAACATAAGCTAATTTATCGGTGTTATCTTTTCGTTTTCATGCCGATGTGCACGGAACGGCTTCGTAATGGGAAGACGGGGAAATACTTTCCGAATAGATTTTTCGAATGTACCGAAGAAACCGGACACTGCTAAAGTGCATAAATTTTGTGCAACCGTACTGGGTTTGAAACAGTTTGGAGTTTGGAGTGACATTCGTGAAAGTTATCGATCTCGCACTAGCGCAACGTGTATGCGAGGAACATGACAACCAACACGAAATTTCTGTCGACGGGAAGAAATATCCATTGCGAATCACGCTTGAGGATGGGGCAGTAGAGGTGAAAATCTTTGACCTGTCGGAAGATGTGACCGACCAAAAAATCAGCGAATTCCTCGCTAAGTATGGCGAGGTTATCGAGATTCGAGAGCAACGAAGTGGAGCCGATCTAGACTTCCCTGGAATCTTAACCGGCGTTCGCATCGTGAAAATGATTGTAAAACATAACATCGAGTCGTGGATTACAATCGATGGAGAAACGACAGCTGTGGCATATTTTGGACAGCGCAACACGTGCAAGCATTGCCGTGACTTCGTCCACGTGGGAATTACATGTGTGCAAAATAAGAAAATTTTTGTACAAAAGTCATACGCTGATGCCGCAAAGCAGATGGGTTCAACTCCCAGCGCTCCGCGTGTATCGATTGTCCCTGCAGCAAACCCAAACAGCAAAACTACAAGCCAAACCGCTCCAAAAGCGAACAAATCCAGCACCAACTCGGCCGGAGCAGAAGATATGCCGCCGCCGAAACAAGCTCCCCATCAAAAACCACAGCAAGTGTTACCAAAACTGCTCTCTGTTGAACAAAATACCCTAGCGAGTAGTGGGTCGTTGACCGACAGTACAGGTCAACAAACTGCTGCTAACATCGGAATAGTTCGTAAATCTGCGAACGGCATATCCGACGGCAACGACACGGACACATCCGTCGGCTCATCCAGCTCCAGCCTCCAGCATCCAGCAAGACAATTACGCAATCGGCCACCAGGCAAGAAGCCTCGAGTGGAGGATTCGAACAACAAGCGAGAAGGGAGTAACCAATCATTCTAATGGCTGCGATATCCAGCTACAACCTTGCAACAATCAACATCAACAATATAACGAACTCGACAAAGTTAGACGCCCTTCGGACCTTCATCCGAACACTAGAACTGGATATAGTTTTCTTGCAGGAGGTGGAGAATGATCGGCTTTCTCTCCCAGGCTTCACCGTGGTATGTAATGTGGACCAAGCTAGACGAGGGACAGCGATCGCGCTCAAAGATCACATACGATTCTCGCATGTAGAGAAGAGTTTGGATGGTCGCCTCATAGCATTGCGTGTACAAGATACGACACTTTGTAATGTGTATGCACCAACGGGAACCGCTGGCCGTGCTGAGCGGGAAAGGTTCTTCAACGGAACGATAGCATATTACCTTCGTTTCAACACACAACACATAATTCTCGCCGGTGACTTTTATTGCGTGTTGCGCCAGAGTGATTCCACGAGTGCCAATACAAGTCCCGCATTGCAAGCGACTATTCAACAACTACGGCTCCATGATGTGTGGCTGAAACTTTATCCCGCTACACCCGCTCCCACATATGTCACCCACAATGCGACATCCAGGCTCGATCGTATTTATGTGAGCACAACACTGTGTGAACACCTGCGAAATGCATGCACACATGTGTGTTCATTCACTGACCACAAGGCAGTTACAGCGCGCATTTGCCTACCCCACCTCAGCCGCGAACCAGGGCGTGGCTTCTGGTCTCTGCGTCCGCATTTATTAACTGTCGAAAACATTGACGATTTCCAAATTCGATGGCAATTTTGGATTCGTCAGCGGAGAAATTTCCCCAACTGGTTGAAATGGTGGCTATCGTTTGCGAAACCAAAAATAAAAGCCTTTTTCCGGTGGAAATCGAAAGAAGCGTTCAACATTTTCCACGCAGAGCACCAAAGGCTCTACACTCAATTGAAACAAGCATACGACGGCTATTATCAGAACCCTGCGATACTGACCACCATCATCCATATAAAGGCAAAAATGTTAACGCTGCAGCGACAGTTTACCCAAAATTTCATCTACATCAACGAAACGTTTGTGGCGGGGGAGAGCTTATCAACCTTTCAAATGGGAGACAGACGACGAAAAAAAAACAACGATAACAGAGATGCAGAACGAGCAAGGAGATGAAATACAAAGTTTGGAGATCGAACAGCACATGTTCCGGTATTTCCAAAACCTGTATTCAAAAGAAGAGACGGAACAAAACGCAGAAAGATTCGAAGTCGAGAGAGCGGTACCCGAGCACGATGAAGCCAACACTGCTGTAATGTCGGAGATAACAACCGAGGAACTAAAAAACGCTATCCGAACATCGCAAAAACGGAAATCACCAGGGTCCGATGGATTACCGGTCGAGTTTTACCATCGAACTCTCGACGTAATATATAGAGAGCTATATCTGGTAATGAATGAAGCTATGACGACAGACCTGCCCCCGGAATTTGCCGACGGCACAATCGTGCTGATAAAAAAGAAAGGTGGTGATAGGACAGCGAGAGGATACCGCCCAATTAGTCTTCTCAACGTGGACTACAAAATCCTCAGCAGAGTGATGAAGGCCCGTCTGGAACTTATTTTATTTTATTTTTTTCTTTATTTTAGTGTTTTTTAACATAAAGCTAGTTCAACACTCGTCAGAAGAGGTCTCCGAAATGGTGCCTCAAAAAAGAAGGACCCTTAAGGGGTGCCTCTTTCGAGCCCAACCAAGGGGTCTCGACAAACACAGAGTAACGCTATTTAGCTGACTCACTGGACAGTCGACCTGTCGTTGTTTTACATGTAACACCCACCGACAGTCTTGAATTGAAATATCCTAATTGTGAATGCGCACCGCATAATGCGAAACTTCCTTGTTTTTGAAAAATTGGATAACCTAATTGCGTATAGCAGCCGACTTTGGCGGTAGACATCTGCTTAGCCGATGTCTACAAAACAAATTTTTCGATCTCACCGAATTTTGAGCGATGTACAGAAATGTGCCAATACCGACCGCTCCATATTTCAAGCAACACTCTCGTTGAAGGACCGTGTGGCTCAGCTAATCGCAAGGAAACAGAGAGGTAAATTGATCTCTTTTGACATGGACCACGCGTTCGATCGTGTCTCTCATGAGTTTCTCCACCGAACTCTTCTCTCTCTTGGGATCAACCAAGATTTCGTTGGTTGGCTCTCACGAGTGGCTAATGCGTCTTCGTCGAGACTGCTGATCAATGGCAGGTTGTCACAACCGTTCCGTGTAGAACGCTCTGTGCGCCAAGGGGATCCACTGTCGATGTTGTTGTTTGTGGTATATCTCCATCCTCTGCTCACACGAATTGAGCGAATATGTGAAGGTGATCTCTGTGTGGCATACGCTGATGACATCACAATCATAGCCACCTCGACCAATACAATCACGCAAATCTTTCAGCTGTTCGACGGTTTTGAACTGGTAGCAGGCGCAAAGCTGAACCGGCAAAAAACTTTAGCAATCGATGTCGGCTTTATTAATGGGGATCCTCTGTTGGTACCAGGCTTGCAGACAACGGAGAAGATCAAAGTGCTGGGTGTTATTTTTACCAACTCAGTGAAGCAAATGGTCAAAATAAACTGGGATAGTTTGGTGTCCAAAATCGCTCAGATTATATGGATGCACAACATGCGCTCCCTTACTTTGCAGCAAAAGGTGGTGCTACTCAATACATTTATTACTGCAAGGGTGTGGTACCTCGCGTCTATCATTCCGCCGCAATGCGTCCATACGGCGAAACTAACGGCTACAATGGGCACTTTTCTGTTTCGTGGACTCTCAGCCCGTGTACCAATGCAGCAGCTTACACGCAGCAGAGAGAATGGAGGAATGAAACTGCATCTTCCAGCAATCAAATGTAAAGCTTTGATCATCAACCGACACCTACAAGAAATGGATTCAATACCCTTCTACCGGTCCCTTCACACCAGAAACATCCCGCCTCCCACTGACTTTCCCTGCCTAAAATTGTTAGCCCAACAAATTGCAGTGCTGCCTGATCAAATAAGGCAAAATCCTAGCAGTGATCAAATTCACCGATTCTACCTGGAGCAAATTGATTCTCCTAGAGTAGAGTTAAATGAACCGCACTTAAGTTGGACTCGGATCTGGAAAAACATTTCATCCCGGAGGCTCTCTTCGAAACATCGTAGTGATCTCTACCTGTTAGTCAATGAAAAGACAGAGCATCGTAGACTAATGAACATCATCGGACGAGCCAACGACCCAAACTGTCCACACTGTCCGATGCGAATCGAGACATAGCAGCATAAATTCTGTGAGTGCCCTCGAGTAGCCCCGGCATGGCTGATCCTGCAACGAAAGGTAACGACGGTTCTCGGAGGGTGGCAAACACTCACCTTCGAAGAACTCTTTCGACCAACATTAAACAATATTCAAGAAAGAAAACGAAACGAAATCCTCAGAATATTTATAACTTATATCAACTTTGTTAATGTAGCTTTTAATAATAGAATCGATGAAGGTGAACTAGATTTCATTTTGAGTCTAGATGAGTAGTTTTTGAAATCATAAAAATTGTTATTTATAAACATGAACGAAATAAACAATATTTTATAATAAAAAAAAAAAAATAATGTCCCCACTGGGACAGAGCTGGCTATCGTGTGGCAGGTACGATGATACTCTATGTCCAGGGAAGTCAAGGTAATTTCAATTACGAAAAGATCCTGGATTGACCGGGAATCGAACCCAGACACCTTCAGCATGGCTTTGTTTGATAGCCGTGTACTCTGATCACTCGGCTAAGGAAGGCGTTCTGGCACATATGAATAATATTTGGGCATTGGTTAATATTGGAACACACTCACCGACCGTTCAAATAAAAATGTCTGCACACAGGTTTGTGTAAGCGATCGTGATGGCTTGGGTCACCGTTACAAATCACTATGATGTACGAAAATGTACGAAAACCAAAAAAAAAAAAAATACAAATGTACTTCAACCGGTAATACTGGGAAAAATGTAGAATAAAGCATGTCAAATCAGTCATATTATGTGAAATAATCAAACCATGGTTAAAAAGTGCTTCCTGAGAGTTTTCCATTAGATTAGAATGACTTATGTAACTTATCTGTGTTTTTTCTTGATCTCTATTATGTACACCAAAACAGTGTTTATTTTTCCGTAAAATTTTGATGTTTTTCCTCAACGTAGCAATATTTTACACTTACTTGTCCAAAGCTTTTCATCACAAACAAGCTGTTTGAGGATGATTATTAAGTTGTTTGGCACAAAAAAATTACATGGAATTTCGAATTTTGGAACATTGGAATCAAAATGGAATAAAATGATCTATAATTTTAGACAAAAATCGTTACAATCTACTATTGCCACGGTAAGTGCTCTATATGTTTGGATTAAATGTATGAAAACGAAAAATGTTTTTTTTTTTCACTTATTACCCGAGGCATATAACAAAAAAAATATCAGAATATAATTTACATATCTCATTATGATATAATTTTGTTAGACACTGTTATTCACAGAAAATATTAAAACAAAAATATATCATAATGTGTTTTTGAACATGTTCCTATTTGTTTATTTTTCACAGTTTTATAATAAAATTGAACAATCAGTGCATATCAGTGAATATCAGTGCATTTCGATAAGTTATAATATTTGGAAATTTACTTTTTTTTTTCTAGACTTACGATTGTTTGGTTTTAAGTTTTTTCAAATTTTTTTTTCAATCCATTTAATTTAAATCCTGTATTATAATTTTGATATACACATTGTATCAAAAATTATAACTGAGTTTGATATGTTTTTGATAGATATAAAACACATTTAATTACATTTATTATGCAATAGGGTAAGTGTTCCCTTAGTTGTGGGTGTTCCTATAGTTGCGCTAGTGCCGTTTTCACTGATTTTATTACATTAGACACAAAACCGACACTGCCAATCAACGTCTTGGCTTGTTGATACACGGAATAGTTGAAAAGAGCGTTAAAATTGCTTTAAAACTGACGAAATATCACTAAAATTGCTAAAACTGTTCTTGCTTGTACCAATAGTTGCGGTAAAGTGTTCCTATAGTGGAGGATCCTATAAGAATACCACGAATACCGCAACTATAGGAACACAAAATAAAAATATACCGCAACTAAAGGAACAGTGTACCAATAGTGGAGGTATTATTTTTCACTCACATGCCGTGGATTACTGCGATGAAATCATTTTTCTCATTAAGTCAATGGACGTTACTTCCCGTTACAACATTAACATGTACATTAATTGCGCTTCTTGAATTTAGGCGGTTAAATGAACTTCAATAGTGCTTAGTACCTCCACTATTGGTACATCTACCCTACATATATTTATTTGTTATAAATTTAGTTATTTTAACAACATCCTGCATCAAAATTGTAGCAACCTATGTTCGATAAAATCTTTATATCATAATATCATAAGGTGATATAATTTTGTTATGTACCCATAGTCGGATAACCAATGAATTCAATTCACATGTAAAACATCTGAACAGCTACGACAATGTAAATGTGAACATTAGAATTATACAACTATACCCAATGATAGAGTAGTCTAATGGAAAATAAATTACAGATAGAGAATTGCTATATAAAACCACTTTGTACCATTCTCAATTACAGTAACAAAACTCAATGTTTAAAACTATGATCTGGTGTACAGTCATTTGATTGAATTGGTTGAGAACCGTTAAAATAGAGGGGCGGGGACGGACCTGGTGTAGTGGTTAGAACACTCGCCTCTCACGCCGAGGACCTGGGATCAAATCCCATCCCCCGACATAGTCACTTATGACGTAAAAAGTTATAGTGACGACTTCCTTCGGAAGGGAAGTAAAGCCGTTGGTCCCGAGATGAACTAGCCCAGGGCTAAAAATCTCGTTAATAAAGTCAAACCAACCAACCTAAAATAGAGGCACCGCAGCTCAGGTGTTGTTCCCTGATGGTATGTACGTGTTGTCATGACAAAAGTTTTTGTCCGTGGCAGGAATTTTCATCCCTTTGAATTAGAGTTCTCGTTTTTGAACGCTTTCATGGCAGACGACACCCCGGGGTGAATAATTTTTCCACTGGAAAGTGTAGCATGACGACCACGCTATGCGGCAAGTGACGAAATATGAATTAAAGAGAATTAATAAACGCAGTTGGATTCAAGAATGCTGGATTTGAGAAATTTACCAGAGCGATACAAAGCGATTAACAACATTGGCGTTGGGAGAAAGATTCTCGTTTAGAGCTACAAGTTGAGTGGGTTGAATTTAATTAATGCAATTTAAATCTAATTCGATTGCAACTAAAATACCTCTTAATTTGGTCATTTGTTCAGTTCTTTTGCTTGTACCTTTTCAAACATGATTTTAATTTGTTTTGTTGAACGTCAAAGTGATCTGTTACACACTTAATCTTGGTTTCGCTGTTCGGTAATTTTTTTTACGGTATTTAAACTGTAAATCGCTTAAAGTACTGAGTTTTCAGTCATCTCATCTCATTTCATTTCTGTCATCTCATTTCATTTATTTATTTCATTTATTTTTTAGGAGTAGGGAAAAACCCGTTTGAGTAGAGACCAAAAATTTGAACCTCTTTCTCAAATAGGCACAAAACCTACCCGTCTTTTCATACCAACAGAACACAATTCCAAATGATACAAAGACGTAGCTTAATCTAATACTTAATTTTACATACACTTTTTAACATCGAATCTTATTCTAGACACCTAACACTACAGCAAAGCGAGTCTTCAAAACTGCACGGGATAGATTATAATCAAAGACATTACAGTACTGATTAAACAAACGACACATACTATTTACAACTTCATTTCTACCGTAATTGGTTCTACACAAAGGTAGCCGAAAAAATGTGTGAGAACGGAGTGTGCGACGATGAATATCAAAATTAAACTTTTCTAACAGTTCAGGACAATCAGCTCTAGACTGTATCACATCACAGGTGAACAAAAGTTTGGCAAGGTTTCGACGAGTGGAGAGTAAATTAAGGTTAATTAACTGACACCTATCTTTGTTTTCCTTTCTTTCTTTCTGGCGTTACGTCCCAACTGGGACAAACCCTGCTTCTCAGATTAGTGTTCTTATGAGCACTTTCACAGTTATTAACTGAGAGCTTTCTTTGCCGATTGACCATTTTTGCATGTGTATATCGTGTGGCAGGTACGAAGATACTCTATGCCCTGGGAATCGAGAAAATTTCCTTTACGAAAAGATCCTCGACCAGCGGGATTCGAACCCACGACCCTCAGCATGGTCATGCTGAATAGCTGCGCGTTTACCGCTACGGCTATATGGGCCCCTGTATGTGCCCACCTATCTTTGTACTCTGGTAAATTTGAGGGATCTATCCACGGTAAGTTTCGTAACGCAAATCGAATAAACTTTCTTTGGATTCGTTCAATACGTAAAATACTGTTCTGATATTGTGGGGACCAAACAATAGCTGCATATTCGAGATTAGATCGTACCAAAGAACAATACAAAGTTTTAAGGCAAAAAACATCAGAAAAATGTTTCCCGGCACGAAAAATGAAACCTAGACTCTTGGAAGCTTTACCAACAACATATGAGACATGATCACGGAATGACAGGTTGCTGTCCACGATGACACCAAGGTTCCAATGTGTGGTCAGAAACATGGTAATCCGACATTATAGTTCTATGTTTACGAGTGAATGAGATGATTGTACATTTAGTCGCATTCATGACCATCCTGTTCGTCTTACACCAATCAACAAAAACATCCAGCTGACATTGCAAAAAATCAGTGTCGTTGTGGTCGTTGATGACGTAGTATAATTTAGAATCATCAGCATAAGATAACTTGAAGCATTTGAGAGACAGGTTTACATCGTTAAGATAAAGAAGAAAAATTACAGGTCCTAAATGGCTTCCTTGAGGAACCCCTGATGTTACTTGAAATGGTGATGATAAGCATTCTCCGATTTTAACAGACATAGAACGACCGATCAAATATGACTGTAACCAGGAAAGGAAAGAACCAGTGAAGCCCAATCTCTCTAGTTTGGCTACTGCAATTTTGTGGTTAATTTTATCGAAGGCCGCTGAGAGATCGATGTATATTGCGTCAACTTGAAGTCCTTTTTCAATGCTGCGGGTTATAAAGGATGTATACGATACCAGGTTCGTTGTGGTTGATCGGTGCGGCATGAATCCGTGTTGAGTTTCCGAAATGTAACTTGAACAGTTGTGAGTAATGAAGTCCATGACAACCAATTCGACCCAATTCGGGACCCAGATAGCCGTAGCGGTAAACGCGCAGCTATTCAGCATGACCAAGCTGAGGGTCGTGGGTTCGAATCCCACCGGTCGAGGATCTTTTCGGGTTGGAAATTTTCTCGACTTCCCAGGGCATAGAGTATCTTCGTACCTGCCACACGATATACACATGCAAAAATGGTCATCGGCATAGTAAGCTCTCAGTTAATAACTGTGGAAGTGCTCATAAGAACACTAAGCTGAGTAGCAGGCTCTGTCCCAGTGGGGACGTAAACGCCAGAAAGAAGAAGAAGAAGAA
Organism: Aedes aegypti; assembly: GCF_002204515.2. Classification (NCBI taxonomy): domain Eukaryota; kingdom Metazoa; phylum Arthropoda; class Insecta; order Diptera; family Culicidae; genus Aedes; species Aedes aegypti. Next base: position 157,947,077 of record NC_035107.1, on the reverse strand, counting down.
GAAGAAGAAGACAACCAATTCGAATAGCTTGGAGGTGACACACAAGGCGGCAATCCCACGATAGTTTGAGATGACACGTCTGCATCCCTTTTTAAAGACAGGAAATAAATACGACGACTTCCAGATTTCAGGAAACGATCCACAACGTAAAGACAGATTGAAGATGTGAAGCAAAGGGAACAGAAGAACTGAAAAGCACTTCTTCAGGATAAGAGATGGGATGCCGTCTGGACCAGGATTTGAGTGATTTTATAGCTGTCTCCAGCATTGTGGTACTAACGGTAGGATGATTGCCAACAGTTGGAAGGTTAGGCGCATTGATGGCAGCTTTTGAGACTTCTAGATCATCCAACATTTCATCCGAAAAAAACGCTGCGGAAATGCTTCTGAAATGAGTGACAGATATCCGGAACAGTAGACACTTCTGTATCTCCAAGCTTCATGCATGATGGTAGGCCGCTCTCCTTTCGTTGCTCGTCGATATAATTCCAGAACTTCTTAGGGTTGTTTTTAAGATTTGATTGTACACGATTGGAAGTGATGTAACGTGATCTAAGCAAATTTGTTCGATTTTTAGAGTACTTTTTAAGACAAGACCGTTTGGCTGACTTTAACCTTTTGAGACATGGATTGGACCATGGAGGATAGGTTTTTGTTTGCTTCTGTCGTTTAGGGGTGAACTGATCGATAGCATAAGACATAATGTCACAAAATGCCTTAGCAGCAGTGTGAGTATCGAGACCAACCAAAACTGAATCCCAGTTGAATCCAGCAAGAAATTCAGTCATAGCAGCAAAATTTGTTCTTCCAAAATCGTAGTAGATACTTTCTGTTGAATCAATATACGTATATGTTTGTGGCTGAGAAATGCTTATGTGCAGGGCAGGGTGGTGGGTACAAGATTTAACTAAAGAAATGGGAGCAGCTGTCAAGTGGATTTCAACGTTGTTTTAAAAGTCCTCTGAAATAAAACAGAGGTCTAAAAGGCGCCCATTCGTTTTTGGTACATTGTTGATTTGGCATAAATTTGCTGTACTATATCCGTCAAGCAGGTTGATCGATGAAAGTGCAATTGTAGATTTCGATGGATCAGGAAATGCAATTAGCCGGTATTCCATGTTATGCCGGCCAAATTGAAATCGCCAATGACTACAATTTTGTCGCTGAGTTCCATTTGAGAAGAAATCCAGGTAAGAGATTCAAGATGAGCGTCAATGACGACAGGATCACTCACTTTATCAGGTGGAATGTATATGACGCAAACGTAGAGCATGTAAGTCGATAGGTTGATTGAGGCCCAGGCTTGTTCAACAACTGAGCTGTTGGGGGGGTAAAGCTAACGACAGTTTAGCGATGACCGTAGAGCTAATAAAACACCACCGCCGCGAGTTTTACGGCTATTTTGCGCATTTCGATCGACTCTGTAGACAACATAGCAGTTTCCAAAAATTTGCGTGGACAAAGTTCTCTCGTCTAACCAAGTCTCAGTAAAGGCGATAAGATCATAGGAGGCATCGGTGCATGCCAGCATATAAGAGTGTACGGAGGTATTAATGCCACCAACGTTTTGGTAATAGCATGTTAAAACGGTTGCTAGACAAGGGATGATTGGAACCGATTTCGAACTGACAGGCTTAGATGTTGATGCCGGTTGTTGTGGTGAACATGTGATTGGCGAAGAATGGGTGTTGGAGGTTGTTGGACGTTGGGTGCATTGTTTGGAGATGGTTTCAGTTGAAGACCGTAAACTTGATGTGACTGATGACGTGGTAAACTCGTGATTGGTTGAGGTGATAACAGTTTCTTGCGTCTGTACGCATTGGGACGCCGTTCTAAAAAAGGAGTAATAGAGACTCCTTCTGGCCAAAAACTATCTGCGACAATCGTGCTTTCGAAAGCTTCGGGAACACTTAACTTAAAAGATATAAATGTGATAGGTTGACTTCTGTCCTGTCGTATAAGCTTTGAGCAACGGACTTGAGCAGGGCTACAACGCGTTTTCTTACTAATATAGTCCACAATATTATCCACTGATTCAGATGGTAAAAACTTAGTAATATAGTACCAATTTACGCTAAGACCCTGTGATGATATTCTCGTTGGTAATGATGAAGCTACAGCTAGTGTCGGGACAATATCACCTTCACGACCACTGTATGGTTAATGTGAAACAGCAGGTAGGTCGTTCCTTTGTAAAATTGCAAATCGGGCGTCTACGTTGCTTGACTAATGTCGTTTTTTTTTATTTACACCGCCTGCACCGTTTTCCCACCGGTGTAGCAAAAGTTGCACCCAAACCGTTCTTTTATTCTGCAGGTAGCACACCGTTTTTACACTCGATCGCCACCGGTGCAGAAAATCCTACACCCTGATCGAGATGGGTGTAGCAGGTAATGCACTCTTTTTACCAATACATATGTAGTTCTTAGCTATCAGTGGCATCCTTGTTTTGGTTGTTTTAGGTAACGAACAAACAAGATGCTTCATTTGTGCTCATTTTCGACTGCGTGGATAAAATGGATTTATTTCAGAATTGAATATTTTTATTCAGTAAAATATGATTTATTCTAAGCATTTATAAATGATACAAAAACTGCAATGAGTATAGATTATATATGTATAATAAGTGATACTAATATGTATGAGTTTGTCTTATCAGTATGAACTTTAGCGGCTTATGTCAGAAAATTGAATTCTTCTTTCAGATATTTGGGGAATATTCACAAATTTCATAACGCTGAAAAGGGTGGGTGGGTGTCCTCATGGTGTTACAGCTCATACAAAATTTGTGATACATCCATACAAAAAGTATTACGAGGAAGTGTGTGGGTGTCAAAAATGACCATTTTCGGCGTTATGAAATTTGTGAATGAAACCTTGGATTACATGTATACCAGTAAGTACTACATTAAACACATTTTATTTAAGTCAAATTTTCCGAAATTTGCCCATAGGCAACAACGAAAAACATGGGTGCCAACAAAATAGATTCAGCAGCGGCTGGAGCTGTAAGATCCCATTTTTTAAACTCGGATCGAAAAATCTCTATACTATATTAAAAAAAAAGTCGATTTACAAAAATCCACATTGATTTTTCATTAGGGTTCTAATGCAATGATCGATTTGCGTTGCTCTTTTCGTATTATTACAAAACAACTGATTCACCTGTTGCATCGTGAGATAGAAACATTGCGGAAGTATAAGTTTTGGCGAAGTTATTACTCAGAGAGAGAGGATCGATGAAGTCAAATAAGTCTTTACAGTATTGAAATAAGAAAATTCTGAATTTTAAACATGTTTTATTGAATTACGAAACATGTATTATGGTATGAATTCCCAGGAAAAATGAATTTATTTTCATATACCGAACATTTATTTTCGTCCACGGCATAGTAATGTTCTCAGCCAGTGTTGTAAACACCGTTAACAAACTATACAAAACACAAACGAGTCTGATATTTTCGAATCCCAAACAGACAATCGTGAATAACAGCAACAGCTGTTCTATCTGTTTGAAAAATGAAATTTTAATATTATGAAAATTTATTGGCTTTTCTCGGTGAATGCAATACTGTACTCAGAGTGAAAGGGAGTAACGAAAGTAATGAAATGACAAGATGGATAGAATCGCAAGCGAGCGACGAAAGAAATGAATAGAAGTTGAAAATTTGTTTTTAACAGAGGGCCATAGGGTAAATCGGTATAATGCGTCCCAACCGGGCAATACGCCCCACTTCATTTTCAAGGGATTTAGGCTTCCTTTACACGTAAATATGATTACACATCTTAAATATCCGTGAAAAAATGATGTTGTGCATATAAGATCTTTGAGAAGTATAAAAAAACAATAGAAATACCAAAAATATCGAAAATTAGCTTTTTGGCGTAAAATTTTGGGTCCGATAAGCAAGCCTCGTTGTAAATGAAGCCCATCCTATACTATTGTACTTAGAACAAAAACTTTTACCGGAAGACGACTGCTAATGGACCCTTTTAAGCCTAGCAAGTGGTGGAATTCTCCTTGGAAACATTTCTACAACGCTGCGTACATTTTTCTACGGGAGGGGCATATTGCCCGGTTTGTTTTGAAACGTCAAGATTTGGACCGTTTACAGAAAACGTCTTGTACTCTTTTTAGAAGCTACCTGGCAACAGAAAGTTGCATGCAGAGCATGATCAACTGAGTAAATAACACTTTAACACCAAACACTATAGAAGTAATGCATTTGCCGCTGCGATAGAGCAGTTTTTCGTTAGGGAGGGCGTATTATACCTGTTTACCCTATGTGTGAACAACACAATCGAAACGACAAATCGTTGCCTAACGTCCTGGTCTTGAACATGTTGACATTTTGTTTTGATTGACTTCATCACAAACACCATCATACGCTATCAAAACATTGCACCGAAACCGTTTTATTTTCCGGTGTCAATTATAACACTCGCGCGGTGCACCGTCGGGAATAATCGAAAACGACATAAATCATTGAGGGTTCTGCAACTGATGCGGTTTGTGTGGCAGCTTCTTTTGAACCGGTGGAGGTGCCACAAGTATAATCAGAGGCGATGGTGATGGCATTAGGAGCGGTGAAGATGGAGACGGAGGCGGTAGGAACGGACGTGGCGTTGATGGCAGTGGCAAGAGAGGTGGTAGCGGTGCAAGAAGAAGTTGTGGCTGTGTTAGTTGCTTGAGCTGAGTCGATCAAATTGTACACGGCGACGATGGTGGCAAAACTGGTTGATGTAGAAGCAGCGGTGACGTTCTGATGAATGTCGAACTCGAGTGGTTACGAAGATTACTCTCCGGACTTTCAGTGGGAATGTCGACAGCATTGCTGAGTTCATCGGTGAGATCGAAGTTCAAGATATTTATCGCTTCCTCGAAGCTTCGATTATGACGATCGATATCGGTTCGAGAATGTAATGGGGCTGGGCAGGTACTCGGGTGCAGGGTGTTCTAACCAAAAGCACGACACAGGGAACGGGTAGCATCGATTTGCGCGCTGACAAGTCGCATGACGGAGGCAAGTCGCTCAAGCATCAGGCTGTATGAAAAATTTGCGGCGGCTTGATCGAGATCGGGAGTATTACGGCATATCAAGCATAGCCATACAGCACCGGGGCAGTCACGAACCGACTTGAGTTGATTGGAAGTAAGGCCAGCACACTTCAGATGAAACGATTTTTGGCATCGAACACAATTCATCTTTCCCGTGCGCGACGAGCTACCAAAGCAAGGAGAAGTGTCACATTTTTTGGACTGCACCATTGTAGTTGTTTACAGCTTCTGTTATGACAATGGTTGCAACGCAGTTGCACAAATAGTAGCCGATTAAATCGCGACGGAATGATATAGTATCGGAATAAAACACGTCGTTGAACTATCGTAACACGCGGTAAAGTTACAAGAACGCCGAAGTAATTAATTGTACCGATAAACTTGGAAAATTAAGGAAAAAAATTCGGATAGGTTTGTTTACTCACAATAGGCCGACAGTGCAATCAGAAGACACAGTGTGTTTGTTTGACAAATTGAGACATGAATTTGCGAAAAAATACGCGTTCTAGTGAGACTCGAACTCACGACTCCGTGTACGCTAGACCGGCGCTTTAACCAACTAAGCTACAGAACACCTTATGATTCTGCGGAATAGAAAGCCAAACTGAATCCGAGTACTAACTATGAACACATCTCTTTTCGCAAATCCATGTCTCTTTCGGACTTAGATGCCAAACCCCCACCACGCTCACGTTTGTATCTCCCGATCGCAAGTGAGAGCGAATAGGCCAGGGGAAGTGGTTCACCTAGAGTGAATTTCTGTCAGAGAAAAAGTAGATTTTGTATGAGATTTGACAGAAAAATGAATGACAAGTTCATCCACTTCTCCTGGCCTATTGTTTATGGATGCTGAGTTCTTACGCTCTACAGCCGCATACCTATAAGCCGAACACTTTCGGCACGAAATTCAGTATGCGTTGAGCTCTCAGTGCGGTCGCACGCTCTACGACCAATTGCGCCAGGAGGACGCAACTCGGGATACATTAATGAATGTTTGCCCTTTACTGGCATATACCAGATTTGCTAGTATGTCCGAAACATAGTTTTGGGAACTTGAAATCAGAAGACACAGTGTGTTTGTTTGACAAATTGAGACATGAATTTGCGAAAAAATACGCGTTCTAGTGAGACGCGTTCTAGTATAGGTATGCGGCTGTAGAGCGTAAGAACTCAGTATCCATAAACAATTCGCTCTCACTTGCGATCGGGAGATACAAACGTGAGCGTGGTGGGGGTTTGGCATCTAAGTCCGAAAGAGACATGGATTTGCGAAAAGAGATGTGTTCATAGTTAGTACTCGGATTCAGTTTGGCTTTCTATTCCGCAGAATCATAAGGTGTTCTATAGCTTAGTTGGTTAAAGCGCCGGTCTAGCGTACACGGAGTCGTGAGTTCGAGTCTCACTAGAACGCGTATTTTTTCGCAAATTCATGTCTCAATTTGTCAAACAAACACACTGTGTCTTCTGATTTCAAGTTCCCAAAACTATGTTTCGGACATACTAGCAAATCTGGTATATGCCAGTAAAGGGCAAACATTCATTAATGTATCCCGAGTTGCGTCCTCCTGGCGCAATTGGTCGTAGAGCGTGCGACCGCACTGAGAGCTCAACGCATACTGAATTTCGTGCCGAAAGTGTTCGGCTTATAGGTATGCGGCTGTAGAGCGTAAGAACTCAGCATCCATAAACAATTCGCTCTCACTTGCGATCGGGAGATACAAACGTGAGCGTGGTGGGGGTTTGGCATCTAAGTCCGAAAGAGACATGGATTTGCGAAAAGAGATGTGTTCATAGTTAGTACTCGGATTCAGTTTGGCTTTCTATTCCGTAGAATCATAAGGTGTTCTGTAGCTTAGTTGGTTAAAGCGCCGGTCTAGCGTACACGGAGTCGTGAGTTCGAGTCTCACTAGAACGCGTATTTTTTCGCAAATTCATGTCTCAATTTGTCAAACAAACACACTGTGTCTTCTGATTTCAAGTTCCCAAAACTATGTTTCGGACATACTAGCAAATCTGGTATATGCCAGTAAAGGGCAAACATTCATTAATGTAGGCCGACAGTGTTGCCAGAAATTGGTTTAACCACCATTATGTTAACAAATTACTGACGATCAGTGTTGGTTTATGCTTTTAACGTAATTCAGTAGATTTTCTTACCGACTGCACCGTAACATTGCAACATTACCGTATATAGTCAGTAACACTAAAATCATCAGTAAAAACTACAACCAATTTTCAGTAAAACTAATATTATCGCTGATATGTCGGTAAAACAAAATCAAAACATTGCAATGCGCATACGCAACATATTCCTCATATAAACATAATCCAATGGAGTGCCAGCAGCAGACTCTTGACCGGTCGAGGATCGATCTCAGATCGATTTGTCTGGTTTTCGGAAACGGACTACAATATTCAACGTTTCGTCCAGCTGCCTTGGTGAGTCATTATTGATATCTTTTGTATGATGGAATGCCGCAGAACGAAACAATCTTGGGTGAACTACAACACATCATCCGGGCAAAATAGTTGAGGTTATGTTAAGAATTTATGCAAAAACATTTCGTTACAGATCCGGAACAAGTATTGGCCCGACGCATTTACAACGCAATGGCGCATAGGAAATCAGCAAGTTTTTTAAATTAGAAAACTGGTTTACGCAATAACAATCGTCAAAAATTTTTCGTCGAATTTTACTTGGATAAGCATTTCGATAACCAATAAATTGGAAACAGTTGGCAAATCGGATGGCATGATCCAACATAATAAGAACAGGATGGGAGGGAGGAGGAATGCTCGGTATCGTTTTAATAGCTGGAAAATCCAGTAATCCAATGTATAGACAATTTATTTTACTGAAAAAGCCGGTATTCTTCTATTGATAATATTACTGACTAAGACAGTATTTTTCGACATTATGGGTATGCATTGCTTTACGGATTGTTCGGTAACGTTAAATTTTACTGAGTTTACTCTGCTGTTCAAAAACCCAGTAAAAGTTTACCGACTTCGGTAATCAAATCTAAGTGTGTACTGTGTGGGCATGGTATACACACTTAGATTGTATTACCGAAGTCGGTAAAATTTTACTGGGTTTTTGAACAGCAGAGTTATCTCAGTAATTTTTTGATCGTACCGAAAACTGCGTAATTCTCAAAGCTCCTGGAATTGTCAAAACATACCGAAATAGTCAGTACTTTTTGAAGCGTATATATTACTGGCTTTTTCAGTAAATGTTTGTTTATTATTGATTGCTGATTTTTTCAGCTTTTAGAAGGGCTAACCAAAATTCCGAAAATGCCTACTAATTTGTTTTACTTTTCAATTAATATCCAAAACAAAATCCAGGATTCATAAAACAGTCATTCAGTTATGGTGTATGTTATTTTCAGTCAAATTCTCCACTCTTTTTTGTCTCCATCTTTAGCATGTGGGCAGCTCTTCATGGTAAGGTTCTTCACGGAATGAGAAATCGAATATTTGCGACAAATTGTTTGCATTAAACCACACAATCTGAAACTGGGAAAACTTGTCTTAGCTGGTCAAGCACAGAAAAGTGATTCCAGTTCTGATTCCAACAAATTTCATCGGAATACGTCGCAGATATTCGATTATTCCTACTTACCATGAGTAGCTGACCTGATGGGTGCTAGATTTGGGTAACAAAACTTTGCCGGACCAGAAAATATTCATCACCGTTGAAGCCGCGTCCGTTTTGGCTGACATGTGTTGCAGAACAATGTTTTTATTCTATTTTAACGATAACTCAGTAGAAATTGTTTTTTACCGAAATCTCGTTACTCAACATTACTGATTTTTTACTGCAACTGAGTTTGTTCGGTAAAGTTTGAATGTTACGATGTGTTCAGTACAAGTGACTACCGTTTTCAGTAAAATACGAAATAGCATCGCTGAATCTCAGTGATTTTCACCGAAAAAGCTGAAAACTCGGTATTTTTTGTGTTTTACAATTCGAACACCGTAAAAAAAATTACCGAACACAAAAAGCGCGATTAAGTGTGTAGAATCAGCAGATTATTGAGATTCCGGCTGATCCGGATTATTACTAAAACTGTTTGCTGTAATTCACTGGGTAATACAGTGGTAACAAGTTTTCGTCTCAAGCAATAACATAAAATATCGCTGTCGTTTTTTGCAGTTTTCAAAATTTTCATAGCACATCTGGATTGTAAGATAATGTCTGTCGAAAATGTATTATTTATTCTGGTATCAATATTGCACAAAATTCCACATTTGACTTATTTGAGATACCTCAGGGATGTCGAAATTTTTTGTTTGCGGATGACAGATGCCTTATTGCCAAATGACGAAACCTGTTGTTGTAAAAATGTTTTCTTCCTTCATACTTGCAAAAATGGAAGAAATGCTTCCAAAACTCAACCTATAATATTCCCAAATAAACCAAGAGCTTTTAATTCGGAATATTTCAAGAAAACATGTTGCCACGGTGAGAGGGGAGCGTTAATTTATGACGATAAATCTTCGGACTGTTTAAAAGAATATCTATAAATCAGCCATTCCAAAAAAAACCGATCTAGTGGATCACCGAATTCCGTGAAAATTTGCTATTTTGTTCCTTATTCGAAATAAGGATACACGTGTTTTTGGATTTTTTGATTAGGGTGGACATTTCCGAAATAGGGTGACCAGAAAAATCGCGACTTTGCAAAATTTTTATTTATTTTTAAATCATGACATTTGAACCGCATCACTTACTTTATACTTGATAGGCTACAATTCGCTACGATGAATCTGCGCCGAATGGATGAGTCTTCTCCACTGGGCTCGGTCCTGGGCCAATCGCTTCCACTCGCCCTGAATGCTAAGTGCCCTTAAGTCCTCCTCAACTGCAAAAAGCCATCGAGTGCGCGGCCTCGTCCGGGTTCTCTGTTGAATATTAGAAACAGCAACGAAGGGCACCGATCTTTCAGCAGGGCATTAAGAAAGCATTGTTGTTTGCACTGCCACATGCTATAAAGAACTTCGGTGGTTTTGCCTCGGAACAGGAAAGTTGGTTCCACTGCACCCGTGCTGTTTCTTGGTTCGGACAATCGAGGTGCATGTGTATTCAAACCTGCGCCGACTTTCTTGTCATTGTGAAGCAGTTGATGGTGTTTAAGTTCACATCCATCCTTTTTTAATTTTATGTTCAACGTATTCGACTAATCAAGACGCCAACTTCGAGATACTGTTCGTTCGGGTGGTACGATTCTTCCCGTGAAGTATCACCGGCAGATATCGAAATAGCACGGAACTGGAGGTCGTACGATGGACGTTGCAGTCGTGTGTTTGAACATAAAATTCAAATTACAAAATTCATTTATCTGATAGGGAAGCTGTCAGATAAATGAATTTTGTAATTTGTTGGCACACCGTGCAACAGGAGCAGTTTCTGTTTTTTTTTTAAATCCAAATTTATTCAAGCCGGAGGATTACAAAATTCCTGTTAGAATGGTTAGAGATATTGATTTGCCTTAAAATATCTAACTTTAATTGCTACTCACATTTACTGCGCTCCTAGCATGGCAGTCATAATATTGCTGCCGGTAATTGTTGCGTGACGGTACCTAATGGTCATAGAGATTCTATCTAGGTACAACTATGTCTTCTTGTGGTAGTGCATCGAAAAGCGTTGCCAGTACAGTGGGCTGCGCGCCGGCAACAGTTGAATATTATCTTTGCTTGTCGTTCTTCCGGCATACGGGCAACGTGACCAGCCCAACACAGCCTGCCGTGTTTTATGCGCTTGACAATATCCACATCTTTATACACTTGGTACAACTCGCGCCGCCAGATGCCGTTTTCCAGTTTACCGCCGAGTATTGTTCGCAGCACTTTACGTTCAAACACCCCGAAAGCTCTTCGGTCGACTTCCTTCAATGTCCATGATTCATGGCCATATAGGACAACCGGAAGGATCAGTATATTGTATAACGGGAGTTTAGTTTTCGTTTGCAGGCTACGGGACTTCAGAAAGCCCGACTCGCAGCTGCAATACGTCTTTTCACCTCGCGGGTAACATCGCATGTCACTAGTGTTCCAAGATACACAAATTCTTCCACCACTTCAAACTTTTCACCACCTAGCACCATTTCGTTACCACTAACACGTCCGGACCCACGTTGACCACCAGCTATCATGTACTTCGTTTTTGTGGTGTTGATCGTGAGCCCGATCCTCGCTATCTCCCTCTTGAAAGGCACGAACGCCTCTTCCACTGCCCGACGGTCAATCCCTATGATGTCGATATCGTCCGCAAAGCCAAGGAGCATATGAGAACGTGTGATAAGAGGTCATGCAGAAATTATGTCACGCTCCAAGGAGGAGTCCAATGTGACAAGCCTTACAACAATTTTGGACGATTCATACAAAAAGTGTGAAGAAGGGGTGGGAGGGGGTCAAAAAGTTGAAATTTAGCGTGACATAATTTGTGAACCATCCCTAATGGTACCACTTCTCTACACACCGGCTCTCCTGATGGCACCTTCTAGCGCTATGTTAAACAGCAAGTTAGAAAAAGCGTCACCCTGTTTCAATCCATCTAAGGTTACGAACGATGACGAAATCTCGTTCACCACCCGCACACTTGATTTCGATCCATCAAGCGTTGCACGAATCAGTCTAATCAGCTTCGTTCGGATATAATTTGTCACAACTCGTTTCTCTTCACTGAATCGTACGCTGCTTTGAAATCTACAAACAGATGATGAGTCTGCAAGTTGTACTCCCGGAATTTATCTAGGATTTGACGCATGGTAAACAATTGATCCATTGTTGATCGGCCCTCTCCAGCTTGGTATTCGCCGACAAAGGACTCCTCATACGGTCTCAATCTGTTGAACAAAATTCCAGACATGATTTTGTACGCCGAATTAAGGAGTGTTATCCCTCGGTAATTGGCCCACTCCAGTCGATGCACTTTCTTGTACAAAGGGCAAATGAGACCTCCCAACCAACTAGTAGGCATTTGTTCTTCCTCCCATATCCTCGAAATGACACGGTGAAGGAGTTCGTGTAGCTGCTCACTTCCGTCTTTCAGAAGTTCGGCCGGGAGCTCGTCCTTCCCAGCAGTCTTGTTGTTCTTCAGCCCATTGATAGCTTTCATTACCTCATCCAGCGTTGGAGGTTCCACAGCCTGTCAATCGTCATCGGTTTGAATTCTGCTACCAGATCCACTTCCGCTATCTCCGTTTAGCAATGACTCTAAGTACTCTTTCCACCTAGCGGCCACCATTGTTTTATCCGTCAGCAAGTTTCCTTCGCGGTCGTTGCACATGGCGGGAGACGACGCTGTTTTTCTCCGCACACCATTGACGGATTCGTAGAACCGCCGCATGTCGTTCTGTTCCATAGCTTCTTGCGCCTGAGCAATTACTGCCTCTTCATGTTCCTTTTTCTTTCTGCGATGGATCCGTTTTTCGGCTGCCCTTACTTCCTTGTACCGCTCTCTGCTCTGACGGATACCAGACACCAGCATCCGGCTTCTAGCCAAGTTCATCGTGTTTATTTATTTATTTGAACATCAACAGGCTCCTAGCCCTAATGATGTATTAATTGTTGTCGTTAACATTAAAACAATAAAAAAAAACACAATCTTACTGTCTACCTTAAAGAGTTAGAAAACCTATGGCGAAGCAAATCACGGGACACATTAAAATCAAAATCAGTTGCCACCCTATTGCACTGTTGCACTGTTCATTCCGTAATTAGTCCTGGAAGTGCGAGGACGCAACAACGCGTTGTTCCGCAACAGTCTGGGCTGGACGTAGAGATTTATCTGCTGCAGAATGTAAGGGCAATCAACATGGCCTTGAAGAATGTCGGATACTAAAACAGCCTTGGCGACATCTCTACGAGTGTTGAGGGTGTCCATACTGATTAAACGTTCTCATAAGAAGGGAGACGAAGCGGGTCATGCCAAGGCAACAGACGAAGAGCAAAACGGACAAACCGTCTTTGAATTGACTCGATTCTCAAGACTCCATTTTGGTAGTAAGGACTCCATACGGTTGAACAGTACTCCAAAGTGGACCGAACTAATGCACAGTATAGCGTCATTAAGCAGTAAATGTCCGTAAAACATTTAGTGAGACGAAACATTAAACCAAGTGATTTGGAAGCTTTGTCCACTATATATGATACATGTTGTTTAAATGTCAATTTAGAATCGAGAATCACACCTAGATCTTTGATTTGATCTACTCTACTCAAAAGCACGCCATTGAGGTCATAACTATAGGCCATAGGGTTCTTCGAACGAGAAACGTTATTATAGAACATTTTTCAGGATTCACAGTCATGCGATTCACATTGCACCAATTGGCAAAGGCAGTCAGCTGTTGTTGCAGAAACTGAGCATCAGCGTCAGAGCGGATTTTATAATAAAGCTAAAAATCATCCGCAAACGAAAGTCTTGGTCCTTCGAGCACATTGTTGACATCATTGAAATACAGAAGAAACATCAATGGCCCTAGATGACTACCCTGCGGGATTCCAGATGTCATTGCAAAATCAGCGGAGACTGAATCATCTATCATAACTTTTGAACGGCGATCATATAAATAGGATTGAAACCAACACAATAAACTGCCATGTATGCCCAACTTTGCCAGCTTTGCTAAGAGAATTTGATGGTTGACCTTATCGAAAGCAGCAGAAAGATCCAGGTAAATCACATCAATTTGTGCATGTTCGAGCATACCAACTACCGTGATTATAGCAGAATAAATGCTGAGCAACTAGGACACGATATTGAATCTATCAATTGGGCTGATTTCTATCGTATTGACAGCCCTGAAATTTTAAATGAGTCGCTCAATAACCATTTGCAGCTCTTACTTGATAAACATGTCCCATTAAAAACTGTGCGGTTGCGTAAAAAATACAATCCTTGGTTCAACGATGTTATTAGTAAAGCGATGGTTGATCGTGACTTAGCATTTAAGCTTTGGAAGTCTACTAATAATTTTGAACATCATGTTATGTTTAAACGATTACGTAATAAGGTTAACTCACTTATTCACAAAGCTAAGCAACTTTACTATGGAGATCAGTTAAATTCAAATTTATCATCTACGGAGCTGTGGAAAAGGTTAAAATCGATGAATGTTTGTAAAACTGTGCCTGTTAGTGTCAACAACTATAGTGCTGACGAGATCAACGAATGCTTCTCAAAAAACTTTTCATCACCTAACGAAACTTTTCAATATACCAGTAGTTCATCTTGGGGTTCGTTCCATTTCAATGAAATTAGTAATGTTGATGTTATAAATGCACTGTATGAAATTAAATCCAATGCTATTGGTCTCGACAATATTCCACTGAAATTTATAAAAATTATATCTCCTATGATTGTAAACCAAATTGTCCACTTATTCAATGCTATAATTAAAACATGTTATTTTCCATCAGCATGGAAAAAAGCTAAAATTATTCCTGTGAAGAAGAAGTCCTCATTAAATACTGTTGAAAATTTACGCCCTATAAGTATACTCTGTGCACTTTCTAAAGTTTTTGAAAAAATTATCAAAAATCAACTTTGCAGCTATATTAATGATAACAATCTACTTTCGTGCTTTCAATCTGGTTACCGAACTAAACATAGCACAAAAACAGCCATGCTTAAGGTGTTTGATGACATCGGGATTATTTTAGACAACGGCAAACCTGTTTTACTTATTCTGCTGGATTTTTCGAAGGCCTTCGACAGTGTTTCACACAATATTATGTGTAGAAAGCTTCAGTCAAATTATGGCTTTTCGCTAAATGCTGTTAATCTCATTAAATCATACCTACACAATAGATTCCAAACAGTATTTAATAATGGCGAATTCTCCAGTTTGTTGCATGTGGCTTCAGGTGTACCTCAAGGGTCTATCTTAGGACCAATATTATTCTCTTTGTATATTAATGACCTTTCTTCAATCGTAAAGCATAGTTGTATACACATTTTTGCAGATGATGTTCAAATATATATTGAACATTCTGAGGCAGCTGGTTGGAAAATCAATGAAGATCTCAACGCAATATTCAAATGGGCCACTAAGAATAAACTCATGTTGAATCCAAACAAATCCAATGCTATATTTATCAACACTGGAAATTTCAATTCTGTGAAACCGGAAATCAAGCTCAACAATGTTGTTCTTAACTATGTTGAATGTGCTATGAGCCTTGGTTTCAACATTCAATCAAACTTTGAATGGGATACTTTTGTTATGTATCAGTGTGGTAAAATATATGCTAAATTACGAAATCTTCAGTTAACTGCAGCATTCCTGAACACGGATATTAAACTTAAGCTCTTCAAGAGTTTAATTTTGCCTCACTTCGTTACTTGTGATCTATGGCTTATGCAATCTTCGTCTCGTACTATTCAAAAAATGCGTGTAGCTCTCAATTCATGCGTTAGATTTGTCTATGGATTGAATAGACTTTCACATGTATCTCATTTACAGGTTAACCTGCTTGGATGCTCTTTTGATAATTTTTCCAAATTGAGATGTTGTCATTTCATGTTTAATCTTGTCAACAATAAAACTCCAGGTTATTTATACGACAAATTGTCTGCTTTTCGAGGAAGTCGATCAAGAAAATTTGCAATTCAACGTCATCGCACTGCCAAGCATGGTGGAACTTTTTTCGTGAGAGGTGTTGCCTTCTGGAATTCACTCCCTAATGATCTCACTATTATTCAATCTAGAGGACTGGCAAGCTTTAGAAGGAAGATTTTTGAGCATTTTAATCGTAGTAGTAATTAAATTTTAATTGTCTGTTTATACTTAAATATCCAATTCAATCCAGTTTCAAATCAAACTAAACGTTAATTCCATCATGATAAATCATGTAACATAAAAGATGTGTGTCTTAAGTTACGAATTTCAATAAATAATAATAATAATACTGTCAGTCACATAGGAAGTTAAACATAACAAGTTTGACACAGTTGAACGTCCTGGAATAAAGCCATGCTGGTCTGGACTTAAGACTTGCTTGCAATGGAAATATAGCCGATCCGTAACGACAAGCTCAAAGAGTTTAGAGACTGCACATAACGCAGAAATTCCACGGTAGTTATCGATGTCCTTCCTATCACCTTTTTTGTGTACTGGAAACATATAGGCGCTCTTCCAGCAGGATGGAAATACTCCGGTCGAAAGTGACAGATTAAAAATCCTTTGCAGGGGTGCAAGCAAGCTGTCTATGCAGTTTTTCAAAAATACCGACGGAATTCCATCAGGTCCTGAGCAAGTTGATGCTTTCAGTTTACGTACTGCTGTTAAAATAGATTCATCATCGGTGGCCACATGAAAAGTCCTGTGGTCTGTGAGTTGGCAGAAGCTAACGATATCTGTCTATCTGTAAGCACCTCATCAGAGAAAATGTTAGACAACTTCGTTGCAAACAGGTCGCATATAACTTGTGGCTCGGAAGCAATCGTTTCGTTCCACTTCATCGAAGATGGTAGACCATTCACATGACGCTGCTGTTTGGCATAGTTCCAAAACGATTTTGGGTGAGATTTTGTTCGCGAGTTCGTTTAATACTTGGCCACGCAGAACGAGTTGTAGTAAGTCCAAGATTTTCTTGCGTAGGAAGTTTATCCACAATCGATTCAGTCAATTCCTTCGTTTTCTGGAGCTCAAATTTCAAATCCGCCAGAGACTCCTTGATAGCTTCAGAAACCCCGGTCACAATTTCGTGTGAAGTAATTGGAGGGTTGGCTTTTAGTAGGTTGAGGTGATCAACACATTTATCACAAAACCAAAGGACATTTTTGTGCTCATTCATGAAGTCCATATTCGAGCGTTTTAAGCCGACGCATTTCAGATGCGCTGCTTGATCGCACAATTTACATTGTAGAAACTCGAAAGTTTTGATCGGCGTAGAGCACTGGTAGCATTTGGTATCCATTTCTACCTCTTCGTCGACTCGAATGATGAATGATCGATAAAGATTGCAACTATTCGTCCACAGATGGCGCTGATTGCGGAAAAATGAAACGATGACGTATGATGACAGGAAGAAATTCGTTCCAAAAACAATTGACCACTGAACGATGCAAATAAAACACGATTTATTGCAGGCAGCTTCCACAAAATCAAATTCGAGATAGTTTGATAAAAAACAGATGTAAACACGATACGCTTAATACACTCCCGTCAATTTTGCATTCAAATATAAACGAAAAATAGTCAACACAAACAGAGTGAAAAAACTAATGCGATAGACACGAATCAGAGGTTCTCAATTTTTTGTTCATCATGCTCTGGCACTCCTCGTCGAACCAACCGTTCCTTGGTCTTCGTTGAGCAGTACCCACCACTTCTACTTCGCTACTGTGCTCACCGCTCCGTGGACTGACTCCCACAGATCACGGAGGTTGACACTTTCGTTGATTTCGCTAATCCGCTCGTCGAGCTTTTGATGGTAGTCCCCTGCTACACCACCTGCTGACAGGCGTTGGATATTGAAACGCAGCGATTGTCGATTCCTAGAACTCGAAACGGTTGATAATCGTGCTCGAATTTTGCTTACAACGAGATAGTGTTCTGAGTCGATATGAGGACCCCTGAAAGTTCTAACATCGATGGCATCGGAAAAATGTCGGCCGTTTACCAGAACATGGTCGATTTGGTTGCAAAGTTCGCCATTTGGGTGTTGCCAGGTGTGCTTGCAGATATATTTGCGTGCAAAGTAGGTGCTACTGATGGCCATCCTTCACGTCATCGGGTTTGTCGTTAGTCGGTGCATAGACATTGATCAGGCTGTAGTTGGAGAGCTTGCCCTGAATCCTCAATACGCAGATCCGCTCGTTGATCGGCCTCCACCTAATAACTCGCGTCATCTGCTTCCCGATCACTATGAAACCGACTCCGTGTTCAGCTTTATCGCCACCGCTGTGGTACCGCTCTGAATTCACGTTCTCCAGATCTTATCCAACGCACTTCCTGAATAGCAGCCACGCACACGCCAACTTGTCGCAATTCACGAGCCAAAAGGCTCACTAGTCCAGGTTCATTTAAGGTCCTGACGTTCCAGGTACCGAGTTTCCAATCAAAGTCCTTATTTCGTTACCAGGTCAGTTGCCGAAAATAACGTTCGTTTCTTCTTCTTTCCCCATTTTTCGTGGTGGATAATGAATTCGACATGCTACCTTACCGGGGTCACGCTACCTACATCACGTAAATGGGGCTGCCATCTTAGGTGTAGCTGACGTGATACAGCATTTCATACTCAGCCACTGGATTGCAGAATAGACGCTATTTGAGCCGCACCTCCTGGTGTACAGACGCTCAGAACGTACCTCCTCACTCTAGCTGATGTCAGAAGGACAACAGTGCCCAGGCTGCACTACCAGCTAATACTTATGACACACTTGTGGTATACGTACCATGGTACAATTATCTTGAAATGGGTTCCATACTGAAAATTGTCTTCATTCAAGATAGCCTTGGAATAATTTTCTCGATAACTTGTACCATGGTAAATGTATCAGATGTCTGTCCAAGGTATAAGTACGCAACCCTTAGCTGGCGGTCTTTGTCATCATTTGACCCGTGGAAGCGCGAAGTAGGAACCTGTGGGGACCAGAGCTGTGTTGGTCGCTTCTTCCTGATTGTCGACTCACCATTTTGCCGCCCACCGTTTGAACCGCTTTACCGATTTTCAATTTTCTTGGACGAAATGAAAGCTAAAGATTTTGACTTTTCAAAAATAATAGAGTAAGGTGGGGCAAAAGTTCGACCTTAGTGGTATAATCTAAGTTTCCAGAAAAACAATAGCTGTTGAAACAAAATGAATACCGTACAGTGAACCTTCAACATATTGACTATAATTTTGCTGAACATCTTTGTGTCAAAATATTTACCCATTTTTAGTTATAACAGTTTCAAAATTGATTGTCTTAAACGAACTTTTGCCCCACCGGTGGGGCAAGAGTTCGAATCTAGTGTGGGACAAAAGTTCGCTGACTAAAACACTAAGTATTGATACTTTTATGACAGGCATACTTTATACCAGCCGTAAACTTAAGTTTGCCGAAAAATACACACTAAATTTTCATCAAAAAATTGTCCAAAACAGGGTTAATTGTAATATACTCAAAAATTTCCCCTTTTTCGCAAAACTAAATGGAAATGTTAAATTTTTGTGACATTTTTCGCACAATCAGGCAAGTTTTGCTAAATTTGAAGATAATATGTGGATTTTAGGCAATTTGCAAATTTTTCCGTGAGTTTATACATGGGTCGAACTTTTGCCCCGCTGATTCGAACTTTTGCCCCACTATGGGCCAAAAATTGTTTCCAAGCATTTATGCAAAAACTAATACACTTCAAAGCATCCTTATGATAGGCATAGAAACGCCCTTACATAAAAAATTGAAAAAGATTTTATCTTTATTTGGTTCCGTGAAACGAAAGTTTGACCAAAAATTACAATATTCACGTCAAAAAACAACAAATAGTCATAACTTTTCCAAATCTCAACCGATTTTTATGATATTTGGAGTGAAAGTCTTCTACTTGAATAGCATTCAAACCACCATGACATTTATAAGTAAAAGAAAAACAAAAATTTCAGTTTTTTCGTGATTTCAAGGCCTCGGGACCAAAGGGGCTATTGCTGTTCTGTTCATTTTTTCTTGAAAAATCAGAAAATTTTAAGTTTACTGCCAAATTTTCAGCGATGTATATTTTTTTGAAAATAAAAAAATCAGTATTTTTTTATCGGCACACACTGTAGGTCTCAGTGCATTAGATTTTTTATTTTAAAACATAACTTTTGAACAGCTCACCCGATTTCCAATTTTTTTATGGAATGAAAGCTTAAGATTTCAAAAAAATTTATAAAACTGAATTTATTTTTTTGCAAAAAAAAAAACTAAAAATTTCTAGTTTTTTAGGCTTTTTTTAAGTTTTTTGCAGTTTGCAAGATTTTTTATTTTCAAAAATATATATTTTGAAAACTAAAAAGCATACATCGCTGAAAATTTGACAGCAAAAGTAAAATTTTCTGAACTTTCAAGAAAAAAAAGAGAACAGCGATAGGCCCTTTGGTCCCGAGGCCTTCAAAACATGAAAAAATGAAATTTTATATTTTCCTTGAAAAGTCAAAATCTTTAGCTTTCATTTTGTCCAAGAAAATTGAAAATCGGTCAAGCGGTTCAAAAGTTATGATTTAAAAAAAAAATGCAAAGTCGCGATTTTTCTGGTCACCCTATTTCGGAAATGGTCACCCTAATCAAAAAATCAAAAACACGTGTAAAGATTTCGGATAAAGAACAAAATAGCAAATTTTCACGGAACTCGGTGACCCACTAGATCGGTTTATCATGGAATGGCTGAATAATTATTTAATTCCACTAGAATTTGCATCCTTCAACTGTAAGGCCGCCTTTAGTGTCGTCTACTAGACTCGACTTCTAAATCATTACATCATTATAAGCATAGATTTTTCGCACATAAAACCGTTTATTATCGAATAACGTGCTCATTTCAATGAAAATTGCCTACACATTTTGGAATAAAATGAACAATTCACCCGTGTTGTAAGAATTTTAACATAATTTCTAAATTCAGTAGACTCAAATTTAGTAGATAGGGAAATTTTTCATTCCTTAACCTGCTTTGTAATATGATGATCAATTTCGCCCATAGTGTGTCATTTTCAATTTTTGATGTCAAACTTGTTTATAAAATCTTTAATGTTATTTCATAATACATCGATTACATAAACTTAGAAAGATCAAAGAAGTGCTGCTGTTGTCGTAATTAATTTTACAATATTTGAGTTCCAAAGAAAGTATAACATAACAAAATGCTGAAAATAGTGACCAATTTCCCTCGGATCAAGGTACATCTGTTTTGCTTTAACTAAGTGAAAATCCATTATCAGCATTATAAAAAAAAATGTTTTCATTGAAAATACTGTTCGTGGAAGTCGAGTTAGTTTAATTGATGAAAGGTGCCTAGTCCATGATAAAATTGCTCCAATTCTACAGCGGTCGCTTTTTCATGTGATTTTTTTTTTTCGAGTAGAGGAATGAAATTGTGTTCAGTCAGCGAATAAAATAATGAAGGTGTCAGACGAAGTGTATAAATAAGAGAACACAAACACGTTTCACATTTCCACCAATTGACAAGTTCATTACTGAAAGACGTATCACGCCGCCAAATAGGTAACAGTGACAAAATAGCTTTTCCTTACCTTGAGATCTTCGTTGTGTCTTAGGCGAACCTGGGCAGGTGTACAGAATCGACCTTTCCGTATCTGAAACATCAATCATGGGAGAACAGATTCGAATCTTTAAGAAGCGTGTCCCACTTTCTCCAGTATTGAGATGGAAACGTACCATTACGCACGATTCGATGGTGGTCCGGCGAGCCCGAACAGGAATACCGTGAATTCACGGCGCCACGCCTTGTTAGCACGTCTGGACTAATCCTAATGAAAGGACACCACCTAAAAAATTGCTGAAATCCTCGCCGAAACCTGGAAAGAACAAAGAAAACATTGCTGACAATTATAGATGTTTGTCATGAAACCCAGCTCAAAGCCCAGCTTATGGTGCACTATATTAGGTGACATAATGCAATTATGTATAAGACAGGACCAATGTGCGCTTAATTGGAGTAGGAATATGGGAGAGACAGTAACGTTCTCTCTTAGGTGTTAAAGCAATCCTTTCAAGTAGGTAGGGGTGAACAGGGTAAGACAGATCCTGCAGTTTGGCATGAAAATGTTTTTTTTTTTCTTGAAAGTTTGTCGAGAATTTTGTTTTAGTACAATAATTTTGTCATTCCGAGGCATTTTTGGTGAGGGTTCACATAAAATTTTCAATAACTAATATCAAAAATACAATTTGTGCTCATCAAATCGGAATTTGGAAACGTTTCCATTGAAAAAAAAAACACAAATGAAAAATTACATTCATCTTAGTTGCTGAATAGAGAAGGCTGAGAGCTTTATATTCAATTTCTGGAAAATACTGTTGTAAGCACTGTTTAACCCTCTAATACCCTGCCCCACTTTTTGACTCGGTATAAGGCCGTCCCTTATTTTTCGAAAATGCGAAATGTTATAAGTTCGTCATTGTAAATTGCTCATTTTGGTAAGAAAAAATTCAGGTAAAATTTTGAAATCCCTACGTGAACGCTAAGTCATCCCCCAAAGGCCTTAGAGGTATCAGGTGTACATGACCCCCGTGCGCAAATCGAGCTCGCAGCTCTACTGCACGCTTCGTAAGTACGAAAAGCCACTAGTAACAAGTTACCCTGCGCGCATTGATAATGAGCATAGAAGTTTGTTTTCTTTGTAGTTGTTAATTTTAGGTCAGCTTGCACTGTTATAAAGATGTAAATAGTATAAAATATTATTTTAGTTAGTTAGTTCTGGTCAATTTGTCAAATCGGGTAAAAATAACCTTTTTTTCCTTTATTGTCAACATTTACCCTACTACGTGGTACTGGTCAAACTAATAACTTGTTTTAAACAATGAAAATCTATTGAACTAAGCTAGTTGAAAAAACATTTATAATTACAAAGGAAATAAACTTTTATAATGACTATCAACGCGCACAGGGGAATGTGTAACTAGTGGCTTTTTATACCCATGTTGCGTGAACTAGAGCAGCGAGCTCGATTTGCGTACGGGGGTCATCTGACACATTCCACGCACATTTACGCCAAGATATCAAAATTTCAAACTCCGACATATTTTCAAAGGTATGCAGAACATGAAATACAATATGTTTCAGTGTATAAAAAACATAAACTTGATTGAAAATACCGTAAAAGAGATACCTGAAAAGTTATATAAAGTTGACAATATTTATTGGTGAAAAATTGAGACATTTACAACATTTTTGCAAAAGTCATGTATCCCGGTTTATCAAGTGTCATATGAATGTCTTATACGTTAACTGGAAGGGTGTGGGTTTAATTGTTTCCTACGAATATTGGTTCTTTAAAATCGTATTTTTTTTTTCAAATATTCACATTAATATGGTGTCGCGTTACGAAAATCGTCTAATTTTTGACATTGTAAAACAGTGATGCATTTGAACGCGTTCAGTTCGCGTTCCAGTTCAATTTTTTGAACGGAGTGATCAAGTAGGCTTGCTCATTGTTCAGTTCAAAAATTTGAACGCTAGTGAGCAGAAAATTGAACGCAGATGGTTTTGACAGATTTCACGAGATCTGAACGTGCCAAAGTTGTTTTGAAGGTGCTCAAAGCTAGAAATGCTATGTTTATTACAATTGAATGGAACTTATCATCAGTTTAAGAAATATTTTCCAGGAATAAACCTAAACTCATGCTTTGATTACCATTGCAATGCTTTGCGTTCTGAACGGGCCGTTCGTGAGCAACGACAGGCTCTGGCTCGAGAGTTCAATGTTTACTGCGTTCTCGTTCAAAATTTGAACGCGCTCCGTTCATTTTCGGCTCGCGTTCAGTTCAAAATGCATCACTGTTGTAAAATAAATACTTCTTATAGAACTCTTATATTTCGGATTCTCTTCCTACTCGTCAAAATACGTGTTTCCTTAAAAAAAATCTAAAATCGTACCATTTTTCAAAAAGTTACACTAGGTGCAAAGTTTTGGTGTCGCGTTACTTTAATTTAAACCGTAAATTTCAAGGACGAAACTAAAATTTTCAAAACGTTTGTTCTCAACCATTCTTCAACCGATTTTCGAAATTTTTGGCTTTTAGTAGGAGGAAATAGTTGGCTTGAAGTTGAAGTTGAGTTGAATGGACTCGTTGGCTAGTGACCCAAATCTTATCAGACAGGTACTGTTCAGTCAAGGAATAGCCTCTTACATGTTAAGGAATACTTGGCTCCGATGATAAACAACGTGATTCTTCGGTGGATAATCAGGAACATCCGTAAAAATGATCAATTCATGAAAATAATCCAAGACAGCTGCGGTTTTTTGCAAACTCATCAGAATTCCTTATTGCACCCGATTCTGTTTTTGCACGCGCGGTGAGTACCGTGCAAAGAAAGTTTTCAGTTCAAAATTTCAAAAAACGTTTCATGTAAAAATAAGGTTTTGGCAAAAAAATGTAAGGCAGTGTAAAAAAAAAAACCGTGCAAAAACAGAATCGGGTGTATATAACGCAATAGATTATTTGGATGGTTCGTGGACCTAGGTGGTCACATAACCGCATCTGAAAGATCCGGAACATCCATAAAAATGGTCATTTCGTGAAAATCATCCTAGACCACTTTTACAAACAGAAATCATAATTATAAAACTTAACGGATGGTTTGGAGTGTTCATGGATATAGGTGACCATTATAAAGCACTCTGGATCTGGAATAACCGTAAAAATGGTCATCTCGTGAAAATCAACCTAGGCACACGTAGTTTTTTTTTCAGGATGTCTTGTCATGACATTTGTCTATGAATGTCAAAAGTTTGTAATGAATGTCAAAAGTTTATAATGAACTTTGATGATCAAGGTGGTCTTGATGTTCTACAATTATGATTTTTGACGTATTTGAAAGAAAAAAAAAACGCGCAGTGGGTTAGGATGATTCTTACGACCAATTTTACGGATCTTCCGGAGGGAGTTGTAGTTGTTTTGTATGTCCATGGGCAGTTTCGATCATCTATTACGTTACATAATAAGTTTTAAGGGGCCAAATTAAGTGTAGTTGTGGTAACATTGTGCTAAAAGATTATGTAGCCGGCGGGACTTGAACCCACAATTTCCTTTCTGTGTACACGGACGTAGGTGTAGTATAATTGGTAATGCGCCCGTGTACAGATTGGAAATTGTGGGTTTAAGTCCCGTCGACTACATAATCTTTTAGTACAATGTTACCACAATTACACTTAATTTGGCAAACATATCTCATTCTGCCGATGTTGAATACCTTTCCCCTAAAAAGTAAAAATAGCTGGCTGCAAAAGTCGAAAATAATGGAGGGAAGAGTTATGTAATAAGGAATTCTGATTAGTTTGCAAAAATCTGCAGCTGTCTAGGATGATTTTCAAGAATTGATATTTTTATGGATATTGTGGATTTTCTATTGAATGAGGTTGAAGCCAAGTAGTCTCGAATATGTATAAGGCTATTAATTCACCGACCGACCCCTTTCTGATAAGGTTTGGGTCACTTCTAAAAATCACACCTAAAACCAGAGCTATTTGATCAGCTTTGTGCAAAAATAACGAGGAAAATATATATATTTTTGCAGCTCACAAAAACGTAAAAGGTTTCAGACGAATTGCGCCAATGGTTGTATGACATTTGCCAGAAAACCATTTGCCAGAAAGCCGTTTGCCAGAATCAATTTGCCAGAATGGATCATTTGCCAGAAAACCATTTGCCAGAATGGACCATTCCCCAGAAAGTCATTCCCCAGAAAGACCATTTCCCAGAAAAAATATTACTACATTACTTTGCTTTGTGTAGCAATATTTAGGTGTGTAAAATCTTTCGAATCATTATGATTTTCAGCGTACGATACATAATTATATGCAAAATAATTGTGACGTAAGTTTTTAAGCTTTTTGTTTATAAAATGTTTTAAACTAATAATGATATCATAAACTTATTATATAGATAGCTGTAGGGGTAAACATGCAGCTATTCAGCAAGCTGACGGACGTGAGTTCGAATTCCACCGGGCGAAGATTTTATTGGATTGAAAATTTTCTCGATTTCCCAGGGCATAGAGCCTATTCATATCGGCAATACGTTATACACATGCAAAAATGATCAATTGGCAATAAAAGTTCTCAGTTAATAACTGTGGAGGTGCTTGTAAGAACACAAAGCTGAGATTTGGCTCTGTCCCAGTTGGGACGTAACACAAGATAAGAAGAAGAAGGTGTAATAGATTTCCGAGGTTTCCATAGTTTCTGAGAAATAACTGTTATTTTTTAATGTTAAAATAGTCATCAATTTTATACAAGCTATTAGGGGTCGTCCATTAACCATGTGATCCTTTATGGGAGGATGGAAGGGGGCCTGGCCAATGACCACGATACAAACAATTCTTTTCAAATTTTTGTATGGACGAAAGACCCCGTGGAGGTAAAAAATCCGAAAGAATTGACCACGTTGTTAATGGACAACCCCTTCTAGGCAACTGTATTTTCAACATTCTATTAATGATTTTCCCTTCTTTGAAGATTAATCTGTTCTTTAGGGCTAACTAATTCAAGGACTTATATGCTTCATAGGAGATTTACCCTTCTTTATATTATTGGCTAGTCTTTATAATTGTACTGTGTGTTTCTGCCTGCAGTTAACAGAAGGAATGAAAGTAATGTAAACAAGGTTATGTCATCTCAATTTTAAATAATTACAGCTAAAAAAATCAATATAGGACTGCTGTCAATAAAAATGTCTGTAAAAAGGATTTATGTAAAAAAATGCAAATATCGGAAAATGGACAATCAATATATGTCCTCAAATAAAAAAAAAACTAAATTGAAAGTGATTCAATAATGGAATATTTACCATGCTTTCATCTAATTTCTCATTGATGATTACTCGAGTGATTCCGAAAACATTAAACTTCATAACCGACTTGTTTCGTAGAGCAAGCGACAGACCAATATATGTGTGTTTTTTTGGTTTCCACCATTAATCATGGCCACGTAGCAGTCCTGCTAAGAATTTCAAAATATCTCCGGTTCCAGATAGCTAAAACTAGCAATCAGGGTAAACACTGCAGATTGAAGAGTTTTCCGGCAGCCTGTCGCAAAAAAAAAAACAAAAAACAAAAACTTTAAAACAATAAATAATGCGGTTCAAATTATTATTAAAAGTAAAACAGTTTAACTTTCTTTTCAAGGACTGAATAATGTATTTAAATATATGACCGAAAGAACATTGGGTAGTTATTTGAGTTATATTGTTCCAATGATTATTGGCGCTAAACTGATCATATTTCAAACATAATTTTCCCTTCTTTCACTCAAAGGCTGTTCTTTTTAGTTGTTTTGCAATTTTTTTCCGCAAAGATACACTATTCATATTTCAGAAATTATTCAACTAAACTAATTCGTGTCAAACGTTTCAGCTTTTTTGTTCTCAGACCAGCTATGTAAGTAGTGAAAATTGCATAAAATTGTATGCGAAGGAGTTTAACAACATAGACTAAATAACACGGATCGATCAGTTGCGTTGGTTTATACTTATTATAATATTACATAGATATAAACATTATTTGGAGCAATATTTACGATGCGAGTGAAGTACTGTAGAAGTGACGCTAAATTTTAATTAATTTTGCGCTGTGCAGTGCTAGTAGTCCAATCCTCTTGATGTAAATAATGTGAAAGTTGACTACACAATGTTTCATGCTATAAGTGCACATAATATGAGTATATTCAAGATACAAAAATGACAAATATCGAAAATTTCGGTAGGCTTGAGGTGAAGATGCATCGAAGCCAAACCTCAAATTTTCAAGAGCATAAACCTCGAGAACCAGCCAGCGGTTTGAGCTGAAAACCTAATCGATTGGTCACACGCTGGTGGTGACCAATCAATTAAATTTTCAGCTGGAATGGCTGTTTGGGTCTCTAGATTTGCGCTCTTGAAAATTTGAGGTTTGGCTTCGATGCATCTTCACAAATATGTCGATCAATTGATATCAAGGTTGAAAACGAATTACAAAAAATGATTCTGGGGAATGGTTTTCTGGCAAATGGTCCATTCTGGGGAATGGCTTTCTGGCGAATGGTACATTCTGGGGAATGGTTTTCTGGCAAAAATCATTCTGGCAAATTGATTCTGGCAAATGGTTTTCTGGCAAATGTCATACAATCGCGCCAATGCGTAAAGCTGGTACCGTAATCCGGGGTAACATTGATCAGCGGGGTAATATTGATCGGGATGACTCATCTTGTTAAACGTTCAAATAAAGATTTATTGATGGAGCATTTTCGAACCATGAATGGTGCCTCTCTTTCGTATATTCATAAGCTAATGATAATTAAGGGTTTTCCCAAAATTGCGTTTAGTACATGCGCAAATTTGTCAACTTTTTGAAACAATGATTTCTATCATTTTCACTGACACTACCGAAAATTCATGTCTCACATGAGTTCTGCAGACGATGTGATCAAGGAAAATGCGGGTGTTACTAAAAATGGCATGGCCGAAAACGATTCCGTTGTCAAATCTTTCATAAGTTTATTCATTTAGGCAATATCAACTAAATACTAATACAAATGTAGAATTTCCTGAGGAAATTGCCTACTTTTAGGCGTATTACGCGGTTCAAGGTGTTTTTCATTTTGAAATAACTCAAAAAGTAAATGACTTGTAAGAGTTTGGTCTTTATATTCGGCTTCAGGGGCCCTGATTTTAGTAAGTAACGACATTTCCAATATTAGCGAACGTTGTTTACTTGGGTGATCAATGTTACCCCATATCAGCTGAATCAAAAAATCACTTAAAACATTTATTTAAACATTAATTAAATCTTTCGAAAAACAAAATAAAGAACATAGCTAGAAGCGGTGGGTGCCAGTACTTGTTTTAAAAATATGAAACTTGTAACATTTGTATTGTGAAATGAAAAATTTTCAGAAATACTAAAAAAAATGATCAATGTTACCCCGGATTACGGTACAACTGTTTTCCTACAATAAAACCTAAAACAATCGGTTCGATAATTGCTAGAAACGAGCGTTTTAAAAATTGTAGGTTCGTCCTGACATGTTATAACCCAGGTAACCAATGGCACTGAAAACCTGTCAAGCGGCTCATATGCCGCCTATGACAGGTTTTCAGTGCCAACAGGCTTCATACAACATTTACAAGTGCTTTTAGGCACTGTCACCTTCGAGCACTGAAAAAAGCCGTATATGCGTATATAACGCCATACCGCAGTGCTTGTAAGCCCTGTGCCCACAAGCCGCATACAACGGCTGTCAAAGCTGTTGAAAGGCTGGTATACCGTATACGTGACGTTTATGTCAATCGGATCAAATATGGCTTCACCCAAAACAAATCCCGTGATGATGGAGTTCAATTAGAATTACAAAATAAGAACTGATACAAATTGAGTAGCAGGAGGATCGTTATGGATGATTATCGAAAAAGACTTGCGCATGTTCGTGATCTTCTGATTCCT
Organism: Aedes aegypti; assembly: GCF_002204515.2. Classification (NCBI taxonomy): domain Eukaryota; kingdom Metazoa; phylum Arthropoda; class Insecta; order Diptera; family Culicidae; genus Aedes; species Aedes aegypti. The sequence goes on along the minus strand of NC_035107.1, from coordinate 157,917,884 downwards.
GATGGTCTCCGAAACGACGGGAGTCCTTTTGTAAGGCGAAACAGTGCGAAACTCAAGCTGTATTGGTCCCGGAGGTCATCAGGGTTCCAAGGACTGCGATCTACTTTATGACGTCTGGAATATTAATGCAAGCAATTATTCTAAATACTTTTACGGTCTTTCCAAAGTTTTCATTTTCCCAAACATTCCCCATACTTTATTTTAAACTCCTTTTTGACTCCCTTCACAATGAAGTACAAATTAATTCAAATTAAACTGCTGGTATTTCCAGCCTTCAATAATTCTCTGCCTTATAAACGATGCTGAGCAAGGCAATTCATAAGAGCATAGATGGGGCAGATGGAAAAGGTGACCGAAACATCTGATAGGAGCCTGGAAAACATCAGTTCGAGTCTAAGATACTTAACAAAAAAAATAACTTGGAAGTGGTCGAAGAAAGAGAGAAAAATACAGGAGATAAACAAACCTTTTTTCTCTTTTCTTCAATCAACCTGCTATAAATTTTTGACGTCTCTCGCTCTAGATACTCGGTACGAGTAGGCAGTATATCAGCCAAATAATTCGCCAAAAGTGGCTTTTTAACAGCCCTTAATTACGATATAGTTCCTGTTAGCCCTGTTAACCATGTCTTTTATTCGACTATAGAACCGACTTGGTGCCAAACTTTACGGCTTATTGGTTACTTGGGTTAAACTTAAGTTAAAATGTATTCATAATTCCGCCCAATAATCTGATCTACTAACTTCTCTGTGCGACAGAATTCCATGATGTTCAGATGACTATTTTAATACCATAAACGTCGTCAACAATTTTGCGTAAAACATTATCGTCAAAATGCTATATGGATACGTTGAAATATTGTTGGCCTAATATTAGATTCAATTACACCCCTGTGTGACAAAAATCCGTATCCTACTAACCACTATTAGTAAATCCTAAACACTTACACTCTAAATGTTCTTTATAACGTAGTTACAAACATCATCTTCAAAAAATAACAAAGGGACGATTAACAAATTAAACCCAAAAACTAAGTGAAATTATGTACAACAGCTCTACAAATTTTTCGGTCCACAATTTTAAGCTATTATGGTCTTCTACAAATTTCTGAAACAATATTTTTAAAATACTGTATTGAAACTTTTGAATAATTCTGCCCATTTATCAGATCCATTAACTCCACCGTGTTATTGAATTTCAGCTAGTTCTGACAACCATAAACGTCTGTCTGTCGACTTGGCTGAAAATATACACTTCAAAGTACATCGTTGAAAGGTTTACTAATTTTATTTTACAATCAAATTCAATCACTCTATCATGTGTCAAAATTCAAGGTTATTTACTCCGCCATCTACAGGTACTGTACCGAAAACATTATCAAAATAATTAACAGAACCATCTAAATATTATTGCAAAAAATTAAGTCACATTTCTATGGTGACCCCAAGCGCCATCTTCGCTTTTACTAAGCACGACAATCTTCACGGAAACAGTTAATTAATTTTGACCAATATCAGATCAAATTACTCCACTGTGAAGCAGAATATCGAATATTAAACAAAAAACAATACTAGACATACATTTTTTCCCGAAACCCGAAAGCAACATTACCGATTTTGTGAATAAAAATAAAAATTGTTTTTTTTTTTTGTTGCGTAACGCGACACCATTTGCAGAACCCTGTTGGAAGATAAACGTAACTCGGCGCACATAAAACGAAATCAATGAGATTCGGCAATTATTCAAAATTTCCTTCCAGTTTGAAGTCAAACTCTGGTTCTTATCAATACATAGAAGGATTGCCTATAACAAACACGGATTGTAAAAAATATAGCAGAGCAGATATAGGGTTTCGCTCCAAGGGGGGAGGGGGTCAAGCCAAGCATGACAAGCCTTACAAAATTTTCGAAGGACTCATACAAAAAGCATGACAAAGGGGGGAGGAAGGGGTCGAAAAAGTTGAAATTTAGCGTGACATAATTTGTGTACCATCCCTAGGCGATTATAGGCCTATTCATATGACGTTCCAAAACAGCTGATCGGGAAGCTCTTTGACAGTTCTTCTATGAAAATGACAGCCTCGTGTATGCACCGGTCCTCCACCGATGTAAACAAATGCATAGACGGACCTGTCACATGAAAAGGCCTATAGGATGACGTTTGAAAAAGTGCGTTTCAGCGATGGTGTCGCGTTACGAAATGCAACTGCTTTTATTTATTATATTTACAATGTTAAGTTTCAAAATGAATGTCACATCATCAAGTACATTTGATATGCGAAATATAACACCGGTTGAATCACATGGTCACAAGGCATATTTCCGAGAATAGGCCTCATTTGTTAATAAAAGTCGGTTCCTCGTGGTGTCGCGTTACGCTGGAATGTGTCATCTACACCTGATACCTTCAACGCCGTTGGGGGACCACTTAGCGTCCACGTAGGGACTTCAAATTTGGTCGGCGTTAAGTCAGAGGGGACCAAGTACAAAATCTGGGAAAATTGGATTATTCTTTCATTAGATGCGAAATTACCTTACCCCCATTTCACTTTGATCAGATTTGATGAATGCTGTAAATTGAGAGATATATGTAATAAATTTACTTTGGATGATCAATAAAAATCGTAAAAGTGTGCAGTCAGAGCGGACCAGCTTATTACCATAACAGCGAAAATGATCAGCGCGCTGAGGAATGCGAGGAAATGAAACCATTTCAAGAGATTTGTCAGATTTGTCGACATCGAATGATTCTTCTACTCATCTATCAATATAAATTCATAAACATTTCTTAATTCGATGCATATGATTTTGATGTTTGGTCATTTATCATATCTTGATGGGTGGTCAAAATTGCTACAAATTCTGTGCAGACAGAGCAGACCAAGTGTTTAAAAGCAATAAACTGATTGATTATTGCTTTATTTTTATTCGATTTCAAAGTCCGATAGGAGTTCATGGTAGTTCTATGGTGTATGTATGGCATGTCCTAGAATTTGCTTGGTGGACAAGTATATTTTGGTCGGTACTCAAGTTTTTCACTTGGTCCACTCTGACTGAACGCATATTTGAATATTTCTGGTCTCCAATGCCCTGACCCTGCAAAACCAAGCTATCAAAATGCCACTAATTTCGGGATTGACGATATGGATTTCTGAAGAATTTACGATACTAGTGTCGAAGGGTCTTGATAATCTGTTTATTTTAGAGATATGCACTCAGTATGACCATGCAAGCATTAAATGATTGTTATTTTCCTAGAAATTGCTCAGTCAGAGTGAACCAATTCACTGAACGGTGGTCTTTAGTTCAGTCAGAGTGAACCAAGTACACATAGTCCATCAAAAAATCGTTCTATCCAAGTTTTGGATTATGATTTTTCATGATTATCATTTCACATTATATTGCTTGAAAGTAATACGAAGACGTGTAGAAATATTGAACCAAAAATTTAACGAGGTCAAAAATTACAGAGCGTTAGACTTTAAGCACATTTTTCTCAAAATATGAAAAATGTCACTTGGTCCACTCTGACTTAACGCCGACCATTTGTACATCATTTAGGGGCCGTTCATTAATTATGTAAGGGTTTATGGGGGGAGGGGGGTCAGAGATTTCTTACGCGCCATACAATTTATTTTAGATTTTCATACAAAAAATCTTACCATGGGGGGAGGGGGGGGGTTGAAAAACCATGAAAATTGTCTTACGTAATTAATGGATTGCCCCTTATTTCTTACCAAAACGAGCACTTTGCAATGACGAACTTATAACATTTCGCATTTTCGAAAAATAAGGACGGCCTACTGGGTATCTCTTTGGTTTTTTTTATATTCTGTATTCTTTCCTATTCTTGGCAAGATTTTCATGGGGGTATTTTTCTTAAAATTGAAGCCATGATGATAAGGAATGTAGCACAACAATTGTTCTTTTCATTTCAATGTGAACTGTGTATTACTTGTAACTTCGAGTATCGAGTATTATTTTACACATAACGTTTGAACTCTGTGGTAAATTAAGCAATCATCGTAATGATTTCGTCAAATCCACGGTGCTTTAGTTTTTTGTTTCGAGCACACGTCCTTTAAATATTCTGGATGGAAACTAAGAGTTTAAATCCATGTCGTAAGAATAAAACAAAATAACATATAATTAGAAGAAAAAATCAATGTCCCGAGTATCACAATTCAAATTTAACTACGCTCCGACGGTGATAACAAGGTGTCCTGCCAGCCTGTCGATTAAATTCGGAATTCAACGCACCGATTTGCACTCCATAAGCTTACCTTGAGTTCATCCAGCAGTAGATAATAGGATTGTACATCGAATTACTCATCGCCAGCCAGTAGATGCCCAGGTACACCTCCTGAATGTAGGGCTTATCGGTTAACTCCGGATAGTAGGACGTAGCGATGAAGTAGATCTGGAACGGCAGCCAGCAAACCGCAAATATAACGACCACGACCATCATCATTTTGACCACCTATATTGAGCCGGCGAGGGCATTGAATAGGAAAGAGATAAAAATTAAGTGAAAATGATGAAATTCGATCCACTCATGCTGACGTATTCATATGCTAGCAGAGACTACCTGGCGGAGGGCTATATGCATGGACATTTTCCATGAATACCATTAGCGTGTGATAAAAAAATGACATTAATGGATAGGAGCTTCAAAACGGAAGAAATTTCCAAGAAAACGCTCTATTGATATGTGGTATACTGAGCAAAAAGAAAGTTAATTCACCTGATTCTTTTAGCTTTTATTGTCATAATCAAGCTTTCTTTTTTTTTAACAGACCATATTCTGTGGAGAAAATTTTAATTGAAAACATATATGCAATAATATTGTATTGCCATATCGGAATAATTCAAATGATATCACTAAACTATTTATTTATTCATCATTCATACATTAATAATAATTAATTCGGTTCACGTGGTTGAGATGAACAAATTAAAAGTGAAAAAATGCTTAACTGTTTCTCATTTAATTTTGCATGAAATATCGGACGCATAAGACACATTCCACGCACATCTACGCCATGGTATCAAAATTTCAAACTATGAAATATTTCCAAAGCTATGCAGAACATGAAAGATAATATATTGAATTGTATAAAAAACATAAATTTGATTGAGAATACCATAAAACAGCATACCTGAAAAGTTATACAATGTTTATATGATTAATTGGTGAGAAATTGAGACATTGAACAATATTTTTATAAAAGCCCTGTATCATAGTTTATCAAGTGAAATATGACTGTCTTATCCGTTAACTAGAAGGGTATTAGATGACATTGTTATGTGCGGGTTTATTTTTTTGAAATGAATTATTGGTTCTTTGAAAACGTGTTTTTTCTTCCAATAGTCACATTATTTAGGTGTCACGTTACGAAAATTGTCTAATTTTTGACATTGCAAAATGAATACTTCTTATAGAACTCTTATATTTTGGATTTTTTTCCTACTCGTCAACATACGTGTTTCCATAAAAAAAAGATATAAAATCGGTCCATTCATCGAAAAGTTATACTAGGTGCAAAGTTTTGGTGTCGCGTTACGATAATTTAAACCGTAAATTTCAAGGACGAAACTACAATTTTCGAAATGCTCGTTCTCAGCCATGCTTCTACCGATTTTCGATATTTTTGGCTTTTAGTAGGAGAAAATAACTAGCTCCTCCTCGTTTTTGTGAGATGTGAGTAAGTCTGTTTTTTTTTGTTTTAATATTTTACTAAAAGCTGATCAAATAGCTTTGGTTTTTGAATGGACTCGTTGGCTAGTGACCCAGGTACCGTTCAGTGAACGAATGGCTACAAGTTGGGAAATACTTGGCTCTGATAGTAAACAACGTGGTTTTCCGGTGGATAATCAGGAACATCCGTAAAAATGGTCAATTCATGAAAATAATCCATGATAGCTGCGGTTTTTTTTTGCAAACTCATCAGAATTCCTTATTATAGAACGCAATAGATGTCTTGTCATGACATTTGTCTATGAATGTCAAAACCATCCTTTATGTTGTATAATAATGAATTTTAACATGTTTGTAATGAACTTTGGTGATCTATGATATTTATGATTTTTGACGTATTTGAAAAAAAGCGCAGTGGTCTAGGAGGATATTTACGATTCATTTTGCGGATCTTCCGAAGGGAGTTGTAGTGGTCACTTATGTATGTCCATGGACAGTTTCGGTCATCTATTACGTTATATAATATGGAATTCTGATTAGTTTGCAAAAAAAAACTGTAGCTGTCTAGAATGATTTTCAAGAATTCATATTTTTTTATGGATATTGTGGATTTTCCAGTGAATGAGATTGAAGCCAAGTCATCTCCAAGATGTGTGAGGCTATCCATTCACCGACCGACATCTTTCTGATAAGATTTGGGTCTTTTCTAAAAATCAAACCTAAAACCAGAGCTATTCGATCAGCTTTGTGCAAAAAAAAAAAGAAAATATACATTTGCATCTCACAAGAACGTGCTAAGCTGGTATGTACAACTATTTCCCTTAAATAAAAGCTAAAACAATCAGTTCGATAATTGCTAGAAACGAGCGTTTTGAAAATTGTAAGTTCGTCTTGACATGTTATAAGTTAAAGTGTATTCACAATATCGCCCAATAATCTGATCTACGAACTCCTCTGTGCGACAGAATTCCATGATAGCTTAAGATATCAACTTTTCAGAAAACAAATTAAAACTCTGAAAAACATATTTTTTACATAAAAATATAAAAAAAAATAATTCTTTAGATAATATTTTTCCAAATAATTTTTTTTAGTTTTTTTTTTTTTGAAAAGTTGAAATCTTAAGCTTTTATTCCTCAAAATAAGATTGGAAATCGGTTGAGCTGTTCAAAAGTTATGATTTTTTTTTAATAAAAATCTAGCGCGCTGAGACCTACAGTGTGTGCCGATGAAAAATGACCGTTTTTTTTTTTCAAAAAAATATATCTCGATCTAAAAACATACATCTCTGAAAATTTGATGGTAAACGTGAAATTTTCTGAACTTTCAAGAAAAAATGAGAACAGTAATAGCCGCTTTTGTCCCGAGGCCTTCAAAACACGAAAAAACGGAAATTTTTTATTATTTTTTATGTAATTTTTTTGTGAAATTTTATATATTTTCTTGAAAAGTCAAAATCATTAGCGTTCATTTCGTCCAAGAAAATTGATAATCGGTCAAGCGGTTCAAAAGTTATAATATAAAAACAAATAAAAATTTGGCAAAATCGCGGTTTTTCTGGTCACCTTATTCCAGAAATGTTCACCCTAAAAATCCAAAAACACGTGTATCCTTCAGCCCCTTATTTGGGATGTTCCTTACATGTACGCGCCCTACGCGTGCAGAATAATTTAAATGCGATCGTTAATTCGTCTCTCCGTAACAACCCTGCGAGCGATTGCGTCAGACGCTATTTTCCTTCGATGTGCTCCGAATGGGCGGAGCCTGTCACGCAGCGTGACGAGTGTCGTCTGATGTTTTTTACTGTATTGCAAAAATATATAAAGCGCATTCATTGTATGCATTTTGTTCAGTCAATCTAATAAATCCATTGCCGCGAACGGAGCAAAAGGGAAACGAAAAGTGTTTTTGCCTAAACAAGTACCGAAGAGTGTGGTGACGGTGAGCCAGACCGGTCAACGAGGCGATCGGTTGGCGTTATTCTCTCGTGCCCTTCCATTCGTTAGCGAGGTCATCGTGGAGAGTGTGTGTGTACGCCGTTCATTCCGAGCCGGCGTTGTCGGGCGAGACGATCGTGTTGCGTCTTGTTCGGCATTCTTCTTTCCTTCGTTCGTCGAAACGAACGGTGCGGCCGTAGTAATGCGTCTGCGTGCGCGAACGCGTTGCGATCAAAGGATTTCCTATTGTTGATATTCTGCTTTGCGGACTCGCACACGCGCACGCATCGCAAGACGCGTTTACTATGGCAACACCCGAATGGTGCGTGGCGGTGCGGCTGCAGTGCAGTGAAGCTGCCGTGGTAGTGCTGGCAAATTGTCGTGTTTGCCGATGCGACGATTCTCAGTAGTGTGCCGCGAGTTGTTTGGAAATAATATTCACGAAACGGCGTCACTCCTGGTGTGTTATCGTGGACAAGCAAACAGCGATGATCAATCTTGGAAGCTGGAGGTGTATCCAGCTGGAATTGCGAGTCGGCGTTTCGGCCGCGGTCCTTCGACGGAGTGAGATCCTGCGCTGGTGACCGCGACGTGCGCGATTGACGGCATTCGAGAGTAGTTCGTTAGTGGCTGTGGTGTGCACGGCTACTGGCGGTGTGTTCCTGCGCTGGTGACCGTGATGTACACGGTTGTCGGCATCGAGTGTGTGGCTGGTGGCTGTAGCATGTACAGTCGTCGGCATTCCATCCCATCGTTCTGCTGGTGGCTGTGACGTGCACGGCTGTCGGTGGCTCGAACACAAGGTGAGTCGGCGTGTGTGCTACTGTAAAAGGTAAGTGCAACGATTTGCCTCCCGAGTAAAATACCCAACAAGTTGAGTACCCAACAGAACAAAATATCAAATTTTCACGGAATTCGGTGACCCACTAGATCGGTTTTTCATGGAATGGCTGTACAGTTAAACTTCCATGTTCCATTACTCGATATCGACTCATGGAACCATACTAAAAATCAAATTTCATGGTTACTATGATGGTCCCCTCAAACAGCTTTCCATAGCATTGCAGTTCCATAATTTGATATTTCCATGAGTCGATGGTCCCTTCAATATCGGCTCATGTAGGGTTGACTGTATATTTTATTCCGTAACCTGAAAGCAACATTACCGATTTTGTCAATTTATTTTTTTTGCCTAACGCGACACCATTTGCAAAACTCTGTTGGAAGATAAACGTAACGCGGCGCCCATAAAATGAAATCAATGAGATTCTGCAATTATTCAATATTTACTTTTAGTTTGAAGTCACACTCTGGTACTTATCAATACATAGAAGAATTGCCTAGAACAAACCCGGATTGTAAAAATTATAACAGAGCAGATATAGGCGATTATATAGTGATGTTTCGAGGAGCCCCGGGAAAAATGATATATTTCGTCCATGTCCGGAACCATATCATCCTTAGCCGAGAGTCCACGGCTACAAAGCATAGCCATGTTGAAGATGTCTGGGTTCGATTCCCGGTCGGTCCAGGATCTTTTCGTAATGGAGATTTCCTTGACTTCCCTATGCATAAAGTATCATCGTACCTGCCGCACGATATACGAATGCGAAATTGACAAAGAAAGCTCTCAGTTAATAACTGTGGAAGTGCTAATAAGAACATTAAGCTGAGAAGCAGGCTCTGTCCCAGGTAATGCTAACAACAAGAAGAAGACAGAATTATAGTTAGAAATTGGTTACTTCCCCAGAGGCACCTCAAACGTACTACAGAGTAATATTAGCAGCGGATGGTTCTAGAAATGGTTCTGGAAGCATCACCTTCCAGAACCTTGAAATTCGATACCCATATTGGTATGATTCCTGATAGCCCCCGGGGCACCTAGAATCTACTATAGAGTGGCCATGCTAACCTGGGATTCTATCACCTTCAAAAATTGTAATGTTCGATACCCATATTCACATGATTTCGGACACATTTGAAATTGGCCACATCCCCCGAATCTACTATAGAGTGGCCAGATGGTTCTGAAAATGCTTCCGGAAGCCCCAGCTTCAAAAATCTTGAAGTTTATTCCTATATTGATTTGGCTCTGGACATATGTTGAATTATCCACATTCAATGAGGTACTTCGAACATACTAAAAAAATGGTCATGACAACTAAAGCCATCTTTCTGAGTGGTCAGGCTACTAAGCTATTCGCAAATTCCGTATCAGAATGATCACCGCATATCAGCCCTTGAGCTACAGAATAACTATTCCGAAGACACCAACCTTCCAAAACATCAGGATCTAAAGGTAGATCGTACTGAGTGCTGAAACTCCGCCGAAGACAGTACTGAGCTATCTCTTGACGCACGCGAGATATTCAACAACACCCCCAAATTGATGAAATCCCATATGCCCCGGGTCTCCTACAACGCGGATTCCTATAACGTGTCTCAACCATGTGTCTAATAGGAGATCTGACTGTTCACTTATCAACAAGCAATACATATCTATGGAGCAACATCCATGAAATTTGGTAAATTTATAGGGTCAGTTTTAAATCCCATCTCCACAGTTAACATAATTAAAGATATACACCAATCGGTCTAAAACTTTGTGGAATTGCTAATCAATACCACAATAAAGCCAGAAAAGAACTAGTGAAAGACTACATTATTTGTTTCTTGCTTCGGGTCCCTGTGTGCCGCTTCCTTCAACATGCTTATCAAACATCATATTGCTACTGCTTGTATAAATAGCTATTATTCCACTCCAACAACAAACACTGATCTAAATTTAGGTCCTCAACAAGCGAAAATAATAGTATAATAAAAACAGTTGTATTTTCACCCATTTCCCATTTGGTGTGCTTCCTATCCCTTTACACATTTTCCGGCATGTTTTATGGATGAAACTAGTCGAAGCATCCATCAGCCCAAATCGATACATTATTTTGTTGATCCCTCCATGGATGGATTAAATAGCTTAATTCAATCATTTTGATTGCCCCAACCGCATATACAACGCTAATGCGATCCGTAACACACTCACGTCAGCAAACAATGAAAAACTAAAAGGCAATAGCAACTACTTCACTTTGGTGTGCTCTAGATTAATGTTTCGGCAAATAAATTGCGTCGAGTTACCATCCGTCGTGATTTAGCAGAACATATGCTGATTATGAGTTTGATTCCATATGTCCTGATTTTTTTATGTCTGAGAATATGTCCCGATAGTATCTTACTTCAATAAACAACATCTTAACTTTTGTCAATTCAAAATAAAATTTAGCAGAAAAGAAGAACCGTAAAATGGGGTATCTTCGATAGTGTGAAACCCATAACTTAATAACATTTTTTTAAATCAGTTAATGAAAAAGGAATGCAAAAGATAAAATTATTAGTATGACTCTTCATGTCAGAACTATTCTCGTCAGAATCGGGAAAATTTGAGGCTTTTAATTAGTTTTTTTTTATTATTGATAAGATTTAAGATTTAAGATACGCTTACCAACAATCTGTTATACGATTATTATATAATTAAGTTGTAAATAGTTCGTTACTTATCTTTGGCAGCCTAGTTATAGTAGAACTTACTGACTGTCTCAAATTTTTAGCGAAAAGATTTCCATATGACGTTAAACGCTCCACACATTTTTCGTAATTAATTGGATTTTTTCTCACTTATTTAGGTTTATCCCAACTAGCGATTGATTTGTGTTGAATTCAATCTTTCCATTTGTCTTTCCTAAAATAACATGTTATTCAAATTCTTATGAACTTGCCATGCTTGTTTCAACTCAAAACACTTTTAAAGATGTTTTTTTCGTTTTCAGAAAATTCTGTTCTTTGATGCATGAAATCTTATCCATGCTATCTACAGTCGCCTCTCCTAATCTCGATGTCGAAGGGACCATTGAGTTAGGGAAAGATCGAAACAAAGAACATTTTTTATTGAATACTAGATTGAAAAATACTCCGTTACCAAAAACATAATAAACAAACAGACGTAATTGCGTGTTCTTAAATTGTTTTGAAACCGAAAATTTTGGTCTAGTAAGCATAATGAACATACGGGGCGAAATAGACACCCCCTCAATCTCTGAGGATATGCATACTTCATCAAAAGTTCATACATTGCATAAAATCTGTATTGCATTGGAAATGTTTGATGGTATAAAAGTTTATTTTTCGCTTCAATTGTCCTTTGAAATTTGACTTTAAGTTTTTCTCAGTTTCAAATTGGCATATAAGCAAGGCGGTGGAATAATCAAATTTTTGAGCAAAGTAACGAACCCATCAAGGTTCTTTTTAGCTATTATGATTGAGAGAGAGCCCTTTTACAAATCAGAACGATTTACAGTCATTAAATATATTGTAATCATTGAATTTCTCGCAAGTATTCATTTTGCACGGATACCTTATTAGCAGCCTTGTTTTCGACCTAATTTTCAATCTTGCCCTTCTGACATTTGATATGATTTTAATTACCATGAATGAATGTAGCACGTCATACTAACATTGTTTATTATTATTATTTATTTATTATTATTTATGATCATGCTACAAAGCAATAAGAATAAAACTTAAATCCCTATCGAACTAGTGTTCCTTAAAAGGGACATTAGAGCTTATTGAAATAGCTATTTAAATTAGTCGAGTTACATTATTGAATTCAGTTTAGAGAAAGTTCTACATAAATACTATCGAACAATGAATTGATCAATATTAGATTTTATATGTTCTAGTACGCCTGAATTGTTGAATCGTTCGAGCACTCTTAATTTCTTCTGGTAATCGATTGTATGTTGCCGGCCCTAAATTTTGAAATCTTCTTCTTCCAACTTTCGTTCTAAGCCAGTTCTCTGCAGCAAATGAGCATATCGAGTCTGATGGTGATGTGCAGCAGCATTAAAGTTCCAGTTATGATGCAGATTGAGATTTTTTAGGATTTTAAACATTATCGTGGCTGTTCGCATGATGTACAGTCCTTGTATTGGCAGAATATGATTATGTTCAGTGGTACTGTAAAGCTGATTTGTTGGGTGCAGGTAATCCAATTTGAATATTGCTTTAACACATCTATTTTGCTGAACTTGGATGTCTTTAAGGTATGTGTTGAAGGTTGTACCCCAAGTCGTTATAACATATTGGTACCGACTATGGATAAAAGCGAAATATATTTTTAGTAGAACATGTTGTGGCACATATTTAGACAGCTTTCTTAGAATTCCACACAACGATGCGCAGTTATCAACAGTATTTCGTATATGGCAATCCCAACGTAGCTTGTTGTCAATGTAGATGCCCAAGTATTTAAAAACTCTTTAAATTTTAAAATACATATTGATCGTCAATCAGTTCGGACGCGTTTTTAATCGCTCCCGGTCGCGCACTTTTAATTGAAATTGTTATTGCTAACGTTTCGTTTTTCTTTTTTTTTGTACGTGCCAGATACCGGTGTAAAGTGTTTTTGTGAAAATGAATTGTGAAATTTGCTTGTTGGACTCCGTTACCGACTCAATTATGTGGTCGTGCATTGGGTGCTCCCGTAAATTCCACCCTGCTTGCGTGGGAGTCAATATTCAAAGAGGATCGCTCCGGAAGAAGGAAAGAAGAATGGACACTTCATCCTTTGTGTTACCATGCTGCAGTTCATGTCAAACCATGGTTACTGCAAGCTTTGAGTTTAAGTCGCTTGCTGATCAACAGGCGCAACTAGCAGAACAAATTAACAAGAACACGGAGGTTCGTTCGATTCAACCGAACAGTTTGGGCGTGATCGATGAAGCCATTGACCGGTTGGATGCTCTAGTGACCGATGTCAAAAATCAGCTCGCGACGGCAAAAAGCAGTTGTTTTGCTGGCAATGTAAATGGTGTTAAAAACCACATCACTGCGATGTTTGATGTTGCGCTTGAGTCGTCCAAATCAAGCATATCAACGGCAGTGCAGTCAATAGCAAACAATATCACTGACGAGGTGAAAGGTCTTAGCAAAGATGTAAGAGAATTAGCATCTTTGACCTTAGACATAACTTCGTTGGAGCCTATGAGAAACAACCCATTACTGGAAATAGATATTTTGAATGAGCTGAAAGCCATATCAGCAAATATTATGACGAACTCCAGCACCGAAGTTGAATCACTAGACCCCACATTGGATTCACCTCCCAGTTTAAATGCTGAATTGAATGCAAAAAAAGAGGACAACTCTGGCTGGCGACTTTTAGGTACGAGGAAAGTATGGAAAGCGAATTGGCAGGAATACGACAAACGCCAACTCCGCCGCTTGGATCAGCAAAAGAAGGCCGGGAAGGCTCGAAGGCGACGTAAGCGGAACGCAACTCGAAATTCTACAACCAGCAGAAACAGCCGTTTGGAAAATAATGTAAACAACGATTGCAACAACAATTACACCAATGCCCCGCGCCGCACAGTTTTCGGCAGTCGTAGATACGATAACGACAACAGCAATAAATCAAATATGAACGCAAATTATCTTCCACCCGATCGTGAACTCCTTGCGGCGGCAAAAAATCAATTTTCTCGACCACCATCTAATTATCGTCCAACTATTCGATTTGAAAAACGGGAAACACTCAACCCTTATCAACCGGACGGCCCCACGAATCCACAACACATCATAGCACAGAGAAGTCCACCTTCACCACCTTGCGAAGCATGCGCATGCCAACATTCGTGTTTTCGTCGGACTTGACGCTCTCTTCAGAGGAAGTAGATGACAACTTGACGCGTTCTTCAGAGGTAGAGTATAAGCAAACGACCCAGATAGCATTAGATAGTTTTAATGACATTAACTCATCGAGTTCTTCAGTTAACTCATCAGGTACTTCAAATGAAATTATAACTTATTGTCAAAATTTTAACAGGATGAGAAGCGCAGCCAAATTGACTGAAATTCATCGTAAAGTATCAGGTTGCGCATACTCTGTTATTCTGGGAACTGAAACGAGTTGGGATGAGAGTATACGGAGTGAAGAAATTTTTGAAAATAATTACAATGTTTATAGAGCTGATCGTGATTATCAATGGTCTGAAAAAAAGTCGGGTGGCGGAGTTTTAATCGCAGTTTCAGCAAAATTGAACTCTGAAATTATCGTTACCACTAAATTTAAAGAATTTGAGCACGTGTGGGCGAAAGTGCAGTTGTCTGGCGAGACACATATTTTTGTCTCCGTATACTTTCCTCCTAACAATGCGTGCAAAGAAACATACGATAAATATTTTAGTGTAGCGGAAAATGTTATGTCTAGTTTACCCCCTGAAGTTAAGATTCATATTTACGGTGATTTTAATCAACGCAACATTGATTTTATACCAGATATGGACAATGATTATATATTACTCCCAGTCATTGGAGAAAGTGAATTGCTACAGTTTATATTTGACAAAATTGCAAACTTAGGTCTTAATCAAATCAATCATGTAAAAAATCAACAAAACTGTTATCTCGATCTCTTGCTGACAAACGTCTCTGATGACTTTTGTGTTAATGAGGCATTGACTCCACTTTGGAAAAATGAAGTGTTTCATACGGCAATAGAATTTTCTCAGTTTATTTCTAATACAGATTTCTATATTGACAATGAATTTGAGGAAATATTCGACTTTAATTCAGCTAACTATGACAACATTAGAAATAAATTAAATAACATTACCTGGCAATCGATTTTGAGAAGCAGAGATGATGTAAATAATTCAACAGAAGTTTTCTACAACTGTTTGTTCAAAATAATATTAGAAGAAGTACCAATCATTAAAAGAAGGTGTAATGGTTTTTCAAAACATCCTGTTTGGTTCAATAAAGAAATAATAAATTTGAAGAATCGTAAATAGAAACTACATAAAATTTACAAAAAGCATAAAAGTCAAGAGAATTTACAAGTATATTTGAATATGAGCGTACAACTCAACTCAGCAATGCGATTGGCATATGAAAGCTACAACTCCAAAACTGAGCAAGAAATCAAAACCTGTCCAAAGAATTTCTTCAACTATGTTAAATCTAAACTAAAATCCAATAACTTTCCTTCTACAATGTATTTTAATGAAAAGGTTGGCCATACCTCACAAGATATATGCAACTTATTTTCAAATTTTTTTCAAGAAGTATACACAACATACTCTGAAGCTGATCGTGATTATGAATATTTCGATTTCCATCCTGAATTTCCTAACGATGTTGGTATCAGTCATATAAATGTGCATGAAATATTGAATGGTTTGAAAAACTTGGATGTAACCAAAGGAAATGGACCAGATGGAGTTCCACCAATCTTCATGAAGACTTTAGCAATTGAATTAACTACTCCCTTATTTTGGCTCTTTAATATGTCACTGGAGTCTGGAGTCTTTCCAAAGATGTGGAAAAGCTCATACCTTGTTCCCATTTTCAAATCTGGCAAAAAATCTGATATTATTAACTATCGTGGCATTGCCCTTATTTCGTGCATCCCGAAGCTCTTTGAGGCCATCATAAATGAAAAAGTATTCATCCAAATCAAAAACAGAATAACTACAGCGCAGCACGGCTTTTTTAAAGGGCGATCGACAGCCACTAATTTGCTCGAATTTGTAAACTATTCATTGAGTGCTATGGAGAATGGAAATCATGTAGAAGCATTATACACAGATTTTAGTAAAGCATTTGACCGTGTTGATATACCCATGCTTATATTTAAACTGCAAAAAATTGGTATTGAAGCCAAATTGCTGAAATGGATTGAATCATATTTAACCACTCGCGAGCTAATAGTGAAATTCAAAGGAAAAAAGTCAACTCCAATACATGCCACTTCAGGGGTTCCACAAGGTTCTCATTTAGGTCCGCTTTTGTTTATACTGTTTGTGAACGATTTGTCGTTTATTCTTGACAAAATAAAAGTATTAATCTATGCTGACGATATGAAACTTTATTTGGAAATAAAAACTGCACAGGACATACATACTTTTAAACACGAAGTACAAATCTTCCACACGTGGTGTCAGAAAAGCCTACTACAACTGAATGTAAAAAAATGTAACCTGATATCTTTTAACAGGAAAAGAGACATTCCCAATGTAACAATAACTTTAGGCAATCAAAATGTTGAAAAATGTAATAGAATCAGAGACTTAGGCATAATTTTAGACTCAAAACTTACTTTCATTGATCACTATAACACTATGATAAATAAAGCTAATAATATGTTAGGCTTAATTAAACGCTTCGCTTATAACTTCAATGATCCATACACAATAAAAACATTGTTCATTGCCTATGTTAGATCAATACTTGAATATTGCAGCGTAATTTGGTCACCTTTTTCAACAGTACATGATGAAAGGATAGAGTCGGTGCAAAAACAATTTTTATTATATGCTCTTCGCAAATTAGGTTGGACAGAATTTCCATTACCAACTTACAAAGCTAGATGTATGTTGATTAATATTCAAACACTAAGAGAGCGTCGTGAATATGCAATGATTTCATTTATAAACGATATTGTATCCCATAAAGTTGATTCACCAGAATTATTATCTAAATTAAACTTTTATGTACCATCCAGACGTTTACGCCATCGAGAACTATTTGCAATCAACTATCACCGTACTAATTATGCAAAATTTGGGCCAATGAACCAAATGATGACTACTTATAATAAACATTACAATTCAATCGACTTAACTTGGTCCAAAGCGAAGCTAAAACAATACTTCCGCACATTATCTTAAGAAGAAAAATTAGGTAATTAAATGTAGAAGTGTAACTAGCGTATAAGAAACTCTCTGTAACGGTCTACAAACATGATTGACGACAATAAATAAATAAATAAATAAATACGAAACTTCTTCAATCGTTACGCCATTTACTGTCAATGTTAAATGAGGTGCAGCATGGTTCTCTCTAGCTCCAAAAACCATTAATTTTGTTTTGTGCATATTTAATGACAGTAAATTGTTCTCCAGATATGCCGTTACCAGACGCAAATCGTTTGACATGTCTGCAAATAGTTCTGTTACGGAGTTGCTCTTATACATGATTGCAGTATCATCGGCGAACAGTCTAGGGTGTCCTTCAATTTGGAGCTTTGCAATATCGTTGATGTAGATAAGAAACAGCAGAGGTCCAAGATTGCTGCCCTGAGGTACTCCTTAGTTATTGCTACGGTACTCACTACTAATCCCGGAGACTCTTACTTTTTGTTGACGATTCAGCAGATATCTTCGCAATAGATCATTAGCAACGCCACGTATGCCATATGCGTCTAGTTTTTTAGAAGAATCGAATGGTTAATCGTATCAAAGGCCTTTAAGAGATCTAGGAACACTACCCCAGCTGCCGATTTTTTATCCATACAATTCGTAATATCGTCGACTAACTCCAAAACAGCTACTTCTGTTGAAGATCCATGTCTGAATCCAAATTGTTTGGGATTGAGTAGAGCAGTACTATCCAAAAAGCTTTGGAGACGCGCAAACAGAAGCTTCTCGAATACTTTGTTGATAGCAGGAAGAACATATATAGGCCGATAGTTGCTGGGATTTTTAGGGTCACCACCTTTGAAAATAGGGTAAACGAGCGCCTTTTTCAAACAGTCGGGATAGATTCCAGAAGTAAGGCTATCGTTGAAGCTGGTGCATATAATTGGGGAGAGGACATCACTGTACTTCTTAAGCGCTGATACTGGGAATCCATCAACTCCAGTTGCTTTAGAGCTGTTTAACACTCGTATGGTGTTGGATACTTCGGTTGGTGAGGCAGGTCGCAGGAATATAGATTGACCGCAAGTATCCATAGTATTGAATTTGGTAATATTACCGTCTGAATTAAGGCAACTAGCAGTACTATCTCCAATAGATGAAAAGAAGTTGTTGAACGCATCTCCAAGATCTTCGGGCTTAGTAATCTCAGTATCATCCACTTTTAGCGTTTGTTGCTTAGTTGAATCAAGTTGATTTCCTAGCATATTGCTAATCCGGTTCCATAACTGCTTGGGATTGTTGGTCGAAAAAAGTTATTGGTAGTATGCAGATTTGGCACGACGTTTAGCATCTGCCAGTTTTTTATTTGCATGAGTTAACAGATCTTTGACGTGCTCATCTTGGCGATTTCTCTTCCACCTTTGAAAAAGGTTGTTGGAGATTCTACCCAACTTCCAAATGTCTAGATTAAGCCAAGGGCATACATTCCTCTTGACTTTGACATTTACCGATATCTGCGTAGTAAACGATTGTTTCAGCTGCATGAAACGATCCGTAACTGCCAACAGTCGTTCGTTAGGTTGCAAGCATGAGAAGTCAGTGGCTTCCAGAAACATGCGGAACTGCAGGTCTATTTGCTGGTGGTGTACGATATATTTGGTAAGTTTTTGACTGACTTTCATAGTTGCAGTTTCAAAATAAGTTAAAATGTAGCAATGATCACTAAGTTCGCAATCCATAGTGAAATTTGTTATTCGTCCAGATACGTTAGAAGGACAAACCACATGATCAAGCACGTTGTTACTTATTGGGCGAGTACTGTGAGTATTAGTTACAACCATGTTGTAAGAAGCCAATAGCTGCAAATATTTTTGAACTCCACGTGATTCTGTGTTATTTATGGCAAGATTCATATCTCCGAAGATTAAACAATGAGTATCCAGGTCTGCAGACGATATCACACGTTCAAGAATAGAGATAAATCTATCGGTTTCAAATCCAGGAGGACGGTAGATTCCATGAACCTTGATGCCAGTCTCCAAAATAACAATTTCAACAATTCATCCGTTATCCTCCATGTTGGATATCACTTCGAAGCTGATTCCATCTCTGATGAAGATAGCAAGCCCTCCAGATGAGCTGCTTCGAGAAGAAAAAGTACTCTTAAATCCAGGAATGTTATAGTACTTGCTTCTGTCACTTCTTATCCAGGTCTCTCCAATTATAAGGATATCAATGACAACGGGAAGATTTTGCAGAAAAAGGCAAAGAGAATCCAGGTTTTCCATTCGGTTGATTCCGCGATTGTTAATTTGCTTCGTATTGAGGCCATTGAGAGTGTCAGGTGTAAAAATTGCATCCAAAGAATTTGTGCAATGATTTTTTGCAAGGTTGTTCGAATTCATTGTAGGAATATTTTTTATATGAAACTGTTAGTGTTATCAGCAGCTTCAATTTTGGGCACTCAAAATAAGTTACCTCATGTCATCACGTGATCGAACTTTAACCGGGTAGGAATCCTCATGAAACTTCACGAATATTACGCCATCACGTCCAGGCCAGACGTAACGGAATTTATGCAAAGGTTGTAGCGTTTTGAACTCACGAAAGATTTCCATCGCGTGTGGGGAAAGATCGTCTCTGATGAAAATCCTATTGGTCCAACCATTGGGCCACCGAATTCCGGATATCATCGATGCAGTCAGGGGACCAAATTTTTGCTTCATTTCCATTAGACGTTCCTTAGCATGCACGTTTTTGAAAACATCAAACTTGAAAACTAGCCGAGGATAAACTAAAAACACTGCTATTTTATGGTCTTAAAATGAACATTTGCTTAACGTGTCCATTATGCCCCTAATTACCCTACAGAGAGAAAATTGGAAACGAAAAATCAACAGGAACACATCGAAATAGCGAGATATCGCGATCAGGAGGATGTCGAGGAAAAATTGTATGCAGATTGAAGGGACCTAAGAAGTCATCGACATAGGGAGAGATATCGACATATAGAACATCGAGATGTGGAGAGTCGACTGTATTACCATTCTACAATCCAGTTCCAACAATGTGAAATGATGTAACATACCTCATATCTAAGTTAACAAAAAAAAAAATCGTAAATCGACTTTCCATAATATGAAAAAAATTACCATTTAATTTCAAAGTTGAACTATTTTTGTCTCGAAATATTCTATGTAACTTATTAGTACTATAACATGGAACGAGCTTCAGAATCATTTTCAAAATTTTATTTTGAATCATCTGCAGAGGTTTCTTCCTGGTATTACAACAGTCAATCCATATTGGTATAGCATACAACATGGCTGGCCTGAGAATTTGTTTGAAGATCAAGAGATTGGTCTTTAAACAAAGTTTCAATTTTCTATTAATAAGTGAATAAAGACATTTTATATATTTGTTACATTTGGCTTGAATACCCTCAATGTGATTTTTTAATGTTTATTTTTTATCCAGCATGAGCTCTTGCATCTGACGAATTTTTTGGCACTGCTCTTATCGTGGTTCCATAATGCTGCAGAACATCAGCTCTAACATGAAGTTTTTCAGACCTGGAGTTCTGATAAGCAACCTGAAGTGTACGATTTGACAGATAACTTTGGATTATTCTAACAATGTATATTGGAAAATTCAAGTTTTCTAATTTTACAATTAAGCCTTCATGTAAAACACTTTCGAATGCTTTTTCGGTGTCTAGAAGAGTAAGACCAGTAGAAAAGTGGACCATCATTCTGTTCAAAATGACCTTAACAAAAAGTTTACTAATGGAGGAAAGCAAGCTGATTGGACGATAGCTGGAAACTTCTGCAGCATTTTTGTCCGGTTTTAAAATTGGTACAACTTTGGCATTTTTCCATTTATCAGGGAAATATGCCAACTGAAAACATTCGTTAAAAATATCAACCAAGAATGGTAAGCTACTCTGTGGAAGTTTCTTGATGAGGATTTAGAAAATTCCATCATTGCCAGGGGCTTTCATATTTTTGATTTTTTTAAATAATAGTTCTCACTTCTATCAAATCAGTCTTCTAGGAATTGCCTGAAACGTTCTCTTGCTTTCGAAATCTTGAGTAACTGTATTTTAGTGAGTCCCAAATTAACCCAAACTGCATAGCAATGTTTTGAGCTATTTCGCAATTAGTCAGTACCTAATAATTTGAAATTTAATGCCGGAATTGGCTGCTGAGGTTTTTTCAAAATTTTTGATTAGAGCAAGGGTTCACTTGAGAAATTTTATTTTTAAAATTTTTGTTTCGTAATTGAGAAAATCGTTTTTTAATTTCCCTATGCACATCATGCCATATCATTTTCGTAGCAAAATCGCGAGTGCGTTGAAATTGCCATCTCTTCGCGTTTTAAGACGAATCAATAGTTTATGTTCATCATCTATAATCACGGATTCGAATTTTACTTCATATTTTGAATTGCAATGCTCCTGGCAGATATTGATAAGAATTATAAGCAATACAACGTATTTAAGATGTGTTCAAATTATGTACAAATAATTTAAACTCTATTTGTAATAAAAAAGTTTAACGATATTGAATTGTATAACGTGATTCTCTAACTCAACCAGATGGTCACCCTAAAATTATGCCATTGCAAACAACTGGGGCCAGGGTGGCTGCAGAATTTTTCTGTCTATTTGCTCTCCACAGCTGAAGACGGCGAAAGAAACTTACCCTTCGTTTGCTTTTAATGTTCTCCAGTTGTCTTTGCGTACACTCGCCGATGCTTTTCGAACCCCACAACTCCAGCCCCACTCGAGCGTACGTAAAGGACATGGATCCGATCGGGAGGAAATATGTCAAAAACATGAAAATTACGTTATATCTGCGGAAGTGACGAAGAGGAATACAATTTACGCATTAAAGAGCATCGGACTAATTTAGCTCGATGATGGGTGGAATCAATTGCGTCTTGTGATTGACGTCAGGATTAATGAATACTTACACGTATTCCTGCATAGAGTGGTTCGAGGGCCCATCTGGCCATTCCGAGTAGCAAACTACTCGGTCCTGCAGCTCGAAGGTTGTAAAAAATAACAACATGGGGCTGGAGATGATGATTCCTACTATCCAGATGGCAGCTGCAATGCAAAGAGTTGCTCGTTTTCCCATTCTAGGCCTCAAGGGATTCATTATGGCCATGTACCTAGAAAAAAGGAGAAAAATTAGTGAGAATCTCTGGGAAAAATGTTGAATGATGCATGGATGTAATTATGAATAATAACCGATATGTCGATATGTACCGATACCGATGTACCGATACCGATACCGATATGTTTCCTTTTGCATTCCGATCTTTGAATGGATTGATTTTGACTCAGAGGCTCTATGTTGTAAGGTCATTAAAATATGCAATTCATGAAAAATATGCATAAACTGAATCAGAATGGTTGTAATTCTGTTTGAAACTGATCATATGTCCTGTTAAAATCTCTGAAGGAACCCCGTATTTTTTTAATAATTCACCAAAACCACGAAAAATGTCAAGCAAAATGTATGGAAAACATAGATGCAAAATGCATGGATGCATAGATGCAGTAATTTATTTTTATTTTATTTGTCCATTTAATCCAATTGCAAAATATATGTAATGTTTAGATTTCGGTAGTTGTTAAACTTCCACTCGGCTGGTTAGCCGTAAACCACGATTCATAATTAAAAACAAGTATTTATCGAGCAACGGACTCATGTTCCGTAACCGATCGTTTGAGAACGTCGCGACCCATTGGAAGCCCACACAATAGAAACCTCAGCCAGCGCAGTTGCTGGCTAGTGTAGTGTGCTATTTCCATACCTAAAAAATAATGCGCTCTCGGGCTAGGCATTGGATATATATAGGAAGCCTTGTGTTTGGATTATATCGTTCCCTGAGATGTCATACTAACAATTTTAGTGACTGGTTGGGCACGTCAGGAATTAATCATTAATGTTACCCTCCTATACCCGGTCAACCAAGGTAGCCGCGTAGTGTCGGTAGCGATTGTTACAATTGGTCTTGATCTTGATGTTGATTTGCCGCCCGTGATTGCTACTGCTAGAGCCAGAATAGCTTATACAGTATGGCCCATAAAAAATGCAAAAATTGTTTGAACGTGAATCTAGCATCCACAAGCGTTATTTTTGTTGTTTTTGCTAGTGAATGTAATTTCTGATTATTGTAGTATATTCTAACATCGCTATCTAGGACAATTTTTGTCATATTTTTCTGTCCTAAATAATGTAATAAAGCAAAGAAGTTCAAAGGTTTTGTCCGCCCAAAGCTAGAAACAGCGTCTGATTGTCGTATACTCTGGTGATAAATTTTCCACCTTCAAAAATTACACTTTATTGTTGTAAATTTTAGTTTGTTTGGTATCAGAGGATGGAGGAGTTCTTAGAGAACGTGTTTTTCATGGTCACAATAAAATATTTTGCCAGGGTCATAGTTTTGTAGGCATTTGCGTCTTATAGGTTTGATATGCCTTTATTTTTTGTTAAAGTTTAGTAAAAAATAAATACGGAGACCTATAACAGATTTTTAAGGATGAAATTTGTTCCTTCGGTTAGAGACAACTTATATCAATACTAGCTCATAGGTTTTGAGCAAAACGGAGCTGCTTATCACACTTATATGAAGGTTCAATGAAAGCTCTCCAAAATGAGCCGTTTTTTCGAAAATATGTCTAAGTCTCCAATGACCCAAGTATTAACCAATTCTATCATTTGATATGGGCGTATGCTGGAGACAAGGTCTGTGAAGAATCTCACGCCATCGTTGATGTTTTAGAAGCTTTCATCACACAGATATTGAACTCGACGTCTGCATGATAAAATTTGAAGGTATGCTTCCAATTCCTCTCTGGTAAGGTGAAAGTAATAGATAAAAATCATGTCCAAAGCAAAAAAACTGAGTCTAAATAAACTAAACAATGCAAGTAATGAATAATATTTATGTTTAATTCACATTTTCTATGTAAAAACTACCATTAAACATGATATGACGATTTTCGCATTTTTTTTATGGGCCATACTGTACAAGGAACCAACCAGATGACTGCTTGGGACTAACATACTCTGTTTTCATTCCTTTTAAATTTTTATATCAAAAGCATAAGAATGGATAGCAAAAATCAAAAGCAATTATATGGGTTAGCCTGAATTCCTAAAAAAAAAAACATTAGTAAGGCCTTAGTAAGGGTTGATTCTTGAAATACTCGTGTTCCTTCTATATTCTAAGAGAATCCTGTGCTGCGGTGACCTGTAAATTTTGAATAATTAAATCGTTGCGTCAAGATAAATATAAATTAGCTTTACATACTTGTTCAATTGTGTGAGTGCATTGTTTGATTTTAATGTGTCTAAGTATGTCTTTAAGAATAGGCTTTAGGTTTTTTAGCTTGAGAAACAGTCTGTGGAATGTAACAATTCGAGACGATGACAATAAATAATAAATAATATGAAAAATTATACATCCATCCAGAAATTTTTTTTTGGCAATCTATCAACTGCAGTCGATAGTGCCAGTACTTGTTTTAAAATATGGCCTGTCGTGAAGTGTTTGTAACCCCACCAGTGGCGTCGCTGCAACGAGGGGTGTTGTCGGCACAATACTATTAACTTCATTTTTCAATGCTCCTTCCATTCTTGCGCTTATTATCATTAGATTTCCAAATTAATTTTTCACTCTTTAATGGGTAAACGCGATGAACTTGGAAATGGCGTTTCATATAACAACAAAACATGGGTATTTTTTTCCTCATTAAAAAGTAGTGCAGAGTTTACAGTGATGCGGGAAGGAGTAGGGGTGGTCATTTTATGGCAGATAGGTTTGCTTTTTGGTTAGCAGACTAGCTATGTATCAGACGTAAGGGAAGGAGTGCTATAATTACGGAAGAATAGAAGCATCGGAAAATACTTTTCTAGCCCGTATCAGTTCTAGCAAATGCTGTGATAGAACAAGAGTGGGAGATAGGAGCAAGTGAAAGATACAACTTCCATGACCTTCTACTTGTGAAGCAGAAGCGGTAGACCCCGTCAGTCGGTAGCGATTGTTTCAATTGGCTAAGAATTAATACTAAGGACTGCCTGTTTCGTGTTGAAAATAAAACGACTACAAAACACAAGGCTATTCCTCCATACCGCAGGCTACTGACTGATATCGCTACCAGCCAGCTCCTCTCTTTATTTCATGTCTGGGTAAAGATATCTACAATTCATCCACTTGAATACTACCTCTACAATTCTTACCCAAGACATCTCCACTACAAGGGTGTGTGATGTACCTGCTTTCCAACACTCCTCCTCATCACACAACCTTCAGACCGCCATCTGCCACCCGAGCTATCTTGTCCACTAAGCTCCTCCTGGCACCGAGCTCTCCCTAGCTTCTGAACTCATCATCCTAGTCGCGAACTCTTCCTGTCAAACCGCGCCGTTCTTCGAGCTCCTCTTGACTTCCAAGTTCCTCCAGTACTTCCAAGCTCGTCGTCCGATCAGCCAGCATCTGCACCTTCAGCCTCGTTCTCAGCATCTTGGCCTTCAACTCTTGGGCACCGCGTCCAAGCCACCTCTCCACCTCCTCACCGAGATTCTGCCTCCTCGTCCAAGTGCTTCCTCGTGGTCCCTCATCGAAGCTGCCTCAGCGTCCTCCAGGCGTTCCTGGGCCCATAACCTGTTGAAATAAACTACGCGAACAAGGCTATTCGCTCCACACCGCAGACTACTGACTGATATCGCTACCAGCCAGCTCCTCTCTTTTATTTCATGTCTGGGTAAAGATATCTACAATTCATCCACTTGAATACTACCTCTACAATTCTTACCTAAGACATCTCCACTACAAGGGTGTGCGATGTACCTGCTCTCCAACATTTCGGTGGTAAAGGTCTACCTCACAGGTGACCCCTAATTCATGGTGTGATGCTGCTTCATACCTACCGTGCCTATGAATTAATGGTTAGGTGGTCTGAATGAAACCTAATCACAAACGGAGCCTGTGGAGCAGTCTTCTACAGTACTTCCTGTGCTACCCGGAGCAATGACCTTGTGTTTCTCCGACATAATCGGCTGCCCTTCTACAGTCTCTACCCTGAGGCTAAATAAGGGTAGAGTTATGAATATGTTATTTAATTTAAATTATCACCTATATGGTTTCATTTTATGCGTTGTACACAGTGAATTCTGTGATTGTTCGCCTTTGGCGACTTTCAATAGATACCGATCTGTTTTTTCACTGCTGGTCTTTTTCGTGTTGAGATTGCAAAAAAGCTTAGCTCCTGCCTAGTTTGGCTAGTGGCTACGGTTAGGTTAGCTCAGATCAATCTTCAGCATGAAAAAAAAGCAACGATAAATCTTTGCAGACTCGTGCAAAATGGTACAGCCCAAGTGGCGCTAGTTTAAGAACCTTACTTTCGAAAATGGAACTTCTATCTAGATAACCTTGTGGACCCAGTTTTTGTCATTTTTAGCGAAAATGAATTGGCAATCTCGCGTGCTTTGCCCCGTGCATGCGTGCTCGATAACAACGCAATCGTTGCTACACTCAATTATAAGTTAACTACCAGAGATGTACAGGCGATAGGCAAAACGATTGAGAAAGGCAAAATTGTGCCTAAATGACTTTATGAAAAATGGATGAAATTAGATGCATCCGGAAGCAGTCGACGGAAAATTTGGTCTAGTTTTAGAAACTTGCTGGGCCATGCATATTGGCCACTGGATTTTCCGAGGTTTTGTCCAAATGTCATTTTTTCTGTCGTTTGTATTTTTGTGCGGTATGAAATTGGATAGATGTTTTCAATTTTCCTAGAAACTAGAACTAATAGAAAGTTGAATGCAACCGGACGCATTAAGATTCGTTCAGAAATGTGAGCGTTTCCGTAAAACTGGTTCCGGAAAATATAGTCAGTCATGTTTGTATTTCAAATCATGTACATATTATCCGGAGCTATATCAGAGTGGACATCAACCTTCAAAATGATGTTTTCAGCGATTACACCCCGTTTGGCATAAAGTCGTTTGGCATAAGGTGGTTTGACGTAAAGCCGTTTGGCATAAAATCGTTTGAGATAATGGTCGTTTGCCATTATGGCCGTTTGGCATAATGGACGTTTGGCATAATGATTGACTTAGAATGAATATCGATATTTTCGAAGCTTTTACCGAGATTAACACCACCGAGCCTATAGCAAAAAAATCGTAGTTTTCCAATAAGCGTGGTGATTGTTCAGAGATATTCCAAGCTATGAATGTCAAAAATTATAGTGACATTAGAGAGCATAACTAAATAAAACTCGTGATGGGTCTGGTGGTCTTTTCGGAATAATATTTTTTCCACATCCCAGAACAAAGAGTATCTTTGAGCTTGTTGCGGTAAACATAGTTGAAAATAGTAAATTGGCAAAGAAAGTTTGCAGTTATTGATAAAGGGAACGCTCAAAGAATATTTCGCTGCAGATCAAGCTCTGTCCCAGTGTGGACGTAACACTTGATAAAAATTGCTTGGTTGTTTATTTGCAAAATATTAAAAGCTCTTATACCAAGATCTATCATTGCAGCATAATGCAAAAAAGCCTATATACGAGAGCAGATTATTTGTCGTTTAAAATGTTTAAAGCTCTAACGCAGAAAAAACTTCTCACAGTATAATTGCCGTGAATCGCAAATCAGTCCCATCTGCATTTTTTGTCAAAATTGAGTGGCTTCCAATGCTCTTTTAACTGCATTAATGAGATAATATGATTTGTTTGGAAAAAAATAGGAAAAAAAACAACAAGTCAAATTTTCCCATAATTTTTTTTTTTTTTACTTTTTCGTTTATTTACAGGCTCAAGCACCATCAGGCATAACGGAGCCGAACTCATTTGAATTTTTATTACAATTCTGTTCATTTCTTAATATCTAATATTAGCTTTGGGGAACCGTAAAACTCGCGGTTTGGTCGAGGTTAGGGATAACAAATGTTGTAGGTAAGGATGGGGTAAGGGATCTTTCCGTTGACATTCAACAGCATAGTGTTCTGGCGGTTTTGCTGCTGATCAACGGACATAACGATAACCTGTAACGACACAAAAAAACGGGTTTCGGGAGGAAACGAGGCGACCAGTGAAACGACATGGAGGAAGGGATTAAACAGCGACTTCAATTTTCTTCAAGAACTCGAAAACGAGTCTCATATAGTCGAGATCCCGCTTACCTAGCACATCTCTAATGTCTTCCTTTTCTGGTTTTCCTTGGGCCCTGAGGGTAGCACAAAAATTAGATCTGGCAATATCGTGTTCGCTGCATTCCCATAATATATGGTTGATATCTTGGTAGCCTGCACCACAGCTGCAATGATTGCTGCCTGTGAGCCATATTCTGTAAAAGTGCGAGCCCAGTGAGTAGTGATTGGACATAAGTCGACACATTACCTTTATAAAGTCTCGACTTAATTCCAACCCTTTGAACCACGGTTTCTTCATTACCTGTGGGAGAATAGAATGTAACCACCTTCCCAAGTCTCCACCATCCCATTTTTGTTGCCAAGAGATCAAGGCGTGCTGACGAGCGATTGAGAAAAATTTATTGAAGGCGATTTGTCGGTCATAAATTTCGCCTTCCATAGCGCCCACCTTGGCGAGAGAGTCCGCTTTCTCATTGCCCTGAATCGAGCAATGTGAAGGGACCCAAACCAAGGTGATAGTATATGATTGATTTGATAGAGCACTCAGAGTGGATCGTATTTCGTGGAGGAAATACGGGGAGTGCTTTACCGGCCTCATTGAACGAATAGCCTCTATTGAGCTGAGACTATCAGTAAAAATGAAGTATTCATCAGAGGGAAGAGAGGCAATTCGCTCTAATGCGTAGTGTATAGCCGTTAATTCTGCGACGTATACGGAGCAAGGGTTCTGAAGTTTATGGGCGGCGCTATGAAACTCATTAAAAACACCAAATCCATAGGAATCATTTGTTTTGGACCCGTCGGTGAAAAACTTTCTGTTGCTACTGACGTGACCGTACTTGTTTGCAAAAATTCTTGGTATGTGCTCCGTACGGAGTGGATCTGGTATTCCACGGATTTCTTGCCTCATGGTCAGATCAAAAGCTATAGTGGAATTGGAGAAGTCAGGGAAGCAACCATTATAGGGGATATTCAAAGAAGGGTTAATCTCCAGAGTCATGTACAAATAGTACATTATCGTTCGATTAGCTTTTCAAAATTTCCTATTACCAATGGGTTTAACACCTCACAACGGATGAGGAACCTTAGCGACAGTTCCACGAATCGATCTGATAAAGGCAGTACTCCTGCTAATACCTCCAAACTCATGGTATGAGTCGAGTTCATGCAGCCCAACGCGATACGAAGACAGCGATGTTGAATACGCTGGAGCTTCAGGATGTGAGTTTTCGCGGCGGATTGAAAACAAAAGCTACCGTATTCTATGACCGACAGAATCGTTGTTCGATATAACTTTATCAGATCTTCCGGGTGGGCTCCCCACCATGTTCCGGTGAGTGTACGCATGAAGTTGATTCGCTTTTGGCACTTCTGATGCATATACTTAATGTGCTTTCCCCAGGTGCATTTAGAGTCGAACCAGACCCCTAGATACATATGCGAAAAACCCTGAGTAAGTTCCTTACCCATGAATTGAAGCTCTAGCTTTGCCGGTTCTCGCTTCCTAGAAAAGACAACTAACTCGGTTTTCTCCGGAGAGAATGCGATACCCAGCTTTAAGGCCCAAGTAGACAAATTGTCCAGAGTATCCTGCAATGGTCCTTGCAGATCGTCCGCCTTTAGTCCTGTAACAGAAATAACGGCGTCATCCGCAAGCTGTCTTATCACGCAATTTTCCATTAGACAGTCATCAATGTCTCTAACGTAAAAGTTATAAAGAAGGAGGCTTAAGCATGAGCCCTGGGGGAGACCCATGTAACTTATTCGAGAAGTTGTTGAGTAACCCTGAGCGAAGTTCATATGTTTCTCAGACAACAAATTGTTCAAGTAGTTGTTCAAAATTGGTGAAAGCCCACACTCGTGGAGTTTGTCTGAAAGGACATCAACGCAAACCGCATCAAAAGCGCCCTTAATGTCCAAGAAGACTGAACCCATTTGTTCCTTTTGAGCATAGGCCAGTTGGATTTCTGTAGAAAGCAGTGCAAGACAGTCGCTCGTTCCTTTGCCTCTGCGGAAACCAAATTGCGTATCTGACAGAAGGCCTTTCGTTTCAACCCATTTGTCAAGCCGATGGAGAATCATTTTCTCTAGCAGCTTTCGAACACATGACAACATCGCGATAGGACGATACGAATTATGATCCGACGCGGGTTTTCCAGGTTTCTGTATGGCAATAACTCTCACTTGTCTCCAATCATCCGGAATAATGTTGCCTTCCAATAATACGTTGAACAAGTTCAATAGGCGCCTCTTCGCGACGTCTGGGAGGTTTTTCAGCAAAGTGAACTTAATTCTATCCATTCCTGGGGCAGAATAATTACATGAAAGGAGAGCTAGTGAGAATTCTACCATCGAGAATGCTGAATCCATTTCGCTTTTTTCGTGTGGATAATCCCGAACAATCACTTGTACTGGAACGGAATCCGGACAGACTTTCTTCGAAAAGTCGAAAATCCATCGGGGAGAGCTTTCTCTATCCTCATTCACCGAAACCGCATTTCGCATCCTCCTTCCGACCGACCAAAGTGTTCGCATCGAAGTCTCCCGTGATAGACCATTCACGAAGTTTCTCCAATAGCCGCGTTTTTTTCGCCTTTACGAGGCTCTTGAATTTACGATCAAAAGAAGTATATCGATCGTAATTTTCCCGTGAACCGCGCTTCCGGTATGCTTTAAACGCGGCAGATCTTTCTCGATAGACTCCGGTACATTCGTCGTCCCACCACGGAGTGGGCGGCCGCCGACGTATTGATGAACCTGGTACTGCGCGACGCTGTGCTTGAAGAGCACTATCAATGATCAATTCTGATAAGAATCTATATTCTTCCAACGGAGGAAGAACCTCGACCGACTGCTCGCCATCGGTGATTAACTCAGCGTATTTTCCCCAGTCAATATGTTTCGTATGCCTCCATGGAGGAAGGGATTAAACAGCGACTTCAATTTTCTTCAAGAACTCGAAAACGAGTCTCATATAGTCGAGATCCCGCTTACCTAGCACATCTCTAATGTCTTCCTTTTCTGGTTTTCCTTGGGCCCTGAGGGTAGCACAAAAATTAGATCTGGCAATATCGTGTTCGCTGCATTCCCATAATATATGGTTGATATCTTGGTAGCCTGCACCACAGCTGCAATGATTGCTGCCTGTGAGCCCTATTCTGTAAAAGTGCGAGCCCAGTGAGTAGTGATTGGACATAAGTCGACACATTACCTTTATAAAGTCTCGACTTAATTCCAACCCTTTGAACCACGGTTTCTTCATTACCTGTGGGAGAATAGAATGTAACCACCTTCCCAAGTCTCCACCATCCCATTTTTGTTGCCAAGAGATCAAGGCGTGCTGACGAGCGATTGAGAAAAATTTATTGAAGGCGATTTGTCGGTCATAAATTTCGCCTTCCATAGCGCCCACCTTGGCGAGAGAGTCCGCTTTCTCATTGCCCTGAATCGAGCAATGTGAAGGGACCCAAACCAAGGTGATAGTATATGATTGATTTGATAGAGCACTCAGAGTGGATCGTATTTCGTGGAGGAAATACGGGGAGTGCTTTACCGGCCTCATTGAACGAATAGCCTCTATTGAGCTGAGACTATCAGTAAAAATGAAGTATTCATCAGAGGGAAGAGAGGCAATTCGCTCTAATGCGTAGTGTATAGCCGTTAATTCTGCGACGTATACGGAGCAAGGGTTCTGAAGTTTATGGGCGGCGCTATGAAACTCATTAAAAACACCAAATCCAGTGGAATCATTTGTTTTGGACCCGTCGGTGAAAAACTTTCTGTTGCTACTGACGTGACCGTACTTGTTTGCAAAAATTCTTGGTATGTGCTCCGTACGGAGTGGATCTGATATTCCACGGATTTCTTGCCTCATGGTCAGATCAAAAGCTATAGTGGAATTGGAGAAGTCAGGGAAGCAACCATTATAGGGGATATTCAAAGAAGGGTTAATCTCCAGAGTCATGTACAAATAGTACAGCGTCATAAATTTTGTTTGAGGATTTCGTTCGATTAGCTTTTCAAAATTTCCTATTACCAATGGGTTTAACACCTCACAACGGATGAGGAACCTTAGCGACAGTTCCACGAATCGATCTGATAAAGGCAGTACTCCTGCTAATACCTCCAAACTCATGGTATGAGTCGAGTTCATGCAGCCCAACGCGATACGAAGACAGCGATATTGAATACGCTGGAGCTTCAGGATGTGAGTTTTCGCGGCGGATTGAAAACAAAAGCTACCGTATTCTATGACCGACAGAATCGTTGTTCGATATAACTTTATCAGATCTTCCGGGTGGGCTCCCCACCATGTTCCGGTGAGTGTACGCATGAAGTTGATTCGCTTTTGGCACTTCTGATGCAGATACTTAATGTGCTTTCCCCAGGTGCATTTAGAGTCGAACCAGACCCCTAGATACATATGCGAAAAACCCTGAGTAAGTTCCTTACCCATGAATTGAAGCTCTAGCTTTGCCGGTTCTCGCTTCCTAGAAAAGACAACTAACTCGGTTTTCTCCGGAGAGAATTCGATACCCAGCTTTAAGGCCCAAGTAGACAAATTGTCCAGAGTATCCTGCAATGGTCCTTGCAGATCGTCCGCCTTTAGTCCTGTAACAGAAATAACGGCGTCATCCGCAAGCTGTCTTATCACGCAATTTTCCATTAGACAGTCATCAATGTCTCTAACGTAAAAGTTATAAAGAAGGAGGCTTAAGCATGAGCCCTGGGGGAGACCCATGTAACTTATTCGAGAAGTTGTTGAGTAACCCTGAGCGAAGTTCATATGTTTCTCAGACAACAAATTGTTCAAGTAGTTGTTCAAAATTGGTGAAAGCCCATACTCGTGGAGTTTGTCTGAAAGGACATCAACGCAAACCGCATCAAAAGCGCCCTTAATGTCCAAGAAGACTGAACCCATTTGTTCCTTTTGAGCATAGGCCAGTTGGATTTCTGTAGAAAGCAGTGCAAGACAGTCGCTCGTTCCTTTGCCTCTGCGGAAACCAAATTGCGTATCTGACAGAAGGCCTTTCGTTTCAACCTATTTGTCAAGCCGATGGAGAATCATTTTCTCTAGCAGCTTTCGAACACATGACAACATCGCGATAGGACGATACGAATTATGATCCGACGCGGGTTTTCCAGGTTTCTGTATGGCAATAACTCTCACTTGTCTCCAATCATCCGGAATAATGTTGCCTTCCAATAATACGTTGAACAAGTTCAATAGGCGCCTCTTCGCGACGTCTGGGAGGTTTTTCAGCAAATTGAACTTAATTCTATCCATTCCTGGGGCAGAATAATTACATGAAAGGAGAGCTAGTGAGAATTCTACCATCGAGAATGCTGAATCCATTTCGCTTTTTTCGTGTGGATAATCCCGAACAATCACTTGTACTGGAACGGAATCCGGACAGACTTTCTTCGAAAAGTCGAAAATCCATCGGGGAGAGCTTTCTCTATCCTCATTCACCGAAACCGCATTTCGCATCCTCCTTCCGACCGACCAAAGTGTTCGCATCGAAATCTCCCGTGATAGACCATTCACGAAGTTTCTCCAATAGCCGCGTTTTTTCGCCTTTACGAGGCTCTTGAATTTACGATCAAAAGAAGTATATCGATCGTAATTTTCCCGTGAACCGCGCTTCCGGTATGCTTTAAACGCGACAGATCTTTCTCGATAGACTCCGGTACATTCGTCGTCCCACCACGGAGTGGGCGGCCGCCGACGTATTGATGAACCTGGTACTGCGCGACGCTGTGCTTGAAGAGCACTATCAATGATCAATTCTGATAAGAATCTATATTCTTCCAACGGAGGAAGAACCTCGACCGACTGCTCGCCATCGGTGATTAACTCAGCGTATTTTCCCCAGTCAATATGTTTCGTGAGGTCGTACGCAAGGTCAATCTGGCGAACTTGACACGAATTATTGGTAATTGAAATTTTGATCGGCAAGTGATCACTACCATGGGGATCCTGGATTACTTTCCACGTGCAATCCAAAGATAGTGAATTCGAACAGATTGAGAGGTCTAACATACTTGGAGGATCTGGAGGTTTTATTCGAGTTGCTTCCCCAGAGTTCAAAATTGTCAAATTGAAATAGTCGCAAAGATCATATAATAATATTGCGCGATTGTCGTCTTTCGGTGACCCCCAGGCTGTACCGTGAGAATTAAAACCTCCTAAGACCAACCATGGCGCTGGCATAGCACAGCATATCGCCGAAAAATCTCTGTGCGATAATTTAGCACTTGGCGGTATATATACACTGGCTATGCTAAAGTTTTTACCACGGATTGTAACATGACATGCAACTACTTCAGTGCCTGTCATCGGGGGGAAATTGATTCTATAGAAGGAGTGGAGCTTGTTGATCCCCAATAGTACCCCTCCATACCCATCCCTCCGATCCAGACGAATAATATTAAAATCGTGGAAATGGACGTCTTTATCAGAAGTGAGCCATGTTTCACAAAGAGCAAATACATCGCAGCGTGTGCTGTGAACTAAAAATTTGAACGCTTCCATATTTTTGATGACGCTTCTACAATTCCACTGTAGTATTTGAATCATATCCCCGACCTCGTTGGTTGAATTATCCATCGAAAGATATGATCGAATCAAGAATCGGCCATTTTGAAACCAGTTGCTTCAGGAAAGGTTTCACCAAAGTAAGTGCCATATTGATTATGTTTCTTGTAGCGGGTGAGACTTCCAACGTTTCGAATATGATATCCACTAACCCAGAAAGAGTCATTTTTCCGGAAACATCGACCTGTTCGTGTCGGTGTTCCTGATGACGAGTTTGTTGGTTTACTGGGCGAGAAATTGGAGCATCTGGGGTTTTAGATGTTCCCGAAAGTGACGGGAACTCTCCAGCCGAGAATCGAAAGCCTGGAGGTGAAACTTTTTTGGTTTCTCCGGTTTTGAAGAGCCTTTTGAGGAACCGGAGCGTTTCGAGAAGCAATCTGTTGCACGTGCCGTTTTGAGACAGCACGCTTCCTTTTCGCGCCTGTTTCAATTATGGCATACACTTCGCCATCCTCAGAGTCAGAGCCTTGATCGTTATCTGGCAGGGATGCGAAGATATTATTGCTATTGATAGGATGGGCCGATGGAACGGCAGTCGGAGCGATCTTTTTCAGAATGTCTGCGTAAGATCGCTTCGAACGCTGTTGTAGTGAACGCAAAGTATGTTTCTCCTTTTCGATATACCTCGGGCATGCAGAGAGCTCATGTGGAGCCTGCCCACAGCAGACACACTTCGGATCCTTGGTACAAGAACCCTCATCGTGTTGTTCGCCACACTTGCTGCAACGTGGTTTGTTGCAGCAGTACGAAGAAGTGTGACCCAGCTGCTGACATTTTGCGCAATGCATAACCGTCGGTACATAAAGTCGCACAGGCAATCGAAGTAAACCGATAGCGATAACATCCGGGAGAGCCAATCCAGAAAAAGTCACTCGGAAGGAGTTAGATGGCTTTTTTGAACCATCTGGTGACACATGATTCATTTGAATGGCATCCAATATCTGTACCGGAGGAACGGCACGATTCTTAAACCCTCCGGAAGCAGACATTATGTCATTACGTGTCAAATAAGGCTCGGTGACTACACCGATGCATTCGACAGAAACGCTCGGGATGTATACATGGTACTCCATCAGAAAAAGCTCAAAGGCAGCAATTTTATTGGCCTGTTCGCGATCACTTACGGTGACCCGCAACTTATCACGGCTTGGTGAAGCTACCTCCAGAATGCCTCGAAACGATTTCGACAGATCTTTTTCTATTTGTAGTTTGTTCAAAGGTTTGCCTTTGGGCCGAAAAAAACCAGAAAGGGACCCTTAGATCCGGGTGGGTAAGCTCTTCGGCGGGGGGTCGCATGAGCAGTGCCTGAAGTTGAGGGGAATACTTGCGAAAGGTTGTTACTGGAGCCAGATTGAGAAGGTGCTGGACTAGATACTGTTGCTACTGTGCAATTTTGCTGAGTAGATTTTCCATTTTCTTCGGTCTCCATAGTGGTCACACCGTCGGTAATCAGAACTTGCTCGAATGGGAGAGTAGTAGTAGCATTTTCATCGTCAGAGATAATAAACTGCGACGAACCCCCGCCTTCATCAGTGTCTTCCATCGTGGGGTTTTACTCCGCACGGTTAAGGACACAAAATATCGTCAAAAAGCAATTAAACGAAAAGTGCACGATAAAAAAAAATAATAAAATAAAATAAAAAATTAAAAAAAATTCAGGTTCGAATTGCACTTAGGGTAAATTAATCGTTTACAAAAAAAAAAAAAACAAATCCAGAAAAAAAAACAAATGTTAGCAAAGTCAAATTTTTGGTAGGTGGAGAAAGACCGAAAACAATCGAAGTAATGGTTTACCTACTGCCACACTATGATGCCACTGCTCGCAGTCCAACTTGTCCGAAACAATGATCGG
Source organism: Aedes aegypti (assembly GCF_002204515.2). NCBI lineage: Eukaryota > Metazoa > Arthropoda > Insecta > Diptera > Culicidae > Aedes > Aedes aegypti. The sequence goes on along the minus strand of NC_035107.1, from coordinate 157,880,933 downwards.
TTGGCCTTGACTAGTAGGTAGTAGATGAAAACGGCAAATCACACGCCGGTGATGCCGTTGGTGCTGTTGTTGTTAGCAGCTATCGTCGTCGATGATTGAATGAACGACGATTCTGATGCCGGTTTTTGGTTGGGATGCCGGCTCGCGTGGGTAAAGATGGACAGTCCTACCGGTGTGGGGAACTAACTTGACTGGCCCACCGCCACAGATAGGCTGCTTCCTCGAAATGCGCGTCACCTGGGCACTGTCACTGCGCGATTCAGTGATTAATAACCGTGAAAAAACTCGTCGGGAGAAAAACACTCGATTACGTGCCGTATGACGGAGATAGGGAAAAAGTCGACCTACTCGTTTGAGCGCACAACAAAGAATGATTTTCCCATAATGAAAAGTAATCGCATAATTCATGTCTCACTACTGATTTCTGCACCGTGTAACACAAAAATGAACCATGTTTTGATCATCTTTATATTTTTCTCGGAGAGATATCGTAGTGAAAAGCAAATTGCGAAAGTTTCATTAAAATATGAACATGTTCCAATCCTCGAGAAATTTTTGAATATTCGTATGGAAAACGATGTTTCAAACTTCACTGCCAATTTTCTCAATGCCCACTTTTTTACAGATGGGACTGACTTGCGATTCACGGCCTATTCACGATTGAACAACATATTTTTGAAATGAAATATTTGTGGCAAAACACACACGGCAGTTTAAATGAACAACACATTTTTGAAATAAAATATTTGTGGCAAAACTTTTGAACGATTCAATAAAAATTTTAATTTTGGAAGTCTACATCAAAACACTGTCTTTTATCCAAAGAAGGGAAAATTTGTGATTGAAATAATATTTTTTTCCAGCATATCTCGAAAGGGGATCATGTGTTTGCAAAAACAAATAAGTTGAATATTGACAGGTACTTAACTAAACTTAACTAAATAATAAAATTTAAAACAGTATAAATATAAAGAACAGCCTATTTTTAAAAGAAGGCAAAATTTATAATTAAACCAATAGAAGATTGGAGGCCAAAAATTATTGCGGCATAATGGTACAGATAATCTGCCCCCTTTGTTCTGGAAGAACTGTGCAGCTACGCTCGCAATGCCTATTACTGCTGTTTTCAACCGCTCGCTTCGTGACAGGAGGTTTCCAAGTGCGTGGAAGACGGCATCTATAACACCGATTCACAAGTCCGGAAGCTACAATTGTGTCGCAAATTATCGTGGGGTGTCTATACTTTGCAGCCTAAGCAAAGTGTTTGAGAAGTTGATACACGCAGTTTTGTACCGAGCTGCTGCTCCGATCATCTCTAACAACCAGCATGGCTTCATGAAGCACCGCTCCACAACATCGAACCTTATGTGCTATGTGTCAGCTGTATCCCGTGAACTTGAATCAAGGCGGCAAATCGATGCAGTGTATGTAGATTTTGCAAAAGCTTTTGATTCAGTACCGCATGATATCATCTGCAGAAAACTCAGTCATCTTGGTTTTCCGGCGTGGCTTACTGACTGGCTTTGCTCCTACTTAACCGATCGTGAAGCTTTCGTGAAAGTGAAATCCACACGCTCCAGGACATTCAATATTCCATCCGGCGTCCCGCAAGGAAGTGTCCTCGGTCCGTTGATTTTTATCATTTATGTAAACGACCTTTATGAGCTGCTTTCTTCATTTAATCTTTCATATGCGGATGACTTAAAAATTTTCCGTGTGATTGCCTCCTCTGCAGATTGTGTCGAACTACAAGAAGACATAAATCGACTGCTTATCTGGTGCGACGATAATGGCATGCGCGTAAACAGTAAAAAGTGCAAAGTAATTTCCTTCTCACGATCCAATAGCATTTCGCTCCATCAGTATAACATGGGACTAGATTTTTTGGAAAGGGTTGACTCAATATGTGATCTGGGTGTTACGATTGACTCAAAATTGAGATTTAACGAGCACATAAACATCATAACTGCCAAAGCATTTACCGTGCTTGGTTTCATCCGTCGCCATGCTTCCGGTTTTACCGATATTTATTGTCTTAAGACGTTATTCTGTTCTCTAGTACGCAGCATTCTTGAGTATGCATCACCGGTTTGGTCGCCATTCTACGTAAAGCATAATCTGGCAATTGAACGTATCCAAAAAAGCTTTTTAAGGTTTGCTTTGCGTCATCTTCCTTGGAATGATCCGATAAACTTACCGAGCTATCCGGAAAGACTTAAGTTAATTAACTTAGAATCTCTCTCTGCAAGGCGCATCAGATCGCAGAGATTGTTCATTTTTGACCTCATCACAAACAATATAGACTGCCCTGATCTGTTAGAATTGATTCCGTGGAATGTTCCTTCCAGACGTCTTCGTAATTCAGTGTTTTTCGTGATTCCTTTCCATAGATCTAATTTTGGATACAGCAACTGTTTTCATATGTGTTTGCGTTCGTTCAATGATGTTTGTGACGAGTTTGATTTTAATATGTCCAAAAATGTATTCAGTGTTAGAATAAGAGGTTTAGATTAAGTAGTTATTAAGAAATCAGTCTGTACGGCGTAGCCGAAGATGGTGCATAAATAAATAAATAATTCGATAATAAGACGAAAAGACATACAAAATTGCGTCAAGAATCATCGAAGTGATTGTGCTACTTTTCGCCGAATGTCGTTTCTACGAATGCCGGTTCCCCGAATGACTCGTTTCCCCGAAAAGTGGTGCAGTAGGTGCTATAATAGTCTTCAGTGGCTGGCTGGTGAACGAGAAAGAACGATAACTAATCAAAAGAATCAAAAGAAAAGAAAAAGATATTCTGTCATTCTCGGCTACACACATGTTGGCAAAAATGCTGAGAATGGTATATCTCGAAAGAATCGCCAATTAAATAAAAAAGGGTACATATCAAATAACCAGATTATTCACCGCCCTGAAATGTATAAAGTTACAACAATAATGAATGCCAAAAACTTTTCAGGGAAGCGGGATATTCGAGAAACGGGCATTCCGGGAATTGACATTTGGGGAACTGGCGTTCGGGGTAACGACATTCGTGGAACCGACATTCGGGGAAAAGTAGCACTGTGGTGGATGCACCCCCTGTTTACGCCTATGTGCGGCATGAAGGAGGTCGTGGAATCGAACGATGAGTGTTATGCTTTGTAAGCATAAACATCCAGCGTTCGAGAACGATAACCTACCGTAATGCACACGCAGCGAAATGGGCTGTAGCATACCACCTCGGTAGAATGCTAGAGTTAAGTAAGAATGAAAAATAAATGAGAATGAAAGTAACCATAGACCGGACCAGTTCATTGGCTATCACTCACCCAGTCATTGGGACATAACATGGCGATCCTTTGCCAGTGACTACACCAAACGAATCAATCAGTGCAAGTTAATTATGTGATTAACCCCGCAACTACACCAACGAATCAATAAGTGCAAGTTAATTAATTGATATAGTGATCGGAAAAGTGCAGCAAAATGGGTTGGTTTTCGGCGGACGAAATCGTCGCCCCAGCCGCAGTGACTACAACAGAAAGTCATCACACAGCACAGACCGTAGCGCTATGTCTTATGGCTGGAGTAGCCGTGGGATATCTACTCGTAAAAAGTCTGATGAAGTGTCACCGGCAGCAAACGGAGCGTGTTGCGGAGCGCACCGCACGGTTGGCAAATTTGCCTGCCTAATGATTCACATTCACATTCGGCGCGAAGAAAATTAGTGCCAAAAAGTGAACGAAAAGACTATGAACTAAGTCGTTAAATTGGAAAAGTGCACAGAGAAGCAAATGCTAGTGACCACGGTATACAAATTAACAAGTGATCAACGAATTTTAAGAACAATCATACATGATGGGAGATCGAAGAACACTAAATGAAGAAAAGCTGAGACAGTGCTACCAATTTTTCGAGCGAGAATTGATGCATTGGGAACGCCTCGCTAGGAAAAGATTGTTAATCACCATAGAGGAATTTGAATCCAAGAAGGCCATCATTGAAGCAATTCATCGCGTGGCAGCAGTAGCAGCCATCGAATGTGGACCAGTGGACGTACAAAACCTTCAGTGGAACTACGGTGAATTATCCATGGCGATGGAGGCATATCGACAAATGGATTTATAAGGGAAGTAGCTAATGAATGAACCACATATAGGATAAGATACTGATAGAAAATTACAATTTTAGGTAAAAAGTACGAATGGGTACATGTATTCATGGACGAACATGGACGAACAAATGGCACAGTGGTGAGTGAAAAGTAGATGTAAAGCAAAAAAAAAAAAAAAAAAAAAAAATGGAATGGATAAATTTTTCAGCATCGAAGATGCTATTTTCAAACTGCATCAAAGCTTGAAAAAATATAATACATTTAAAGTAGAGACACGAGACAAAAAGGTGCATACATTGATAGCTCTTAAAGAAGATTTAAAAGCAATAGTAAAGAGCAGCTCAATTGACTATGTAACTAGGCAACATTTGTTTGCCAGGTATAAAAGGCTAAGAGCAGTTATTTACGATTGTCTAAATCTTTTAAAGTCACCTTTGGAAGAATCGATACTGGGAAATTTATTCACTCTAGAGTTAGAACAGGAATCATTAGATAACAATAATTGTAAAGATTCTACAGAAGGCTCAGAAACAGAGTTTGAAGAAAAATTTGAAAACATGGCCACGAAACTTGATCTCAGTTTAGGCCTGAAGGTAATTCAGCCGTTCGATGGAACAGTAGCTAAGCTAACTAGTTACATCGAAGGAGTTGAGCTCTTCCAGGACTACTCTGAAGGGGTGCCAGAAGACAAAATAATAAAATTTCTAAAGACTACGCTAGTAGGTTCTGCGCACGGTGCGATCGATGGATCTGTAACCGTTGCGGATGCCCTACAGGCTTTGAAAAACAAATTCGCGATCAGAGTAACACCAAGAGCGGTTCAGAACGAAATGAGCGCTCTAAAACAAAGCCAAAAGTCAATATCTGACTTTGGTTCTGAAATGGAGAAATTGTCGGCCAAACTGGCAGCAGCTCATGTTTCTATGGGCACATTTGCGCATGAAGCCGCCGCTGTAAATATTGTAGAACCTATTGCGGTTCAATCATTTATTGATGGATTGAAAGATCCGTCAACTAAATTTTTTCTAAAGGCCCGAAACCCAACAACTTTGAACAAGGCAATCTCTGATGCCTTAGAGTGCCAGGCAACGCCCAGCACAGACAATATGAATGAAAACATGATGGCATTATGGTGTACATCAAACCAACGCCCGTACTACTATGCGAGAGGTCGCAGAGGTTATGGTGGAAACCGTGGGTATCAAAATACTCGTGGTAGAAGCTATGGCCGAGGTAGAGGCAATTACTCAAATTACAACAACCCTAGGAATGACAATATGAATTCACAACCCCAGTCACACAATTATGGCAGAGGCCATAGAGGAAATAGACCACCTCGAGCTAACCACAACGGGAACGATCACAGGGCGCATACAGCAAATATAGCTGAGCAAGCACCCGAACAACCACGTCAACGTCAACCTGTGAACCAGGAGCAAAACCAAGCAGAGGAAGCGAACTTAATAGATTTTTTTCGCTAATTTCAGTGTTAAAAAAGCACTAAGAGCCAAATTTGAATTATTTGGAAGGAGTATAGAATTGATAGTAGACAGCGGAGCATCCTGTTGTCTACTGGACAAAGAGTATATTCCGAAAAATTGTAAAATAAATAAGTCATCAACCATTGAAGTCAGAGGAGTAAATGGAATAACACATACATTGGGATATGTGGATACATCTTTAGGCCATGAGTTGGCAGAGTATCCTGTTAGATTTCATATACTGGAGCAATTACCAGCAAACGTTATTGGTTTGATTGGTACAAACTTTTTGAAAAAATTTGGAGCAAAAATTGACTTTGCAAAAATGAAGATGGAATTCACAATTCCGAGTGGTGAAATACATTTCACAATACCACCAAGATATGAATATATTACATACATAGAAACAGAATTCGCCGAAACATGTGTGGTACTGAACCAGAAAGTTCAGCCAAATGTGTTTGTGGCCAATTCTATAGCAAATCCCGTGAATGGTAAAATACCGGTGCGATTGGTGAATATTTCAAATAAACCAGTTGTTATTAAAGATTTGAAACCAAGGATAGCATTAGCTGAAAACTACAATGTTATAGAATTGAAAAAGGATGATCAAAAATACGACAAAATTCGAGCGAGCAAATTATTGGAAGAATTAAAATTAAATCACTTATCTGGTAGTGATGAAAAAGCTATTAAACAAATTTGCTTGAAATATTCCGATATATTTTGTTTAAAAGGCGATAAGCTTGGTACCACCAATGTTTATTGCCCGTCATTAACGGTCAAGCCAAACATCCAACCAGCATTTAGTAAACCTTACAGGCTTCCTTTCTCTCAGAAAGAAGAAGTCTGCAAACAGGTGGAAAATATGCTTAAAGATGGTATCATTGAAGAAACCAAATCTGAGTGGAACAGCCCCTTGTTGCTAGTTCCCAAAAAATCAGACAATGATTCAAAGAAATGGAGATTAGTTATTGACTATAGGAAAGTCAATACAAATCTTCAAGACGATAAATTTCCATTGCCCAATATAGAGGAAGTAATCGATTCCCTCGCAGGTTCTCAATATTTTACTCATTTGGATTTGTCACAAGGTTATTACCAGTGTGAATTAAAACCGGAGGACAGACCCATTACAGCGTTTGCGACGCCATCCGGTCAGTATCAAATGACCAGGTTACCGATGGGATTGAAAACAAGCCCATCATCTTTTTCTCGATTAATGACAGTAGCAATGTCAGGATTAAATTTGACTAAATGTTTGATTTACCTCGATGATATTATTGTGTTTGGGAAAACATTTGACGAACACAATAAGAATTTGATTTCTGTTTTTCAGCGACTACGAGAAGTCAATTTGAAACTCAACCCCGCTAAATGTAATTTCTTGAAGCAGGAGTTGATATATTTAGGACATTTTATTTCAAAGGAAGGTGTACTATCTGATCCACAGAAAATTGAAACTATTAAAAATTGGAAGAGTCCTTCATCCTCTGATGAAGTTAAGAGATTTGTAGCTTTTGCGAATTACTACAGGAAGCATATACGAAATTTTGCGAGTTTGTGTTTACCATTAAATTATTTAACTCGAAAAGGAATAGAATTCAATTGGAGTGAAGAATGTGAAACTGCATTTCAACAATTGAAAGAGCGGTTCATCAAACCCCCCGTGTTAGATTATCCAGATTTTAGCGAGAAAAACACATTTAAACTACACACTGACGCATCTGGTTACGGAATCGGTGCAGTACTAAGCAACAAAAATGATAAACCAATAGCTTATGCCAGCAAAGGTTTAAATAGCGCTGAGAAAAATTATTCAACAATCGAAAAAGAACTTTTGGCCATAGTCTGGGCAATTCAGCATTTTCGTGTATATTTATATGGACGAAAATTTGAGTTGTATACCGACCATAGACCTTTAGTTTACCTTTTCACATTAACGGATCCTTCGAGTAGGCTGACAAAATTCCGTCTTGCCCTCGAGGAATTCAACTTTGACGTCTTCTACAAAAAAGGTTGTGAAAACGCTGTGGCGGACGCGCTATCACGTATTTCAACAACCGAATTGAGAGACATGCAAGAAAAACTCAGCAATGAGGCATTCGTAACGACCCGAATGCAGTCGAAGAAGGAAAATACTAATTCTACTAAAGAGGTGATCAATGGCCATGACGCTTCAAGTGGAAAAATAGTTCAACTGAAAGTAAAAACAAATAATTTTTCTGATAACGTTACATGGATTCCTGAAAGAGAAGAAATTATAATTAAACCAACAGATACCTTGGTCTCGTTACGACGAACAATGGAGGAACTTGGTTCAATATGTAAAAAATATGGTGTCGGAGAACTATACATTCAAATAGACGATGATTGTGCGCACAAATTTTATGAAAATATTATGCAAAATGATTTAGCAAAAAGGGTACCCTCAATTTTAAAAATATCAAATAAAGTAAAAATCATCAATGACGACACTACGAAAAAGTTAATCCTGAACGATTATCACATATTGCCTACTGCAGGTCATGCAGGTATTAAACGAACAATTAACACCATTAGGCAAAAATATTATTGGAAAGGCATTAACCAAGATGTAGCAAAATTTATAAAATCTTGTGAGAAATGCCAAAAATATAAATCAATTAATGTTGCGAAACCACCGATGATAGTAACCACTACAGCTGAAAGTGCATTTCAAAAAATTTATTTAGATTTAGTGGGTCCACTTTTACCCTCTGATGGATATGAATATATATTGACAACGCAGTGCGAACTGACAAAGTTCATTACTGCAACACCAATTAAGAACAAGACAACGGAAGCTGTAGCTGAAGCTTTTATGAAAAGTATCATACTGAAGTATGGTGTGCCAGATAGAATTGCTTCAGACAGAGGAGCAGAATTCATGTCTGAATTGTTTACTAAAGTCGCACAACTTTTGAACATTGAAAAGCTGAACAGTACAGCATATTATCACCAATCAATTGGAGCATTAGAAAATACTCATAAAAGCCTTGGGAATTTTCTAAGGGTCCAATGTGACAACAAGCTCTTTTCATGGGCAAACTGGGTGCCGTATTATGAATTTGCATATAATAATACGGTACATTCTGCAACCAAATACACTCCGTTCTTCCTAGTTTTTGGGAGACCTTCAAAAATGCCTTCTAACTTGGTGGACAGCCGCCCTGAGCCTCTGTATAATTTTGAAGATTACTGTAAAAGAATAAAAGCAACATTACAGATCAGTCATAGCGAAGTTAGAGACAGACTTATTCAGGAAAAGACAAAAAGGATAGTAGGCATAAATACAAAATCAAAGGAAACAACTTACCGGAAAGGAGATTCTGTTCTCATTAAAAATGAGACAGGGAAAAAACTAGACCCGAGATATGATGGTCCGTACCACGTAGTGGAGGACATGGGTACAAATGTAAAAATCAGTAATAACAATAAAGAAGACATAGTACATAAGAGTAGGATTAAGCTTTTTATTGAATAGGAATACGCATTTTTAAACATTTTATTTGATAGGATTAAACATTTTAAACAAATTTTTGGATAGGATTGAACATTTATTCATTTTATATAAAAATATTAATTATTTTAAACATTTTTTTATGGAAGAGGATTGACAATTTTATAGGACGTGTGGTGGATGCGTAACCTTGAGAAGGTCAAGTCCAAGATACGAGGTATCGAGGATTAGTGTGTATCATCACGTTACTGTAGGATTGTACCTTTAGAGTGAAGGAAAACATATTGTATCAGATAGATTTAAATTTTTAACTGTAGATAAAAATTTAAATAAAATATGATAGGGCGTGTGGTGGATGCACCCCCTGTTTACGCCTATGTGCGGCATGAAGGAGGTCGTGGAATCGAACGATGAGTGTTATGCTTTGTATTGATGGATTGAAACAGCACAACCCATTGAAGTAACTGCAGTAATCGATTTCTCTTTTTGCTGATAACTTGAGTAGATCAATGTTATCGATTGCCGTCCTTTTGTCAGTTGGAAACAAAAAAGTATCTAAAAATATAGCTCCAAAGAACAGCCTATGTATAGAAGAAAGTGAAATTTATTTAAATTTTAAATCAACAGTTTTTATACCTATAATTATAGTTACATCATATTTAGAAAAAAAACATAGCTTGTTTGAAAGAAGGGTAAATTTGTTCTAAATAGTAAATATATCAAAATCTTCAGTGCAAAAATTTATTCCAACAGCGGAACTCGAAAGAAGAATTAATATTTGAAAGAAGGGTAATTTCTGGATAAATAATAAAATACTATTGGCAATAACTTTCCTAATATGTTTTAGTTTATTCAAGAGCATATGATTGTTTAATAAAGTGACATTTTGTATCAATTGACTCCACAACAAACCTGTTATCCATCAGAAAGATTCAATAGAAACAAAAAACGAATAACATCTTAAGAAATTCTTGGTTTCAGACTCATTATGCTAAACGACCACTGTGTCAAACGACCATCATGCCAAACAACTATTATGCCAAACGACCGTTATACCAAATGAGCATTATGTCAAACGACTTTATACCAAACGGCTTTATGCTAAACGACTTTATACCAAATGACCATTACACCAAACGACTTTATGCCAATCGGCTTTATGCCAAACAACTTAAAGTCAAATGAGACCAATATAAACAATTATTTGTTAGATATAAACATATTTTTATTTGATATAAAAAAAAATCCGAATAGAAGAAAATAATGTCGACACTTGCGGTGACGAACCATTCGAAGATTGTTGAACAAATAGCTAAAAGCAACATTCATACAGCTATCAGAATGAAAGCATGTGTTATCACATTTTACTCATATGAAAAGAAAAATAAACTCGATTGGCTGGACCATCACAGAACACTCTTATGCCGATATTGTCGACAGTGGCGAACCATTAAAAGTTCGTTGAATAAGTTGAACCTTCTGCAAGTCTACACTTTTAGTACTTCCTCCGTTGGAAGAGTATCGCTTTTTATCCGAGTTGATTCTCAACAGCGCTCTTCAAGCCCAACGCCGTCCTGTGCCTGGTCCGTCGGTTCGCAAGAAGCCTCCCAATCCGTGGTGGGATGAAGAGTGTAAGGCACTCTATCGCGAGAAATCCGCCGCGTTTAAAGACTTCCGGAAACGTGGTTCAATTGACAACTATGAGCGCTATTCTTCCCTTGAACGCAAGTTTAAAAGCTTGGTCAAAGCGAAGAAAAGCGGTTATTGGCGTCATTTTGTGGAAGGATTATCACGTGAGACCTCGTTGAGAACGCTTTGGACCGTCGGAAGAAGAATGCGTAATACATCGTCGGTTAATGAAGATCGAGAGAGCTCTCCTCGGTGGATTATCGATTTCGCTAAGAAAGTTTGTCCGGATTCCGTTCCTGTTGATCGCGTGCGACGAGATATTCCGGTGGATAGGGACGCCATGGATAGTCCTTTTTCGATGGTTGAATTCTCACTTGCTCTCCTTTCATGTAACAATTCCGCTCCAGGAATGGATCGAATCAAGTTCAATTTGCTTAAGGGCCTACCTGACGTCGCAAAGAGGCGCCTATTGAACTTGTTTAATCACTTTCTGGAGTGTAACATTGTTCCGGATGACTGGAGGCAGGTGAGAGTAATAGCCATCCAAAAACCCGGGAAACCCGCGTCGAACTATAATTCGTACCGCCCAATTGCGATGTTGTCGTGTATTCGCAAGTTGTTAGAGAAGATGATTCTCTTTCGGCTGGATAAATGGGTTGAATCGAATGGCATGCTGTCAGATACACAGTTTGGTTTTCGCAGAGCCAAAGGAACGAACGACTGTCTTGCGCTGCTTTCTTCAGAAATTCAACTTGCCTTTGCCCAAAAGGAACAGATGGGTTCAGTGTTTTTGGATATTAAGGGTGCTTTTGACTCAGTTTGTGTTGATGTCCTTTCAGACAAACTCCACGCAAGTGGCCTTTCATCAGTTTTGAACAATTTTTTGTACAATTTGTTGTCCGAGAAGCATATGAGTTTTACTCATGGCAACTTGTCAGTTTCAAGAATTAGCTACATGGGTCTCCCCCAGGGATCATGTCTGAGTCCCCTTCTTTATAATTTTTATGTGAGAGACATTGATGACTGTCTCATGGAAAATTGCTCGTTAAGACAGCTTGCAGACGACTGTGTTGTTTCTGTCACAGGATCAACAGCAGCCGAACTACAAGGACCCTTACAAGATACTCTGGACAATTTGTCTACTTGGGCCTTAAAGCTGGGTATCGAATTCTCTGCGGAGAAAACTGAGATGGTTGTCTTTTCAAAGAAACACAAACCTGCCAAGTTTCCGCTTACACTCATGGGTAAGACAATCACTCATAGCTTGTCTTCTAAATATCTCGGGGTCTGGTTCGACGCCAAATGCACCTGGGGGAAACACATTGTGTATCTGACACAGAAATGCCAAAAACGAATCAACTTCATGCGAACTATAACCGGAACATGGTGGGGAGCCCATCCGGAAGATCTGATCAAGCTGTACCAAACAACCATCTTGTCGGTCTTAGAGTACGGTAGCTTTTGCTTTCAATCCGCGGCGAAAACACATATGCTGAAGATACAGCGGATTCAGTACCGCTGTCTTCGCATCGCGCTAGGCTGCATGAACTCGACTCACACAATGAGTTTAGAGGTACTTGCAGGAGTACAGCCCCTGACAGATCGTTTCGCGGAGTTAACACTCAGGTTCCTCATCCGTTGTGAGGTTCTCAATCCATTGGTTATTGAAAACTACGAAAAGCTGCTTGAACATAACCCTCAAACTCGTTTCATGAGTGTGTACTACTGGTACATGACGCTGGAGGTTAGCCCATCTTCGGTTAACACCAATCGTGATAACTTCCTAGAATTCGACTGTTCCTCTGTAGTATTTGATTTGTCCATGAAGCAAGATATCCATGGTATACCAGATCACTTTCGTTCAAAGTTTATCCCTCCCATGTTTGCAAGTAAATTCGGGCATGTCAGCGAGAGCCGACAGTTCTTCACTGATGGGTCAAAAATGGATGATATCACTGGTTTCGGTGTTTACAACGTTTCTCATAGCGCCTCCTTCATGCTTCAAAAACCATGTTCTGTATATGTTGCTGAACTAGCAGCTATACATTACACCTTAGAGTACATCAGTTCTCTCCCACCCGAGCACTTCTTCATTTTTTCCGACAGTTTAAGTTCTCTGGAGGCTGTTCGGTCAATGAAGCCGGTGAAGCACTCAGCGTACTTCCTGAATAGAATACGCCAAACATTGAGTGCTTTGTCAAATCGCTCTTACACTATTACCCTAGCTTGGGTCCCTTCTCATTGCTCCATTCCTGGCAATGAGAAAGCGGACTCTCTGGCTAAGGTAGGCGCTAAAGAAGGCGATGTTTACGAGCGTCAAATCGCCTTCGAAGAATTTTTTGCATTGGCCCGTCGGGAGACCTTGATCAGCTGGCAACAGAAATGGAGAGACGGAGAAATGGGTAGATGGCTGCATTCCATATTTCCACAGGTGTCGAAAAAGCCATGGTTTAAGGGGTTGGGCATGAGCCGTGATTTCATTCGTGTCATGTGTCGGCTTATGTCCAATCACTATTCGTTAAGCGCGCATACCCACCGTATTGGGCTCTCAGAAAGCAATCTCTGTGTTTGCGGCGTGGCTTACCAGGATATCGAACATGTTGTGTGGGGATGCGTTGAGCATCGTGGCGTCAGATCTGAGCTGACTGAAACTCTCCGGATCCGAGGAAAACAGCAGAAACCTGTCAGGGAAGTGTTGGCGGGCCTTGATTTAGAATATATGAATTTAATCCATCTGTTTTTGAAGCGTATCAATATCCGGGTTTGATTGTGTTCGTTCCCTGTCTTTCTTTTTCCCATTCAAATTGTCCTCTTCTCGTCGTGTCTCCCACAAACCGTTTCTGTTTAGTTTCATTACAGATCTGGACATCCTGTCCCTTCAAGCTTCATCAGCTTAGTAGTCTAAGTAGCTTAAGAAATTCCAAAAAATCCTTTCCTTCCCTGTTTCAAATGTATCCACTAACCTTAAAACTTCCGCAAACTAACATAGTTTTTTAAAATAAGTTCAAATTTCAAAATGTAAATAATGTAAAAAAAAAGAAAAGATTTCGGCTCTGTTATGCCCTACGGCGCCTGAGCCTGCCAAATAAACGAGATAAGTAAAAAAAAAAAAAAAAATTTTCTCAATGCCCACTTTTTTACAGATGGGACTGACTTGCGATTCACGGCCTATTCACGATTGAACAACATATTTTTGAAATGAAATATTTGTGGCAAAACACACACGGCAGTTTAAATGAACAACACATTTTTGAAATAAAATATTTGTGGCAAAACTTTTGAACGATTCAATAAAAATTTTAATTTTGGAAGTCTACATCAAAACACTGTCTTTTATCCAAAGAAGGGAAAATTTGTGATTGAAATAATATTTTTTTCCAGCATATCTCGAAAGGGGATCATGTGTTTGCAAAAACAAATAAGTTGAATATTGACAGGTACTTAACTAAACTTAACTAAATAATAAAATTTAAAACAGTATAAATATAAAGAACAGCCTATTTTTAAAAGAAGGCAAAATTTATAATTAAACCAATAGAAGATTGGAGGCCAAAAATTATTGCGGCATAATAAGACGAAAAGACATACAAAATTGCGTCAAGAATCATCGAAGTGATTGTGCTACTTTTCGCCGAATGTCGTTTCTACGAATGCCGGTTCCCCGAATGACTCGTTTCCCCGAAAAGTGGTGCAGTAGGTGCTATAATAGTCTTCAGTGGCTGGCTGGTGAACGAGAAAGAACGATAACTAATCAAAAGAATCAAAAGAAAAGAAAAAGATATTCTGTCATTCTCGGCTACACACATGTTGGCAAAAATGCTGAGAATGGTATATCTCGAAAGAATCGCCAATTAAATAAAAAAGGGTACATATCAAATAACCAGATTATTCACCGCCCTGAAATGTATAAAGTTACAACAATAATGAATGCCAAAAACTTTTCGGGGAAGCGGGATATTCGAGAAACGGGCATTCCGGGAATTGACATTTGGGGAACTGGCGTTCGGGGTAACGACATTCGTGGAACCGACATTCGGGGAAAAGTAGCACAACCCATTGAAGTAACTGCAGTAATCGATTTCTCTTTTTGCTGATAACTTGAGTAGATCAATGTTATCGATTGCCGTCCTTTTGTCAGTTGGAAACAAAAAAGTATCTAAAAATATAGCTCCAAAGAACAGCCTATGTATAGAAGAAAGTGAAATTTATTTAAATTTTAAATCAACAGTTTTTATACCTATAATTATAGTTACATCATATTTAGAAAAAAAACATAGCTTGTTTGAAAGAAGGGTAAATTTGTTCTAAATAGTAAATATATCAAAATCTTCAGTGCAAAAATTTATTCCAACAGCGGAACTCGAAAGAAGAATTAATATTTGAAAGAAGGGTAATTTCTGGATAAATAATAAAATACTATTGGCAATAACTTTCCTAATATGTTTTAGTTTATTCAAGAGCATATGATTGTTTAATAAAGTGACATTTTGTATCAATTGACTCCACAACAAACCTGTTATCCATCAGAAAGATTCAATAGAAACAAAAAACGAATAACATCTTAAGAAATTCTTGGTTTCAGACTCATTATGCTAAACGACCACTGTGTCAAACGACCATCATGCCAAACAACTATTATGCCAAACGACCGTTATACCAAATGAGCATTATGTCAAACGACTTTATACCAAACGGCTTTATGCTAAACGACTTTATACCAAATGACCATTACACCAAACGACTTTATGCCGATCGGCTTTATGCCAAACAACTTAAAGCCAAATGAGACCAATATAAACAATTATTTGTTAGATATAAACATATTTTTATTTGATATAAAAAAAATCCGAATAGAAGAAAATAATGTCGACACTTGCGGTGACGAACCATTCGAAGATTGTTGAACAAATAGCTAAAAGCAACATTCATACAGCTATCAGAATGAAAGCATGTGTTATCACATTTTACTCATATGAAAAGAAAAATAAACTCGATTGGCTGGACCATCACAGAACACTCTTATGCCGATATTGTCGACAGTGGCGAACCATTAAAAGTTCGTTGAATAAGTTGAACCTTCTGCAAGTCTACACTTTTAGTGTCGAACCATTCAAAGTTTTTTTTTATTACAAAAATAAAGGTAAAAAGAAAGGAGTGTTTTGAAAAAAAAAAATGTGAAACATAAATAATTTGTGAATAAGAGTATGCCGACACTCACAGTGACGAACCAATTTTGTTTTGCCTTTTGAATGGCGTCAAAATATATTTATTATGTTTGCCCCAATCAAAGAGATTCGCAATCAAAGTAGGCAAGTTTTTGCAAGAAAAACGACAATAACTCTCGAAAGGAAAGAGATAGGGCATTTTTCAAAGCTCTAAAGTGTTCCATAGACTACTTTGACGAGATATTAGAATTGAAAACGTTAGAGCCAGAAAACCAGTTTTGTTTGGACCACCGTAGGTTAAAAGCTCTAAATCGGTCAAATTAAGAGACACAACAACATTTTTTTGGTGACCTTGTTTGAAATTGAATGGTCTATAACTTTGCTGAAGCATTTCTTCAAATAAGAAAGTTAGTTATACAGTAATGACTCGATTTTGTCAGCCCCCGATTTTGTGTACCCCCGATTTTATCTACCCCCGATTTTAGCACCCTTTTTGACCCGATTTTAGCATCCTGTTTTGCCCAATTTTGTCAACCTTCACTTGATATTTCTTTTTATCAGAGTAAGCACGTATTTACTGGCAGTACTGGGTGCATACCCAGACAACCAGAAGTCGCATAACAGTTTACAAACAAAGTCGTTTATTTATACAAATTGCATCACACCCGTACTACATGATGGATGAAATCGTTTAATCGATTAGTTTCCTCGCATAAAACGTTATTTTATGAGTTCATATGGGTGGTAGATCATTTGGCATAAAGTCGTTTGGCATAAAGCCGTTTGGCATGAAGTCGTTTGGCATAATGGTCATTTGGCATAAAGTCGTTTGGCATAACGGTCGATTGGCATAATGGTCGTTTGGCATTTTAGTCGTTTGGCATAATGAGTCTGA
This sequence comes from Aedes aegypti, assembly GCF_002204515.2. NCBI lineage: Eukaryota > Metazoa > Arthropoda > Insecta > Diptera > Culicidae > Aedes > Aedes aegypti. Next base: position 157,864,186 of record NC_035107.1, on the reverse strand, counting down.
AACTGAGAATTGCTTATTGCTTTTTACGTTTCTATTGAATCTTTCTGATGAAAACAGGCTTGTTTTGGAGTCAATTGATACAAAATGACGCTTTATTCGACAATCATATGCTCTTGAATAAACTAAAGCATATTAGTAAAGTTAATGCCAAAAGTATTTTGTTATTTATCCAGAAATTACCCTACTTTTAAATATTAATTCTTCTTTTGAGTTTCGCTATTGGAATAAATTTTTGCATTGAAGATTTTGATGTATTTAGCAGAAAATTACCCTTCTTTCAAACATTATATGTTTTTTTTTCTAAATATGATGTCACATTAATTATATGTATAAAAGCTGTTGGTTTAAAATTTAAATAAATTTCACCTTCTTTCAAACATAGCCTGTTCTTTGGAGCTATTTTTTTGTTTCCAACTGCCAAAAAGGCGGCAATCGATAACATTGATCTGCTCAAGTTATCAGCGAAAAGAGAAATCGATTACTGCAATTACTTCGATGGGTTGTGCTACTTTTCCCCGAATGCAATTTCCCCGAGAATCCCGTTTCCCCGATTTTCCCAAATTTTTAGCACTCATAATTGTCGTAACTTTATACATATCAGGGTGGTGAATGAACTGGCCATCTAATATGCACCCTTCTTTATTTTATTGGCGGTTCTTTCGTATTTTACCGTCTTCAGCATTTTTGTCAACATGTACATAGCCGAGAATGACAGAATGCCTCCTTCTTTTGATTGCTTATCGTTCTTTCTCGTTCACTAACCAGCCACTGAAGACTCAAATGAACGCCTAGCACCTATTTGAACTGCACCACTTTTCGAGGAAACCGGTCATTCGGAGAAACGACATTCGGGGAAAAGTAGCACAATCACTTCGATGATTCTGAACGCAATTGTTGATGTCTTTTCGATTTATTATGCCGCAATAGTTTTTGGCGTCCAATCTTCTATGGGTTTAATAATAAATTTTGCCTTCTTTTAAAAATAGGCTGTTCTTTCTATTGATACTGTTATAATGCAAGACGTGCTGTTATAATGATAATTACTCTAGAACCTACCAATATTCAACAATTTTTTTTTGCAAACGCATGGTTTCCTTTCGAGATATGCTGTAAAAAATATTATCTCAATCACAAATTTTCCCTTATTTCGATAGTAGAGTTGAGAGGTGTTTTTGATGTACACTTACAAAATTAAAATTTATATTGAATCGTTGTAAAGTTTTGACACAAATGTTTTCTTTTAAAAATGTGTTGTTCATCTGAGTTATACTGTGAGAAGATTTTTTTTTACGTTAGAGCTTTAAACATTTTAAACGAAAAATAATCTGCTCTCGTATATAGGCTATTTTTGCATTATGCTGCAGTAATAGATCTTTGGATTAGAGTTTTTAGTATTTTACAAAAAAAAAATTCCCTTCTTTCATCAAGCAATTTTTGTCAAGTGTTACGTCCAAACGGGGACAGAACTTGATCTTCAACGAAATATTCTATGAGCGTTCTCTTATAACTGCGAACTTTCTTTGCCAATTTACTATTTTCAAATATGTATATCGCAACAAGCTCAAATATACTCTTCTGGGATGTAAATAAAATTATTATTCCGAAAAGATCTTCAACCAGACCCATCACGAGTTTTATTTCGGAATGCGTTCTGATGTCACAACAATGTTTGACATTCATAGCTTGGAAACAACGAACACCACGCTTGTTGAGAACCTACCAAAATTTTTTGCCATGGGCTGGCGTTGATCTCGGTAAAAGCTCCAAAAATGCTGATATTCATACTAAGTCAATCATTATGCCAAATGACCATTATGCCAAACGACTTTATGCCAAACGGCTTTATGCCAAACGACCTTATGCCAAACGACTTTATGCCAAACGGGGTACAATCTTCATATGTACATTTTGTTTCGTCCCGTATACTCGTACAAAGTTAGTCGGATCAATCCGTAGCAGCTGTCAAATGAACTTCGTTATCATAAATTAAGTCGCATAAGATACAAATTAGTTCGCAATAAAATCTACACAGTTGCATTGCAGATTAGTTCACAATAAAATCTACACACTTGCATTGCATGCTATTTTTCATCATATAAAAATGCACATATATCGCCTCCATCTTTGTACGTATAAAGCCTTTTCGCAACATCTTATACGTGAAACTTTCCACATATAAGCATCCCATAACGCAAAAGGTGATTCCGTTATACGTACATTCTAGTTGTCTGGGTAAAGTCAATTATGACCTTGGTCACGTCTATACAATCATCAAAAGACCGAAATTTGGAAAATTGAAATTTTTAATAATTATTCAAGAAACCAGTGATGCATTTTGAACTGAACGCGAGCCAAAACTGAACGGAGCAAGTTCAAATTTTGCTCGAGAACGCACTAGACAGTGAACTCCCGAGCCGGAGCCTACCACTGCTCTCGAACGCCCCGTTCAGATCGCAATGCACTACAATGGTAGTCGAAACATAGATTTTGGTTTTTACCAAGAATAGATCTCCTGAATCAATGATAAAATCAATTGACTTATAAATAAATATGTTTTGTTATGTTATGTCTTGCTTTGAGCCCTTTATATACGACTTTGGTACAGTAAGATGCCGCAAAATCTTTCAGAACAATCCGCGTTCAATTTTTTGCTCACTTGATTTCAATTTTTAGATCTGAACAATGAGCAAGCCTACTTGATCACTCCGTTCAATAAATTGAACTGGAACGCAAACTGAACGCGTTCAAATGCATCACTGCAAGAAACTGATGAATGTTACCTTGGATTACGATACACAGAAAATGGAAGAAAAAAACAATGTTTATATTAACAAAATCATAAAACTAAGTCCTTAAGTTAAAAAAAAACTTGAAACCAGCCGAAAACATTTTTCCCGATTTTAGCTCTTTTCCGATTTTGTCAACCCTAAATGCAGCATGGGGTGGACAAAATCGGGACATTACTGTACCATTTCTATGAAAATGCATCTTTCCACATAAAACTGATTTCTGGACCACTATGCATTGTGGTATGGAGCTACATGCTCTCATTTCGCTAATGCGATTTCACTCTTTCAAATCTCCCAAATGATGGGGAACGTGCTTTTGGAGCCGGCCTTCTGATTTTACCTGTTTGTATGGGTACTTCGCAATTCTTCCATCGCTGGGAATGGCTGATGAACTAGCTCGCAATGGAGCAAGCATGAGTGTGTGGCGTCTGTTTGTCTATGGAATTGTGTTCTATGTCCTGATTTGAAAATTCAACCAGAATGTATTCCTAATAAAACTTGGCAAAGCATCTCCAAAAGCATGAGATGTAATAGTGTAAATGCAATCATCTAAAAGATTTACCACCATACAGCCGGCCAAAATATATGGGTAGCGTATAATGTGATTTTTTTATCAGTCTTGCAATCGTTTTTTCGCATCTTGTTGGCCATTGGATTACCCAAGCTGTCACGAAGTAAATTAAGTTCGTAATCAACAACAGTCAAACATAAATGAAACTGTTACGACCGGGGATTGATAATTTGGGAACCTTTCGGATTAAGCTTTGGGGAAAACACTTATTTACTTTGTACTAGTCAAATTCATACTGAATATTTATTAGGTCCAACAGTCTAATGAGAGTTGATTGCAGGCACTCACTCTCACATCTCCCCCCTTTAGAATCTATGTTAAGGTAATTCAACTTTTTTTTTTTGACTTCATCAATAGTTTTTCACTTCATTCTTAAATTCAATTTCAGATACTTAACCTACAATTTTTCCTTACAGTATGCAATTTATAACTACATTTTCTTTTTCTTAACAATTGATTTCACATTTACAGTTCTATATTTTGATTTGTTAATTCTACTAGAGCGACGTAATGTCTGGTACAATTTTGGTTTAGGCTTTGTTGCTGTTCTTCGGGAACTTTTGCTTTTGATTGACACTTGATCATTATCAACGACGTCATGTTCTAGTTCGTTACGCAAAGACCCGGTGTTGACGTGATTTTTCAGAATGAACTGTTTTTGCGGAATACTTTTTAACTGATTTTTATGAGCTGTTCGTTTATCACCATCTACGTCAATTGTGTATGTTAGATTAGAAAGTTGTTTGACAATTACTGCTTCAGAACTGTATGCCCTACCATTTGATTTGTACGTATAGATTACTTTATCATTAATATTGAAGGTTGCTTTAGTTGTGGATTTGTTCTGATCACTGAATATACATTTGTTAGATTTCATGCTAGTTAATTCTGTGCGAGGAGAGAATGAGAAAATTCGATCATTTGGTATTATTTTGTCTTCTGTGGTAGGAGTTTGATGATGGTGATGCAAAAATTTGTTTATTTCATTCTCGGTCTGTAATGACGAAGTAGAATCTTTCTCAATTAGTTTATTTAACACCGCTTTTGTGGTTTGAACTGCCCTTTCTGCTAGGCCATTACTAGCAGGATGGTACGGTGGGGAAAGAATATGCTCAATATTCCGTGACTGGCAATATTTTTTAAAATAGAAACTATTGAATGGTGGTCCATTGTCGCTTACGATTATGGCTGCGAAGCCAAAAATAGCAAACATATTGTCGAGTACTTGTGCAACATTTTCAGCGTTTGTTTTACTCATTTTGTGTATTTCTATCCATCTTGAATATGCATCTACTAATATTAAAAAAGTCCTATTAAACTTTTGGAAGAAATCTATATGAACTCTTTCAAAGGCTGTCGAAGCTGCTGGCCAATTCCCATAAACTTTGGGTGTTCTATCAATCCCTAAAATTTGACATTTTTTGCATGACTTAACAAAGTTTTCTATGTCTGTACTGAAACCATCCCAGTACAGGAATCTTCTAGCAATTTGCTTCATTTTTTGTATTCCTCGATGGTTTGAATGAAGTAATTGGAGAGAAGGTAATTTTAGCGAGTTTGGAACGACAATTCTTTCACCGAATATTAGGCATCCGGATTCTACATCTAACTCATGTCTTTTAGAGTAAAAGTTTTTTAGTTTTTGATCCTTCACGTGACTTGGCCAGCCTTTACGAACATATTTTATAACGATTGACAGCAAGGGATCGCTTTCAGACTCTTTGCTTATTAATATTGAATTCAAGTTAACCTTCCTGTCATCTACTAGATAATTCAATTGATTGAGCGAACTATAATCATTTTCTAACAAATCTGCTCTACTCAGATCCTGATTTACAGGTAACCTTGAAAGACAGTCAGCTACTAGGTTTTCTTTGCCTGCCATATGAGTGATAGTGAAATCGAATATGGATAATCTTAAGAAATATCTTTGCAGCCTTGTAGCAATTATAGGAGGCCCTCCTTTCCTGCTATTGAAAATACCCAGTAAAGGTTTGTGGTCGGTAACAATAGTCACCTTTTGTCCAAGCACGTACTTATAAAATTTTTCCATTGCGAAAACTATGGCCAAAGCTTCTCTATGTAATATAGGGAATTTCTGTTCAGCTTTTGTAAGACGACGAGAAACAAAAAATACGGGCATATCATTATTGTTAATTTTATGGCTTAAAACTCCTGAGATGCCATCATCACTTGCATCGCAGGTTACTGTGATGGGTTTGGATGGATCATAGCTCGTCACGAATGCTTCGTCACATCTATAGTTCCACTCCCACTTACTGTCTTTGGTTAATAAATTATAAAGAGGAGATAGAAGTATGCAAAGCTTTGGAACAAATTTGGTGTAAAATGTTATCATGCCGAGGAATGCTTTAAGGACATATAGGAATGAATCCCTGTCATGGCAGTGGATATGGCCTCCTTACACATACAAACACAATTGCCACAGATTTTGATTTTTTCTTAATTTATTTAACTTACCTGCCATTAATTATTGCCAAATCACTAACCCAATTTCGGAACATATTTATTTAACTATTACTAGTATTCAATAAATCATTTCCACTCCTAATCTCCCAATCCGTGGTCATATCTAACTTGCAGGGTAAGATTTCACACAGTTGTTTACACTTTGACGCACAGCAACTAGGAACAATTTCACTAAAATACTTGTATATTCACTCACCATAGCTCTTCTAGTACAATTTACTTGCAATCATCATATTCGTAGCAACTCGCACAAGATGGTTTCCTCGAAAAAATACATAAAACTAGGCAGATTAGTGCCAAAAACCATCACCTAGTCACAAAATTTGTCTTTTTGTATTTTTCTATTTTTCTGGTGCGCGGTGATTCTTTTTTCGTTATAAGTGCTGCCAGCGCTGTTTGTTTTTCTCTACGAAATATTTGAAGTCAAAGTGAGAATAACGTTATTTACTAAAACACTAGGTTGCAAGAGTAGTTATTTTATGCAAACTGGCTTTAACAAATGAGAACAGTCATATAGATATTTAAGCGTAGGCGATCGAAAAGTCTTGAAATACACCTGTTCGTTTGAAGGAGTGTGGAGTGCATTACATTTATTTGGCTTTTTATTAAAATTTTTATTCATTAACCATGTTTTCTTATATTGTTTACGTGAGTAATGAACGATTTATTGTGCAAAGATATAACATTTACTTTTTCAAGAAATTTTTACTAATATTCGTTGATATTTCCGTATATAAAACATATTGGCAACCATGCTCGAATGCTCTATACTTCTACAAGACCTGTATTATACTCGTATATATGTGTTGATACACTTTGTATGTATTGGAATTTGTGGACTTGAAGGAGTTTCACCTTAAGTTGCGTTTTTTATTTTGGCACGGCCGTTATCGCTTTCACTTTCTCCGGATTTGGTAATACTCCTGCCTCCGACAGAATGTGACCCAAATATTTCACTTGGGATACAAACCTTTCACATTTCTCGGCATTGATCTTAACGTTATGTTGCGCTAATCTTCTCAACACTATTTTGATTTTGGATAAAAGTTCTTCATCTGACTCTGCCCAAATGAGGATGTCATCTATGTAAGTCTGAACATCAGAAATACCTTGTAAAATTTTATCCATTACAGACTGGAATATAGTGGCCGCTGGTTTTACTCCGAATGGCAATCTTTTATAAGTAAACAAACCTTTATGTGTATTGATAACTAAAAGCTTTTTCGTAGCTTCTGAAACTATCAATTGTTGGTATGCTCCTCTAAGATCGATAAGAGCGAACTTTTTCGCTCCACTCTTATTTGTTATTAATTCTTCAATTACTGGGAGAGGGTAATGATGAGTTATAATGTGTGGATTTACTGTTTTAGACCCATCCATGCATATTCTTATGTCTTTCTTATTCGGTTTCACTACCACGACTATGGGAGAAGCCCACTCAGCGTATTCGACTTTTTCAAGTATACCTTTCGCTTGAAGATCTTCTAGGTGTTTTGCAACTGTTTCCCTGTGTTTGAACGCTACTGTATAGGGTTTATGTACAACGGGTTTTGCCTGTGGATCTATCTTTATATCTACCACTACATCTTTAATAGGCTCTGTCAGATCATCATCGAATGCTTTTGAAAATTCTCTCTTAAGATCTTTAACTGTATTTTTAACCCACAACTCCCTCTTAACTTCATTTAGAGAATTTAGTTTAAATGTATTTCTCCATTTGGGCCATATGATATTAAGCCAGTCACGACCCAAGAGAGGCACAAATTTTTTGGGAGATTTAACTATTAGCAACCAGAGATTTAAGAGTTCGCCACTCACTCTCACTTTAACTTTTATTTTACCTAGAACTCCCACTGATTCTCCTGATAAGACGAAAAATTTTCTCTGGTCGGGTAAAATTTTACACATGCTAAAACAATCATTGTATGTGTTTAGAGAGCAAATTGTTGCACAAGCACCCGTATCACATTCCATTAATAGTTTACTATTATTAACCATCAGTTCCACAAAAGCAGGTGTTATATTATTGGTGGACTTACCCAACATAATGTTGTTTACCCAATTAGAAGCATCCTCTTCGGTATCCTGTTCTACAGTTGTTTCATCGTCGGAGATCTCATCGTCTTCTTCCAAACTCATTTTCAGGTCTTCTATGGCAGCCGATAGTTGGTTTATCCTTTCTTCGTATGCTCTTTTCCTGCTTACATTTCTCTTCGCGAACGGTACTCCCTGCCGTGGTTTTTTGGCTTTGGGCAACGTACAATGATACGACAAATGCCCTTTTCTATAACAATTGTAGCACATAGTATCATCGCTCACTTTAGCACTACCACGATGGGTGGAGATATCACTATTTAGTTGCTTTCCATACACTTGCTCATTTATTTTTCCGGGTTTAAGCACTGCCCTGCTGTACCCCCAATTACTGTTTCCCACATAATTCAAGCTTTTACCATCATGTTTAGCCATTTTTCGAGATTCTAGGGCGGCAATTTCAATGGTCTTTGCTTTTTTCTAACAACTGAGCTAGATTGAACTTCTCATCAGCATCACGCAGCATTGATTCACGTGTTTTATCGTTTCGTAACCCGGCCACAAACACCGATTGCACCAACGTAGCTTCTGTTTCTACACTCACGCTGCAGTGTTCTACAATATTCTGCAGATCAATCGCAAAGTCGTCTAACGATTCACCATCTTCTTGCCGGCGCGTAATAAGACGATGGCGCTCGGCGAACACATTTTTGTTCTCTTCGTGTAGCACTTTAAACTTCTTAATAATTTCTTCATAGGTTTTATTAACAATTTTGTCTGGCTTGAAACTGCCGATAATTCTATTGGCCCACACTTGTAATAAATTCCAACGCTTTTTCGTCGTTTGGTGTCTTGTTTAACGTGAAATAAATCTCAACCGTTTGAAGGTACGAATTCACGTTGAGACCCGGCGAATACAAAGGAAACCTTCCTTTCGTTCTTTTGTCCACCATCATTGTAGCTGGCTTATTGTCTTCGGTCGCAGACCCACCAAGCATTGTTCTTCAAACAACTTCCACCACGTTACAATCCTAATCGGTCTAGATCTTTCCCGATCCGTGCACCTAGCACAAAAATTTCACAAATTTTTCACGCACTCTGCACGCAATTCGCGCCGTTTCAACTTCGTCGCCAGAACTGTTACGACCGGGGATTGATAATTTGGGAACCTTTCGGATTAAGCTTTGGGGAAAACACTTCTTTACTTTGTACTAGTCAAATTCATACTGAATATTTATTAGGTCCAACAGTCTAATGAGAGTTGATTGCAGGCACTCACTCTCACAGAAACAAATTCCGTTGTTCTCTCCATACAACGAGAGGATTACCGGACCACAAAGACGCTTAAAAAAAACACCCGCCGAAAAGACTGCGAACCGAACTTTTTCCTCCTCATTTTTTGCTTTGCAAATCAGCCCAGGCGTCTTAACTCGCAAAAAGGGATGATTTTTTGTTCCTCGTTTTTTTTGTTGTTGTTGTTGGAAACAAACCAGTCAATCGAAAAGTTAGAGATAATTATTGAGCTATGTTCAGCACAACCGGGTGGATAAAATAAAACAAAAACAAATTTTACCAGAGGTTCATTCAATTAGACACCACAAAAGTGGATGGGTTTTCTTTTAGAATTTAATTGATTTTCGATTGAAATTTGAATAAGTAGTTTATCAATTAATGGCCAAACCGTTTATTTTATAAAATTTCCACTTTTCGAAGGATATATTTAGCTTATAGCTAACTCTACCGTAAAAAGCAAATTTACTTAAAAGAATAACACAAAATATATAAAACAATTATCAATATGACAATTAACGAAATCAAATCAAATTTGGTTCACATTTTTATACGAATTCACCATTGTATGTCTCTTTTTATTTTTCTAGTGAGCCCTGATTTAAAATTGTACGCCAATTCAAACTGCATAGCAAGGATTGAGCTTTTTCTCAATTAAAGTCAGTGGCAAAAGTTATTAACCAAATGCTGTCCATACGAAATATACAAGTTTGGGGATCTGTATCTCTGCTTCTGGTAGCACTAATTGGTTGAAATTCGAATAACAAACTACAAGTAACCTGAAATTAAGTCTACAGTGAATTCATTAAGTTCAATCATTTTTCAAAGGGTTTCACAGTATTGTTTAAAGACAAAAGTAAGTTACCGAGAAAGTGGTAAGTTGTGGGTGGTTGGTGTGTGGTATGTAATATATAATGCGCATCATACATTTAGTGTGTATGTTGACATACGAAAGAATTCGCCTTCATCGGCCTCGTAACGGCAATTGTCAGCCAACGAGCAGTTGGCCATGACTCTACACGGAGAAATATTTTTACCTAATTTTTGAGTTTACTTTACCCAAAATTAAGTATATCGATTATAGTTTCAACCCAAAATCTCTCGGTTTTCTCTTTCTCCCACACGAATGTTGTCAAAAATAGAGAGAGCTGCATCTACCCAATGGGGGTACTTTGGCCCAATAAGCCAAATTTAGGTAAATGCAACTTTTCTTATGTTTGGGTCGAAAGAACTCAATTTTGCGTTAAATCAACCCAAAATTGAGTATATTTTTCTAATGGAATTAAAGCCAAACTACCTAGTGGGGACCTTGTAAATTTAGCCAAAATTGAGTTATTGGGCTCAACTACGGAATTGCGTTGAAACAACCCAAAATTGAGTTGAATTCCGTCTCCGTGTACCTCTTTCCTCATCGGACGACCGACGCAGATGGACGCATATCAGGAGCGCTCGCGTGGCGCGTCAAAGTGGTGGATTTGTGAATTGCACATTGGCGATCCAGCCAGATTATTTCTTAATTGAAATAAAAATATCGGCAATTTGTCAAACACTGAATAGTAAGTAAAGTAAGGGAATGTTTTCGGTACTTATTGCAGAAAGTGGAGAGTTTGATTTCGATTTCGGCTAGTCACGTCGAAATGTTTGGTTTTCGTATGCGATGACGTTTTGGTTCCGGATAATAAAGCCGGAGGTGCCCTAGAAGGGCACCGGATTGCTTTTGAGGTTAGCAAAACTGGTTCCGGATTATGACTCCGGAGGCGCTCTGGAAGAGCGCCGGATTGCTTGTTTGGTTCGCAAAATCGTGGTTTCGGATTGTAATGCCGGAGGCGCTCTCGAAGAGTGCCGGATTGCTTTTTTGAGGTTAGCAAAACTGGTTCCGGATTATGATTCCGGAGGCGCCCTGCAAGAGCGCCGGATTGCTTATTTGGTTAGCAAAATCGTGGTTCCGGATTGTAATACCGGAGGCGCTCTCGAAGAGTGCCGGATTGCTTTTGAGGTTGGCAAAACTTGTTCCGGATTATGATTCCGGAGGCGCTCTGGAAGAGCACCAGATTGCTTATTTGGTTAGCAAAATCTTGGCTACGGACTGTAAAGCCGGAGGCGCTCCGGAAGAGCGCCGGATTGCTTTTGAGATTAGTAAAATAAATTCCGGAGGCGCCCTGGAAGAGCGCTGGATTGCTCTTGTTGTTTGTAAAAACTGGTCCCGGATTATGATTCGGGAGGTGCTCTGGAAGAGTTCTGGTTTGCCTGTTTGGTAAGAAAAAGTCGTAGTTCTAGATGGTTTAGCCCAGAGCGCTCTAGATGAGCACTGGATTACCATCTGTCAGTTAACAGGTTTTTGGTTCCGGATAGTAATGCAGGAGATGCCTTTGAAAAGCGTGGTTTCAGTCTGTGCACGGAATGTGCTCTGGAAGGGTTGGCGGATTGTTTGAAAGAAACAAACAGGAATAATTTGATTCCTCATTGTGATGCCAGAAACGTTTTTTTTTTTTTTTTAATTTCTTTATTAGTATCATTCCAAACATTACATTCATTTCTTATATCTAGGTGTTCTGTGTTATTTGGCAACACTATCATCCTAATTTGGTAAAACAAATTTAAGATTTAATTAACATTTTGTTAACAACATATTACATTTCATTTGCCGTAGCAGTTCAGTTTTTTTTACAGGTGAGTTGATTTCACCTGCTTATAAGAGAAAAAAAAACGTTTTTAATATACTTAACCTAACTTAACCTAAACATATAACGCATTTATCGTGGCAATAGAAGATTGTAACGATTTTTGCCTGAAATTATTAATGATTGTATTTGACATTTGTTCCAATGTTTCAACATTGGATATTCTATGTAACTCATTGGTACTATACCAGGGAGGAAGCCTCAGAATCATTTTCAAAATTTTATTTTGAATTCTCTGCAGAGCTTTCTTCCTGGTTTTACAACAGCTAGTCCATATTGGTACAGCATACAACATGGCTGGCCTGAAAATTTGTTTGAATATCAACAGCTTGTTTTTAAGACAAAGTTTCGATTTTCTATTAATAAGGGGATAGAGACATTTTACATATTTATTACATTTGGCTTGAATGCCCTCAATGTGATTTTTGAAAGTTAAATTCTTATCTAGCATGAGCCCTAGATACTTAACTTCATCTGACCAATTTATTGGAACCCCTTTCATCATGACAACATGTCTACTTGAAGGTTTCAAATAAAGAGCTTTTGGTTTATGTGGGAATATTATTAGTTGAGTTTTGGAAGCATTAGGAGAAATCTTCCATTTTTGCAAGTATGAAGAAAAAATATCCAAACTTTTTTGCAATCGACTACAGATGACACGCAGGCTTCGTCCTTTGGCGGAGAGGCCTGTGTCATCCGCAAACAAAGATTTTTGACATCCCTGAGGTAGCTCAGGTAAGTCAGATGTGAAAATATTGTATAATATTGGTCCCAAAATGCTGCCTTGAGGAACACCAGCTCTTACAGGAAGTCTTTCAGATCTGGAGTTCTGATAATTAACCTGAAGTGTACGATTTGACAGATAACTTTGAATTATTCTAACAATGTATGTTGGGAAATTGAAGTTTTTCAATTTTACAATCAAACCTTCATGCCAAACACTGTCGAATGCTTTTTCTATGTCTAGAAGAGCAAGACCAGTAGAATAGCCTTCAGATTTGTTGGAACGGATCAAATTTGTTACACGTAAAAGTTGATGAGTGGTCGAATGTCCATGGCGGAATCCGAACTGTTCATTGGCAAAAATTGAATTTTCGTTGATGTGGGCCATCATTCTGTTCAAAATAACCTTTTCAAAAAGTTTACTGATGGAGGAAAGCAAACTGATTGGACGATAGCTAGAAGCTTCTGCAGGATTTTTGTCTGGTTTTAAAATTGGAACAACCTTAGCATTTTTCCATTTGTCAGGAAAATATGCTAATTGAAAACATTTGTTAAATATATTAACTAAAAATGATAAGCTACTTTCTGGAAGTTTCTTGATGAGGATGTAGAAAATTCCATCATCGCCAGGAGCTTTCATGTTTTTGAATTTTTTAATAATAGTTCTCACTTCTTCCAAATCAGTCTCCCAGGCATTTTCGAAAACGTTCTCTTGATTGAGAATATTTTCGAACTCCTGAGTAACTTCATTTTCAATTGGACTAGTAAGTCCTAAATTAAAATTGTGCGCACTTTCAAACTGCATAGCAAGTTTTTGAGCTTTTTCGCAATTAGTTAGTAATAATTTGTTTTCCTCTTTCAATGCCGGTATTGGCTTCTGAGGTTTTTTCAAGATTTTCGATAATTTCCAAAAGGGCTTAGAGCCAGGGTCCAATTGAGAAATTTTATTTTCAAAATTTTTGTTTCTTAATTGAGCAAAACGTTTCTTGATTTCTTTCTGCAAATCCTGCCATATAATTTTCATAGCAGGATCGCGAGTGCGTTGAAATTGCCTTCTCCTCACGTTTTTAAGACGGATCAAGAGTTTAAGATCATCGTCTATAATCACGGATTCAAATTTTACTTCACATTTTGGAATTGCAATGCTTCTGGCTTCAACAATGGAATTTGTTAAAGTTTCAAGAGCATTGTCAATATCAAGTTTAGTTTCTAAAGAAATGTTAACATCAAGATTGGAGTCAACATACGTTTTATATATATTCCAGTCGGCTCGTAAATAATTGAAAGTGGAGCTGATAGGATTGAGAATCGCTTCTTGGGATATTTGAAATGTAACAGGGACATGATCAGAATCAAAATCAGCATGAGTAATCAGTTGGCTACAAAGATGACTAGAGTCGGTTAAGACCAAATCAATCGTAGATGGATTTCTAGAAGAGGAAAAACATGTGGGGCTATCAGGGTATTGAATTGAGAAATATCCTGAAGAGCACTCATCAAATAAAATTCTGCCGTTGGAATTACTTCGAGAATTATTCCATGACCGATGTTTGGCATTAAAGTCACCAATGACAAAAAATTTTGACTTATTACGAGTCAATTTTCGCAAGTCAGTTTGGAGCAAATTAACTTGCTGCCCAGAGCATTGAAAAGGCAAATAGGCAGCTATGAAAGTATATTTACCAAACTGTGTTTCAACAGAAACACCTAAAGTTTCAAAAACTTTAGTTTCAAATGATGAAAACAGTTGATGTTTTATACGCCTATGAATGATGATTGCAACTCCCCCACATGCCCCATCAAGTCGATCATTACGATAAACAAAAAAGTTAGGATTTCTTTTGAGTTTAGATCCAGGTTTTAAATACGTTTCGGTAATAACTGCTATATGCACGTTATTAACCGTAAGAAAATTAAACAGCTCGTCCTCTTTACCATTCAGAGAACGAGCATTCCAATTTAAAATATTTAAATTATTATTTGGATCCATTAGAAAAACGTAATCCAATAACAATTTGATTTGTAAATTTTACACCTACTTGGACTGCTTCAGTCATTGTGGTGGCTTTGAACATTGCATCAATCATTAGATTCAATTGTTCAGTTAGAAAATTAAAATCAGAGGCAGACATGTCATGTGATTTCCCACTGGAATTTCCGGTAGACGAAGAAGCGGAGTTACCTGTGGCGGTAGGGTTTTTTCCATTTGATTTGAAACAAGTAGAATGGGTACCCATGGATCGAACAGGGGAGGAGTTCGAATTTCCTGCTACGATATCGGCAAAGGATTTACCGTGGGTAGATACATTCGAAATAGAAAGATTCGAACGGCTACCCGACGGATTAAAATTAGTTTGTGAATGAGCATGATTATGATCTTCCTGATGGGTATGATTCATGATCAAGCGATCGTTAACTGAAAAATGAGCATTGTTCGATACTCTACCAGGCAAATTCCGGAAACGACCGTTATCGTAACGGATATTATCTTTCATCTGCCTGGCACGAGCCTCAATAACCTTTTTGCGTGAAGGACAATTCCAAAAATTGGACTTATGGTTAGCCCCGCAATTACAACATATGAATTTGGTGGTATCTTCCTTCACTGGACAGACGTCTTTGGCGTGAGAAGAACCTCCGCAAATCATGCATTTAGCATCCATGCGACAATTTTTTGTACCATGACCCCACTTTTGGCACCGACGGCACTGAGTGGGGTTCTGGTAATTTCCTCCAGGTTTCTGGAAATGCTCCCATGTCACACGGACATCAAACAGAAGTTTTGCTTTTTCTAAAGCTTTAATATTATTTAGTTCTTTATTGTTAAAGTGAACTAAATAAAATTCTTTAGAAAGCCCTTTCCGAACAATGCCAGATTGGGTTCTCTTTTTCATAATGATTACTTGGACTGGGGAAAATCCAAGTAAATCATTTATTCCATTTTTGATCTCTTCAGGTGATTTATAGTCACTTGAGAGACCTTTCAAGACAACTTTGAACAAACGTTCAGTTTTGTCGTCATAAGTGAAAAATTTGTGCTTCTTCTCTTCAAGATGTTTGAGAAGAAGCTCACGATCTTTAAGAGTTTCCGGCAAAACGCGACAGTCTCCTTTCTTTGCGATTTGGAAGGAAACCTTGATTCCCCTAATGGAGTTCAAGATCTCCTGCCTAAATCCCCCAAATTCGGAACAACTGACCACGATAGGCGGCACTCTTTGCTTCCTCACTTGAATCAAAGAGCCTGGGCTAGAGGCTGCTTCGATTTGGTGTTCGGAAAATTTGTCTAGAGCATCGAACTGATTGCTCATTTCGATACAATTATTCATTTCACCCTTGGAAGAAAGTTCGCATTCGGGGAAGCGTCCTTTCTTCCATTCTTGCCACGTGTAGTGACAGTTTTAAAACCCACTTTTTTGGAAGGAAGTAGTGAATTCAGAGATTCACCCTTCCTTTTGTTTGTTGTTGATACCATGTTTAATTAATAAACGAAAGAAGACGTGACCTTCGAAAGGTTTTTTCCCAAGACGGTGTCCAAGAAGGATTACCACCGCTAGCTTTCGCCAACGGGTCCAACGAAAAATCGAAGGCACGGGTCCAAACAAGGATCGTAAAGGGATCAATAGTAGAAAAAGTAGTACTGAAAAGTACTGTTTTAGTAGCACTGAAAAGTACCGTTTTTAATTTTAGCACTGAAAAGTACTGTTTTTGTAGCACTGAAAAGTACTGTTTTATTGCTTTAGGTAGTTTTTAAGAAAACTTCCAAGAGCAGAGAGAATTCGTGTACGCACAGCACGAAGGTACGATGCGCACTATGCCAGAAACGTTATGGACAGCGATGAAATGATGATCATGATGCATTCCAAAAGATTGCTCCGATTGTTAGCAGAGTAGCTCAAGAAAATATTTTTTATCGCAAAACGTAGATGAGGTAAAATGTCATTTTAAATGGTGCGTGCCTTAGAAAATTTCTGGACCAATTTTGTCAGATTTTTTTTCTACAATTGAGCGAAACAACACGCTTAGCTCTAGTTAGCATTAGGAGATTATCTTACAAACGATTTTTTTTGGCGTTCTCGTTTTTTTAGAGGCATATTTCTACCCGGTGTTCTATACATTTCCATTTGATATATCAATTAGATAATAATATTTTTTCTTCTGCTGATTGTGATTTTACATGGGTGGAATGAGGGCGTGTTGTAAAGACACCAGCGCCATTGATGGCTGACTTCATGGCAACTTCAAGAAGTAAAGAGGAGGAAAGTATTTGATTCGAAACGAATAAAAACCGAAAAAAATGCGTTAATAGTGCATTAGTTGTACGAAGTGTTTAAGAACATCTGATTGCTTATTTTATAAACAATAATAAATTATTTTGATGTTGCTCCTGAAAATAGCGCGACGAGGCGTTTTCAATTTTCTTGAAGTCTTGAGCTGTGGACTTTTTGTTCTGTTTTTCTTTAGAGAAGGAGTAGAATGTGTGGTATGTAATATATAATGCGCATCATACATTTAGTGTGTATGTTGACATACGAAAGAATTCGCCTTCATCGGCCTCGTAACGGCAATTGTCAGCCAACGAGCAATCGCCTGTCACAACCGTGAGTAAAGGAAAAACAAAAAGGTTCTTGTGTACCACGTTATTATGCTAAATCCTACCTTAAGCTAAATTAAATAGTTTTCCTACAAAATTACTCTAATAATTTGAACTAAGTGCGAACGAAGTGAGGTAATTGGATTTCCCAAATATGCACATGCTTAAACTAAACTTAAACTAATGAATTCTTTGAAACTAGCGCCTAAATCAATTGTGCAAAACCTACTACAGAGTGACTATAACCTGCATATGCATACACCTAAATTGACACCGGTAAGACATTACAAACTATTGAATTTCTTCCAAATTACAAATAAGAATCCTTACAGCTATCAGAAAAAACTTCCATAATCTCCTGATTCCCTAGACTACGGATTTAAACGGGCATTAAACGTAAGTTGTATTACATGCAAGCCTTAATAACTGATTCTTAAATGTAATTATCCTATCCATTCCCAACACAATGTTATAATTTATACTTAAAACTATCATGAACACTTGAATTGTAAACCTATAACTAAAACTAGTCCCGATTCCATGCAGGAATTTATTAATCTCCCAAATAAAGAGCTGTGAACTACAAATTGCTCTGGAGGTTAATTAAACGGAAAAAACCCTTTCAGTCCGAGTGACCATTTGTCGAAACTAATTTCGACACTTACAATACACCGTTTTCGAAATAAATAACAAGATCTCTCGGTTATTTACTGTTGTCTTGAAACCACCCTCTGAAACTATTTGTAGAATAGGTGAAATGCTATGATGTCCCCACACAAAAAACTTCAGTTTATTTGTAATTCTTCTTTTAAAGTTCAGCCAATTTAAAATTTTAATTTATTTCCTAAAATGCCAATTATTTTCATATTTTTCTAAATTCAGATATATGTTTTAGATTTCTTACTGCAGATCCTGCCATATAATTTTAACACCAGGATTACAAGTGCGTTGAAATTCCCTTTTCCTCACGTTTTAAGAAGGACCAAGAGTTTTAGGTCTCTAATAACTGAATGAAGTTTTCCTTTATATATCGGTAGCATTTCTCCTTGCATCAACAATGGGAATTGTTGACCAGTTTAATACATATTTTGATTGAAACTGGAGCATTTTTTGATTAGAGCTTGAGGGTGCATAGCATATGTTTCACGAGTTGTTACATGAATGACAACTGTTTTCTTTGCTTTTACTGATATTGAAAAAAGAAGGGAAAGTCTGTAGCATACAGAAATATTTCTCGTGTTTCTTCTTTTGTTCACACCATCATTGTGTCCTTGGCATCTTCGTTCTGCATACATAACACGCTTGAGATACCATAATCTTGTGGAATGTAACCTACACCTAAGCTATTTCCCATTCAGCTTGTCGATGTTTCGAACGTGTACTACCTATCAATGCAGGAAACAGCTCGAGCGCATTGTGCAACGGATTGGTGGATAAACGAACGAAAGTACACCATCTACTCACAAAGAGCAACTCAGAATGTAACTCTTTTGATCCTTCATACACCACCCCTTTCTGGTAAATAAAAGAATCAAGAGGAAATAGAGCGAAAACATTTCCATCGGAATTGAATGTAATTGCAAATGGGTTTCTAGCAGATCGTACGGAAAACCGCACACAACCCATGCTGTTAGACGCTTCCAATGTGTGTATGACAGGGATGAGCATTGTTTCATGATGATTGCCGAACCGAACTAAGAATATGGAACCCCTCCCACGTGTAGAAACCACTGAATATAATTGCGTCAAATCTCGAAAACAAAAAGGCTCCCTATCAATTTTCACCTTTTCCGGTAACGTGCATTTCTGATCTCAGCTGCAGCTTCGTTTCTAGCATTGAGTATTCTGATAAAAACACAGCTTTTGCAAGACTAAGTTAGCAGTAATATCTGACGACTGCTGGGCGTAATGCCTAACTTATTTGATGAATTACAGTGACTCAAACTCATATGCATACAAGGCACTGTTCCCACACATCAAGTTGATAGAAAACTATCAAATGATACATCGACTTCAAAACACCTCTAGACGACCTATGCAACAATGAGATTCTCTGATCTTTTACTCTCTTCCGATTACACTGTTATAGTAATATTTATTTTTCACTATTGACAGGCTTCTTGGCTAGCGATTTATACAAAAAGCGCAATGAAAGAGGTAAATATGGAATAGTTATTATTCAAAGAGAAAGTAAACAAATAGAGGCTCTCTATGTTACACAGGTCATTTAGTACTGTTCGGCAATCATAAACTGTTATCTCTTACTTTCATCTTTGAAATAAGGTGAAGCAATCGGCCCTTAATCAATTAAACAAAACGAATATAAAAGTAAAAGGTTTTAGTATGACACTTCATGTCAGAACTGATTTCGTTGGAATCGAGAAAAAATGAAACTTCATGTTCGAATACAGTCGCCTCTCCATATCCATATCCATAGGGACCGTCGAAATAGGGAGAAATCGAGACGAAGAACATTAATTTAATGAACACTAGATTGACAATCCCTCCGTTACTAGGAAAATAATAAGCAAACAAACTTCATTTCGAGTTATTCCAAATTGCTCTGAATCGCTTAAATCTGGTCTAGTAACCTTTGATAATGTTCATATCAACATATAGAGAGAAAATTGGGAACAAAGAATCAACAGGAAAACATCGAGATGGAGAGAGAAATCGTATGCAGCATGAAGGGACCGAAGCAATCACTGACATAAGGAGAGATATTGAGATGTAGAACATCGAGGTGTGGAGAGTCGACTGTATTGTATTGATGGGATTGAAAAATGCTATTTCAAACGCTTACAAACAATCTGTACAACTTGCATTACATAGTGGTTGTAGAACTGATTGTTTGTTTGTCACTTATTCTTGATAGCCTAGGTGTAGAAGAACATGAATCCGGTTTCAAATCTCTAAGCGAAACACGTTTATTCAAATTGGGGGCATTTTTGCTATAATTTCTATATAACGTTAAACGCTTAGAGGTATGCGACGCCGAATGACCATATTCTTCTTTACCTAATGATGGTAAAGCCGGGATAAGGATAGGGGCATCTTGACGGACGAACGCGAGGTAATCGAAAGGAGGAAGCAGCACTACGATGAACACCTGAATGGCGCAGAGAACACAGGGACAGAAGTTCAGGACAGCGAAAGCGATGGCTAGTTGGCAAGGATGGTATCATCCGAACTCATCAAGATGGGCCCGGATAGGTATGCCGCTTGTCTGCATCGGCTGATAGTAAGCATCTGTGTAAGGTGTTATTTGTTATATCTACAAAAAGTTGTCACCCTAGTCACCCTGGAGTGTGAAAATTATCGTGCAAACACTATCCTAAACGCAGCCTACAAAGAGCTATCCCAGATTCTCTGCCGTCATCTATCACATATATAGCAAACGAGTTAGTGGGAAGTTATCAAGCAGGTTACATCAACGGCCGCTCGACAACGGAAGATATATTTTTGGTGCGGCAAATCTTTCAGAAATGCCGTGAATACCAGGTCCCTACGCACCATATGCTCATCGATTTCAAGGCGGCATACGACGGTATTGACTGTGTATATCTATGGGAGATCATGGGCGAGAACAGCTTTCTCGGGAAGCTCACAAGATTAATTAGAGCAACCATGGACGGTGTGCAAAACTTCGTGAAGATCTCCGGCGAACACTCCAGTTCGTTTGAATCTCGGCGGGGACTACGACAGTGCGATGGAATTTCTTGCCTGTTGTTCAATATTTCGCTTGAAGGTGTTTCGCGGAGAGCCTGACTTAACAGTCGAGGCACGATTTTCACGAGACCCGGACAGTTTGTTTGCTTCGCGGACAACATGGATATTATTGGGAGAAAATTTAAAATGGTTGCAGATTTGTTCACCCGCCTGAAACGCGGAGTAACATGAGTCGTGCTAATGGTGAATGCGTCAAAAACAAAGTATACAACAAAGAAACGGCGGCCAGGCAAGATTCATTCCCACACCAAATGTGCGATGTACAAAATGCTTATAAGACCGGTAGTCCTCTACGGGCATGTGACGTGGACTATGCGAACGGCGAGTGCTAAGGACGATTTTCGACGGCGTGCAGGAGAACGGTGTATGGTGGCGAAGAATGAATCACGTGCTCTACGGCGAACCCAGTATCCTCAAGGTGGCTAAAGCTGGAAGGATACGCTGGGCAGAGCATGTTGCAAGAATGCTGGACAACAGCCCTGTAAAGATGGTGTTCGCTACGAATCCGGTCGGAACAAGAAGGCGTGGGGCGCAGAGAGCTAGGTTGATTGACCAGGTGCACCAGGATCTGGAGATCGTGAGCCGCAGTCGAAGATGGAGAGAAGCGGCCATGAACCGAGTGAATTGTCGAAATATTGTTGGCGAGGTTTTATCAAGTTAATTGCTGTGAAACCAAATAAATAAATAAAAAATGTTTAATGGATTGCCCTTAATAAAGGACTAGGCAAACATAAAGAGCATCAAAATTTAGTTTTAAATAGTGTATGTTTGAATGTTGATAGGTGTACAAGTATGAAACTGAGTCAGCTTCGGACAAAAATTCAATACTTTTCCATTATTCCAAAAATGAAAGTTAAAGTTCATGAATTTCGAATATAAAGAACTCCTAGGTTCATCAGTGTTGATAAAGTGTTTTGAATGAAATATATCATTTCATAGTTTTTTAGTAACTTAATATGAAAGTGCACTGCCTGAACGAATATGAAATTGAGTCACTGTAGCTGGAACAAGAGGCCTTATGGTGGAATGCAAATTGAAAAACTTAGAAAAAATTCTCATTGGTTAACCTACAATTCATTTCCGGATACCAACTTATATTAGCCAGACAACTTACGTTATCTCGTTTTCAATTTGCTCGGGTGGAAATAAGTAGAATGACAGAAATAAAAACTACAACACCGTAATATCCATGATGTCGACGCAAGACACCCCGTCCCCTCGAAAGTATAAATATTTATTCAGTTTTTCCACTACGATGGTAGTAACAATCATGTAGTATGGGGATGATGTTTGTCAAATGAACACTTTTTATTGTCGTCGTTCGCCTCAACACTCAGCGTATGAATATTCATGACAGCATCACAACTGCGTAAGGACTGTTACTCTAAAGGGAATAAATCATCTTCTCTGACATCTTGACAAATTTCATGAGATATCAACATTGAAAAATACTAGTTCCTGTAGTGGAACGGTTTGGCATTCATCACTATCTGAATATGATTGCAGTCAAGCATTTGAAAAAAATAAGTGGTTGAAGTAATACCACCAAGGCTGTATTCAGGATTTTCGGTAGAGGGTGAGACATTTCCTGAGCATCATCGAAAGATATGTACCCATTGTCAAATAATATCCGTCTTATGAGATATGTGTTGTGCACCATATGTACTAAAATGGTTAAAAAATCTTTTTTGTTTTCGATTCAAAATCAAATTCGGAGTGTTCTCCAAAATTTGAGCTCATTTGGATCAAAACTGAGACTGCACTGGCCCTTTGAATTTTGAATGAGAACAACTATGGGAAAAGCAAGCAATTCATTCAATCAGTCATATTGTTTGCTTTTGAGGGTTAGAGTTACCTTGATACCAGGTCCGTCCCACTCGGGCTCAGATTGGGTACCACTTCTAGTACTGCATTTGGTCCCTCGGTAGTGCAAAAGGTACCCAAGTTTGACAGATCGCAGTACACTTTGAACGGCATTCTAGATTATCTTATGAGCCATAAAATTTTGGGCAACTGCAAGGGACATGGGGGTCTTTAATTTGTCTTTGTTGATACTGTTAGATACATTCGGTAGCTACAGATTTGCCGAAGATTTTATTCAAATCGGACGACTCAGTAATTAGTTATTGATTCATATCCAAATGGAAATTCTTCGACAGTGAAGACTATTACAGATATCGCAGCAAGCCGTGTGCGCGGGCGGCTGCGTGTTGAATTTTGTGTCACGTTTACCTCGCTCCGAGTTTTATTTTTCCAATTCGGCTTGTGAAAATTAGATTTGGCGGATGGTGTTATGCCACGTGTTTTTTTTCAAAGTGATAAAAGTATTATTTTTTCGGAAGATGATTTACTTGAAAGTGTTCTGTGATGGCTTTTTATCTTCTGTGTGTGTTAAGCGCGTTGATTAAAAAAATAATGCGGTTCGCGGATGCTCGGCTCGGGATAGGTTATGAACTGCAGTTTTTATGTCTGCGGTGCGTGCATTTTGATGGGCAGTGCCAAGTTATGGCTCACGCTATTGATCATTATTAGAGGAGCGACGGATTGCAGAGGAGTTTCGAAAAAGGAATTTTGTGAGTTTGTTCTGATCAGCAGCGCATGATCACAATGCGTAAACATTAACCATTTGTCGGCCAGAACGTTTACCGAACGTATCCTATGGCACTACCCTTTCAATCAAAATTCCACAACATCCCGTAACACCTATGAGAGGCAAGCATGGGAAAATTCACTCACTCACCCGAACGCTACCGATAAAATATCTGCAAAGTATCTGCTGCCACCGAATGTTCAATGACTGCCGAACGCTACTAGGGTGAGCGCAATCCCGACGATTCGCAAGCGATTGAGATAAACCGAAAATGAAAAGATATACGGAGCGGAGAGAGCACCTATCCGCTCTTAAATGGGAGACACGAAAGAACGCGTTCGCCATTCAATCACTGAAAGCTTTCTGCGAATTGTACAGATTTTACGTTCACTGAATCATTTCGCCTTTTGTATTCCCAGTCAGTGAACGCTCTTCAGCTCTCAGGCCGAGGGCATAGTTACGCCGCGCGTCAAGCGATGCGCAACGCGACGCGTTTGCGTCTGAACAGTTCTGGCAGGCGTCAATGCAAAACGCATGGTGCAGCGCGTATACATGACAAAGTGAACGCGATGCGATGCGCGTGCAGTCGCGTCGAACCATTCCGTGAAGTGGTTTCACGCGCGTCCGATGCTGTTTCATTTTGTTTATGATGGCGTTCGTTGCAAAAACTTTAAGTTTTTGTTAGCTAAAAAGCTTATCGTGAAGTATGTGTATAGAAGCAGGACCATCGTGTACAATTTCTGGAGACAGGTTTCAGTGGAATTTGGTACTACTGCAGGTCGCA
Organism: Aedes aegypti; assembly: GCF_002204515.2. Taxonomy (NCBI): domain Eukaryota; kingdom Metazoa; phylum Arthropoda; class Insecta; order Diptera; family Culicidae; genus Aedes; species Aedes aegypti. The sequence continues at coordinate 157,839,914 of NC_035107.1, read as the reverse complement.
TGATGTAAGAATAAGAATCATGGGACACCAAGTGGCGCATCAGCTACAAGTGACTGAAACTTTGATAAAGTTTTATGGGACAGACCCCCATGTTTGTTGATAGGTCATACTCGGCATTATTTTTTTTATTTCCGTACAAAAATCTTACCATGGGAGAATAGTCAAAATAGTCGTAGGTACGTGATTAATGACCAGCCTGAATTCTATTTTTATTTAGTTAAAATGTTGTTAATGATAAAAAATGTTAAGCTGGCTTGCTAAAACATCTATTTCTTTGATTTTTCTGGCGGATATTCGATTATGTAGCTGTGCCCCAAGCGATTCAAAACGCGTCACTATGTCATATATCGCGTAACACAACGCCTATCTGAAAATCTTACAAAAACGCGTCACGCGCTGCTTGACGCATCGCGTTACTATGCCCTCGGCCTCAAACACGAATGCCACTCGTGCGGAATAGGAATGTAAAGAAACATTCGCTACAGCAATCGGATGCCTTCGGCACAAGGAGTCGGTAGTGAATCATTCTGTTGCCGTTTTTGTCTAACTTTTCGCTCGGCGAACAAGAAGAAAGCGCATTGGAAATTGAAACACTCCGCTTGGTTGGAGAAACGGCAATCTCGCTCTTGACTGCTTGTGGAAGTGAGCGAGAGAAACGCAATATTCGAGTGAATGTTTCCCATGCTTGATGAGAGGTCGTAGAGTTCTCTGCATCTTTCTTAAGTAGGTGTTCAATAAATCATCCTTTTCCTTTCCCAAGCTTTCACAAGGACGTGGCCAGGACAGCTCTGGATTATTGGAGGATGCGTCAATCTTGTCGAAGAGTTAGAGGTTAGTCCTAAATTTCTGACTTGAGTAACGGACGGGAAGGAGGCAACCCTCATACAATGGTCTAGGACTGTACCACTTACGAATTTGTGCGAAATGCTTAATGCTAATGCTAAATGGAAATTCTACGACAGTGCTCATTTATCTTCTGAAGAGGCAACATTGCTGCATCTGGTGCGAAAGACAGCACATACAAATCATGGCTACTATGTTTCATCCATATATTGTTGTGTGCGTTTGAAATGCAAATATCAAATGCGGGAACACCAAATGCGGTAAGATTTTTAACAAGGAAGGCGAAGTCAAAGATTGATTTTATTTGCTAGGTTGGCGGTGATATGGATCATGATTGCTAAATATCCTTTGGCTACTTTGTGTTACCGCATTTGCAGCTCAGTTAGACTGGATTTGCACGTTAAACGCAAACAGCAATATCCAGATTTCGAAAACTATTGTAAAAGTTGTGTAAAAACTATTGATTCAAAAATTATAGATAGGTTGAATTTTGACATAAAAAATGCATCAAGACACAAAGTGATGTAGCAGAAAAACTACGCGTCGTGGCATCTTCGTGTCTTCAGCGCATTTTTTCATTTCGTGATAAGGACCAAATGCGCTGAAGACACCAAAAGGATACGACGCATAGTTTGTCTGCTACATTACTTTTCGTCTTGGTGCATTTTTTATATCAAAACTCAACCTATCCGTAACTTTTAAAACAATAGTTTTCACACATTTTTTTCAATAGTTATCAAAAATTTAGTTAATTTGTAGTTCGCCACAGAAAGTATGAGAAAAATCGGTTTAGAAACGGCGAAGACATAGCTCGCTGAAGCTGACCATTTAGTATGGGAAAACGGTGTTGGTGCATTTTATATGTCCGATACTGTAACTCTAATTCTCACAAAAAATAAAATCACATGGACGAACACTATTACCGATTGGATGAATTGCTTGATTTTCCCATAGTTGTTCTCATACAAACTTTGAAGGGCTTGTGCAGTCTCAGTTTTGATCCAAATGAGCTCAAATTTTGGTAGAACACTCATAATTTGATTTGGAACCGATTGAGCGGTGTGGAGCAAAAACGATTTCTTGAACCAACCCAATATGTACCTCTGTCAATATGGTTAGAGTTATATGGGTTTATGATACCAAAACGCTTCAACAACATGTTTCATGCATACAAATCTGAATGTATTGTTGTTTTCTACGTTTTTGAGAATTTCTGATGGTCTAATTCATGCAAAAATCAAGAAAACGCATATAGAGTAACTGTTTAAGTGGTAGTTTGTGTCCAATAATAGTGAAAGTGTGGTTTTAGTGTGTCATAATAAATTTTTATTTTTGAGTGTATTTTTTAACATTATTCTTGTCAAAATAAAATGCATGTGTGAAAAAATACAAGAAAACAAGTAAAAACCTGTTCATATTTGCTCCTAAGCAGCAGTAATACATACTGGTAGATTGCTATAATAGAGAATCTTATGTGAAATCAATGTGAAGCACTATAATATGAACAGAAGTTAACAAATACCACTATTATTAGAACGTATTCCAATAACGGAGGTAGTGCTTTTTTGAAAAAAGGAATCAATGATTTTATCATTTTAAGATTATTTTTTGCTTCAAATGAAATGGAAAAGCTTCCAACTGGTGAATGAATGAAACTACTTAACTTCTGTTATTATTTTTCCTCAGTCCGTTACTACTACAATCACTTTTTTTATAGAATTTTCGCGCTTCTAGCAAAGCTGGAAACTTTCACCAAACCCGGCTATCTGGGGAGCATATGTGGCCTAACTTGGCTTGGGGAGCATATGTGGTCGATCTGGCTGCAATTTGTCTCTTCAACGTCACTCATATTTTGGGGCCGTCACACGCCTGGGCCATGTGAGACTTTTTTCGAAAGATGCTGCTGTGTTTGTTGGTGCGCTCGACTCCATTACTCTGCTCGTCATGCTCCACGGGCAGACCGGTTGAACGCCGAGGTCGGTCTTGCGATTCCAGTTGAGGAGTGACTTCCGGTTCGCAAGCGCCCCGACGACCCAAAGTAGGCGGTTCGTCGTGATCGATATTACTCGGCGTAGTTCCTGACGTTGAAGCTAGCCTACACCGATGGAGAGTACTTCGACGGTGAAATATCTCCCGAAACCGGTAACGTACACGTTGTTCATACTCCGTTGTTGGCCGGTAGACTGCCGAAGTCGGCCCAGCGATTCCGGTTGGAGGATGACTTCCGGTTCACTGGCGCTCCGACGACTCAAGCCGGTGATACGCTCGTACTATTCATAATAGCCCCCGATGGTGGATCTATCCTACTCCGACGAAGATTTCCCCGGCGGCGGAAGATCTTCTGAACCGATGCAATTCGTGCAGATGCCGAGGTCGGTCCTGTGATTCCGGTGGAAGGAAGCTTCCGGTTCACATGCGCCCTTCTACTCTACTCAGCTAGTCCCAGGCAGAGGATCTAGCCTACTGCGACTCGATAGTGGTCGGCCAATTGTCAGGGTCGGTTCTGCAATTCCGGTTGGAATGTGTCTTCCAGTTTGCAGGTGCCTCGACGACTTACTACCGATACTACGTTACGCTCGTTCTACTCGGGCTAGTCCCCGATGGAGGATCTAGCTCACTCCGATCGCGCCCGAAGGTCTCCTCTCATCACCAGACTGACTTGTCGAGTGCTGAGATTGGTCCGACGATTCCGGTGGGAGGTTGGTTTCCGGTTCATCAGCGCCCCGACGACACGACGTCAAGCGCGCTGCGCGTTCCGCTACTCTGCTCACCAGTTGCGCTGAAAGCCAGACATATTTGCACCATCATATTGGTCATTATATTTCAAAGATTGGGATCACACTTTCTACGCTCAAGTACTCATCGAAAGCAGCCGCCACCGTGCTAAACCTCGAGCAGTCGAAGACAACATGTTCTGGCGTTTCTTCAATCTGCAGTCACTCTATTCACTCTCTGGCGGATAGAACTATCGGAGCCAATCGGGCATGACAGGTAGAGAGTGCTATAATCGGTGGGCAGTATTGTGACCGTAGAGATATTAAAATCAACAAAATATAAGAATATAATTCGCATTAAAGAGAAAATTTTTTTCAGTTACCAGCGATTTAAGTGAGATTATCAAGTTGCCAGTTCATGGGATCTTCTATTCGATAGACGGTGAATAGAGTGACTGTAGTTACTACAATATCTATTACTGGTACAGACGCCAAAACTCCATACATACGTATACCGGAAGTCTTGAAGGGATCAACCTCATGGATTAGCTTTAGCATTAGGCATTTCGCACAAATTCGTATAAGACTTGCTGATATTGAAGGTGGAAACTCGGTTCCAATCATAGACATTAATTTCGTTGTCAAGTCGGTTGCCGAAAATATTGTTCTGTATTTCTCCTTTCTTCATTTTTTTGTGGTAGGTAAGCAATTCGACGTGAAACCATGAGGTAGGGACTTGTGAGGACCAGAGCTATGTAGGGCGCTCCTTCTGGTTGTCGACTCACCATTTCACAGCCTATTCAACAATATGTATCTCAAAACCAGATATGCTATGCCATTTTTGAAAACTACAATAGATTTAGCAACTCCAAATTGAGCAGATAGTGGTTTTGGTACTTAAGACAAAAACTTGCTCCATAGTTTTAATTACTCCTGATGAAATCTCTAGAGAAACTACTGATGGAATCCTTGGAAGAACTTCTGATGTAATCCCTGGTGAAATTTCTAATGAAATCCTAGAAGAATTCCTTATTATATGCTTAGAAGAAATCCTGAAAGAAATCCTCTAGGAACTCCTGATATAATCTTTGGAGGAACTCCTGATGGGATACTTATAGGAATCCTGATGAAATCCCTGGCGGAACTCCTTATACAACCCTGATGGAATTCCTTGAGGAATCCCTGATATAATCTCTAGTGAAGTCTTAGGTGCAATTTCCGAAGAAACTCCTGATGAAATCCATAGAGAAACTTCTGAAAGAACCCCTGTAGGAATACCAGGTGGAATCTCTGAAGGAACTCCTGATGGAATTCCTATAGACATTTTTGATAGATTCCCTGGACGAATTCTAGGTGGAATATATAAAGGAACTTTTAAAGAAATCCTTGAAGAGACTCCTGATGGAATCCTCAAAGAAACTCCTGATGTATTTCCCAGAAAAAACTCCTGATGTAATCCCTAGAAGAACTTGTGATGTAATCCCTGGATGAGTTCCAGGTAGAATCTCTGAAGAAACTTCTGATGTAATCTCTATAGGAACTCCAAATTCCGGATAAGATTCCTACTGAAACTCCTGTTAGAATCCCTGGAGGAACTCCTAAAGGAACTCCTTATTATTCCTAGAAGAAATCCTGATGGATTTTCTCGGGGAACTCCTGATCTCTGGAGTAACTGATATAATCTTTGGAAGAATTTCAGGTAGAATATCTGAAAGAACTATTGATGGAATCCCTGTAGGAACTCCTGATGAAATCCCCAGAAGAACTCTGAAGGAAGCCCTAAAGGTACTCTTGATAGAATCCCTATAGGAACTCATGATGGAATCCGTGGAGGAATCTCTTAAGATATTATTGAAGGAACTCCAGATGGAAACTTTAGAGGAACTACTGATAAAATTCTTTGACGAGCTCCTAATGGAATCTCTACAGAAACTACTGATGAAATCCCTTGATGAATTCCTGATAAGATTCCTGATGGAACTCCTGATAAAATCCCTAGAGAAATTCTTTATGATTCCCTAGAAATAATCCTGATCGATTTCCTCGAGGAACTCATGACATAATCTTTAGAGACTCCCAATAGAATCTCTGGAGAAAGCCCAGGTAGAATCTATGAAGGAACTTCTGATCGAATCCCTGGAATAATTCCTGATGAAATCCTCAAAAGAATTCTCAGAGGTTCTTCTGATTGAATCCCTATAGGAACTCGTGATGAAATCCCTGATGGAGGAAGTCCCGGTGGAATCTCTGAAGGAACATTCAATGGAATCCCTAATGAAATCCTCAGTTGAACTCTCAGAGGTACTCCTGATAGAATCCCTATAGGAATTCCTGATGGAATCCCAAGAGGAACATCTGATGAAATCCCCAGAGTAATTCATGATGGAATCCCTACAGGAACTTCCGAGGGAATTCCTAGAGGAACTTCCAATGGCATCTCTAAGAAACTTCTGATGAAATCCCTAGAGGAACTTCCGATGCAATCCCTAGAGAAACTCCTAATGGAAACCCTGATGGAAGTCCTGATGTAATCCTCCTTGGAGCTCATGATTGACTCTTTAGAAGTACTTCTGATGGAATTCCTGGAGGAAATTTTGATGGAGTTCATGGTGGAATACCTGATAGAATTCCTGGTGTAATCCTAACAATAACTTCTGATGATAACTCTGCTGATGGAATCCCTGGAAGGACTTTGAAAGGAATCCCATTATCTGGATGAATTCCTGGTAAAATTTCTGATGGATTTTTTGTAGAAATTCCTGGTACAATTCCTGAAGGAATTCCGTATTGAATGGAATTTATTCACTGGTTGAACTTGCAGAGCTACTTGGGCACTTCCATGATTCACTTTTATCGACCAAATTATCTGAAACTTTGCAAAAAGCAACACTTCAATACGACGTATTCGTCTTCTTCTTCTTGGCATTAATCTCCTCACGGGGACAGAGCCTGCTTCTCTGCTTAGTGTTCTTATGTGCACTTCCACAGTTATTAACTGAGAGCCTTCTTTGCCAAAGTTGCTATTTCGCATTTGTATATCGTGTGGCAGGTACGATGATACTCCATGCCCAGGGAAGTCAAGGAAATTTCTATTACGCAAAGATCCTGGACCGACCGGGATTCGAACCCAGACACCTTCAGCATGGCTTTGCTTTGTAGCCGCGGACTCTAACCACTCGGCTAAGTGAGGCCTCAAACCAATACGACGTATATTGTGGCCAAATATAAGCTAAGTAGCTTTCAAAAAACCCACTGCCGAAGTGAATCAAAAGTGCCAAGAATAGGATCCGGCTCCCTATATAGAAACAACTCAAAAGCGCACATTTGCTAGATCACCATGTCGTCGACGCTGTTTAAATTCACGCATTTTGACTTGCCACCCATCTGCATCGACAGTTCATGGGACGTCGAAGCTTCAATTTGACATGCTGACATCGATGTTCTTGCAACATCCCTGCAGACGGTACTATCAGTTCGTCAAACATTTGGCTCCGCCCACCGGTGGTTTGAGCAAAATCAAACTAGTTTGATTTTGGCCGACCGATTCGCCAACCGTCAAATCAGTTTACTGTAAAATTGTGTTTAGTGGTCAAGCAGCATCACACACGGTCAAACATAGCACCAACATGAGCATCAACCTGGGGACGGAGTCAATATTGGTCAAATCGTCTGAGTGTCTGTGGGCTGCATTATGACAAAAAAAAATATTTGTGAGGCCTACATACAAGTTTGGGGTGCTGTATCTCAGCTTCTGGTAGTCCGAATTGGCTGAAATTTGAATGACGAACTACAAATAACTTGAAGTTTTGCCTGTAAAGGAATTATTACATTGCAGTCATTTTCCATAGAGTTTCAGAGGGTTGTTCCAAGACAAAAGTAAGTAACCGAGAGACTTTTTTATTTAATTCGAAAACGGTAAGTTGTGGGAAGTTGGTTTGTTTCACAAAGTTGTTCAATTTCAGAAGTCACACAAATTTGCACCGGACTACGGACAACCGTTAAGTCACCAGTCACCGTGCGGCCTCCATTCACCGTGCACATATACAAATTCCTACAGAATATTCATACAATTTTCACAAATTATTCTTTTATCAGCAAAATAAGCTAAAACTGATGAAATGAAGTAGTTTTTGTCACAAAGCATTTTGAAAAACCTAGTTTATGTAGGCAAAATTATGTGAATTCTGTATGATAATGAAATTTTTCAACACTCTTAGTAGAAATGCCAAATATTCACATTTTTGATTTTAACGCTAGAGTATGAAATTTTTCAAAATTTCAACAAGTTTTCGCTGTGGATACTATAAGTAAGATGTATTTCATCGTATGAGCAATGAGATTTCCTATTACCGTGCATTAAAGTAAAAGGTATGAAATTATTCGGTAATATTAGATTTTTTGTTATTTCGAGATTAAACTACCTCATATTTATTTTTTGAGTGAATATGGAATGGTTTGGACAATACAGTCAAACCTCCTATTACGATTTTAAAGAAAAAATAATTACTTAGCCATTTTTTAAACTTTTTATGGCTTTTATTGTAAATGAAGATTTGAATGCTCTTGAAAATGAGTGCGCACACTACTAGCAACATAGTTGCTCCATAAACAACGTTTCTTCAAGATACGAAATAAAATCATGACGAAAACTATACGCACGGTGAATGGTGCACTAGAGTGCACGGTAAATGGTGACATAGAACGGTACGAGGCGACCTTAACATAACATTTTCAAACTTAACTTTTAAGTATTTTTTTTGTTATGCTTCACTAGTTTTAGATTTTTCACTGAATTATGATATAATTGCACGCTACGTAGTGGTATTCTAGCACGCTTCAAATTATTTGGGAAAGTTATATAAATTTTTGAAGTGTATTGTTTTCTTAAATGCACGGTGAATGGTAGCTTGACGGTACCAGAAGCTGGAGCGTGAGTCGAATGACTATAGGTTAAAAACTCACGTAAATAAATAAATAAACAACAACAACAACCAGAAGCTGAGATACAGCACCCCGAACTTGAGCATTTTGTATGGAAAAACAGCATTTGGTTACTAACTTATGTCACTGACTGTAACTTTTGTCAGCAAAACATTCTATTTTTATTTTAGTTGGTTGGTATTACCTCTGCAGGTGCTTGGCATTCCTATATGACGACAATTCGCATCAAAATAATTATCTACTTCTCACTGCCACTTAACACTCTGCGTATCTATTGACCTAAGGCAAACTCTTCTGAGGGTGCGGAAGTTGGGTCATTAGGAAATTAAACAAGCGATGGAAGTAAAATTGGAGTGGTTTCATAAAACATAAAATTCCCTGGTACCGTTTTATTTCCACAGCTATATCAAAGTCACTCTTTCCATTCTGGTTCATTAACGTGACAGGTGACGACAATTTGCAGGTTCATCATTCAGTTCCCATTTAATAACCACTACTCACGTTGCCCTCGTCGTAACTCTCTGCTTTTCCTCGAGGAACGACATTTTCCACAAAGAAGACTGAAAGACTATTAGTGCAAGCATCTGGTGATTGTAATTTCATTACAAAGAATGTGCTATACAGATGTATTGAAAACTATTTTCTTCGTTTCCGTTCGAATCAAAAGTAGAATGAGAGTTTCTTTCCGCCAATTTCCTCCTATTTACAGATATAGGGTTGTCGCGCCAGTTTTAGTTATAATACGATTCCTTGAGTAAGTTTTTGAGAATTTTGTAAAAGTGTGGACTGTCAGTTTTAGAAACAAATTTAAAACACATATTGAAACAAACAATTTAGTATTCGGTGCTATTATTTTAATAGTGCTTCTAATGAGGACGTAAAAAGTTTATTATTATTAAGTATTTTAAATATTTCAATTGTAATTTGCACCAAAATAACATGCAAATGCTTTAATATAAGCACAAGATGTGCCATGGATGCTGAGGAAAGTGCTACTGGAGCATGTACCCTAGATTGAATCGCTCCATGACAGTAGCAAATTCAGCTCTTAGACTTCTCAACCTTTTTATGTTCACGACTGAAAGCTGGATAAATGTGCTTGACAAGGACGTTGGGAAAAATTTGACCAATTTATCGTGAAACTTACAAAGAGGGTGGACACAAGTGACGCAAACATTTTTGTGGTTTTGTTTCTCATTTATCATTTTGTAGAAACCTTCTCCTCACGTCACGAAACATGTTACTCTTGAATAACAGCTGTCAGTTATTTTCTTTATATATGTCTTATAGCCATTACACCACATATGGAATTAAATTCTTTTTGGAGATGTTTCTATTACATGGTTATCCCCAATGCATTGTCATTAGTGCTGGAAGGATTTTTTCATAAGGAGGAAGGAGAGGGCAGGATGCTCAATGATTTTCGGTTTCAGGAATGTATGAAAAATAGTCATGGTTTAGACCAATTTGTGGGGCCCAGAAAAGCCGTAGCGGTAAACGTGCAACTATTCAGCATGACCATGCTGAGGGTCGTGGGTTCAAATCCCGCTGGTCGAGGATCTTTTCTTTATATTCATATCGAATTGAAGTATGAGTAATGAAAATTCCATTATTTTGTATATTCATTCCTGTTAGCTACAAATATACTGGTATGTAATAAATTCTATGAATATTTTGACTATTGCCTTTAATGGTGAAAACAAACAACTTTGAAGGCACGCTGCTAACTTATTTGCAAAAATTTGCAGCTAGAACCTTCACAGGCTCATTTTCCTATTCAAACATGATCATTTGGTGGCAGAAGCTTGATTAAATGTGATTAAGAACATATTCAAAAACGTACTTCAAATAAAGTGGTGTAGTTACAAAGTGAGTATACCTCTATCCTTATTACTCACATCAATACTGACTCATAGATGTCAAATAACACTTTAAAATGTATCGGAAGTGATAGATATACATCTGTACTAATGTTCTGTAATCTAAACTGATTGAAAAATCATTTGATTTTGTTTTGCAAAGATAATAAACAAAGTGCTGAAATCGCTTAATTTTTAACGTTTTTTTAACACATGAAAATACATTCAATCAATCACAGCCCTACTATGCATATCATACAAAAACGTCTATAATGTTTATGTTTTTACATTCCTGAGATCATAATTGATCCATGAAAAGGTAAAGGAATGATAACCAAGACATTTTGATTTTCAATTTATGGCCTATGGGCGGTACCACTGTGCAACGGTATGATAGGGTTCCAGTTTTTTAATGATTTCATTAGAGGTTTTTCCTTCTTTTAAGCATAAACTATTCTTTCGAGTTATTCTGGTTTCGTTACTATTGGCAATTATTCAGCTTATATTTTAATTGGGAATTATATCTTTTTTAAATCATCGGCAGTTCTTTGTTGTTATACTAATACAAAAATTGTTTGCATCGCACTTGCTTAAATTTTCATAAGAGATTTTTCATTCTTTTGATCATAGGCTGTTCTTTCTGTTTCTCCTTCAATATTAGGAATGCAACGTGTGAACAGAGCTCTGCACCGTTGCTTGCGTAAAGCAGTAAACCGATTGACTCGGTGAACAATTACGTGGAAAAAGCTCACAGTTTCTCCGTTGTGAAAAGAAGAAGCCAAAATTTGCGGTTACTAGAATTATGAAATAATTTACTTAAGGCGAAGATGAATCGAAGCCAAACTTCAAATTTTCAAGAGCACAAATCTGGAGAACCAAACACCCATTCGAGCTGAAAACTTAATTGATTGGTCACCACCTGCTGGTTTTCAGCCTAATCGGATGCTTGGTTCTCCAGATTTGTGCTCCTGAAAATTTGAAATTTGGCTTCCATTCATTTTCACCTTAATACGATCAAATACTTAATACTGTCAAAAGCTGACTACAAACACAATGCAAAAACTTCTGCTAGTAGCTATTACCGCTAGCAGAAAAGTGAACATTTGCATACATTTAGGATGTTCTTCTTTCAGCACTGACTGTTTTGTGTTTGATTTGTGTTTGTGTTTTGAACTAACATCAAAGAGCCAATTATGTGTATATCAACGATGATTAACCTTCTTTGAAAACAAGTTGAATAAGTTCGTTGAAATTCAGCATCGAAACTCACTACAATAACATGCTTACTGCATTTCAAGTTTCTTATTGTATTATCAGAACGTTTTTATTTTGACAAAAAAAAAAACAAAATTTTGAAAAGCGACCAAAAGTTGTTCTTAGAAAAACTTTTTTATTAAAAATTTCTCCATCATGAAACTTTGTCCCAAACATCTGTTTACTATCAAGATTCTAGGGTGAAAAATATTAAAAATGGGGTTTTTGTGCAATTTAAAATTTAAGTTTTATTTTTGAATTTTTCATGCAAAAACAAAATATTTTTTCAGTTTGTATTTTTTTTTCTTGTGGGCCAAACAGTTCACTACAACTTCTTCATAGTACATTCTTCTCTGAAACCAACAGTTTCAAAGTTAGAATTTTTAAAATAAGTTGCATGCAAAAATGTATAGGCCATTTTCAAAAGTTATTCTCGAGTCAAAATTATCGATTTTTTTATGGAAAACACTGTATCATACCAAAAACATGTGCAAAATTTACTGCAAATCGAAGATAGTCGAGTTTTGTGATTGACATGGAATTTGTGCTTAGTATCCTGGTTATTTAGAAAGATGGTGTTTTCGGCAAAGTTGTTCAGTAATTCAAGACCTAACATGTGATGAGCCACTTGGTTTGGAGTTTTTTCAATAGCTGGCGCTAATGAGCATAACATTTTTCGAACACAGATATCTCAAGATCCAGATTATCTAGAAAAATGACGTCTTTGACAAAAGTATTTAGTAGGTCAAGGTCTAGCATGTGACAGGCCACCCAACTTGAAATTCTACCACCATATGGCGCTAGTGAGCATGTAATATTTTGATCGCGGATATCTCAGGATAGCGATTTTTTTTAGAAAGATGGTGTCTTGGGTACTGTTGTAAGCAACCACGGTAGTCGACACGTTTTCGCTGATATTCGGCAGTGCTTCCCTTAAACATTCACAACACGAGCGATCAAATGAATGTCGAAAAGAAAAATGTCAATTGAATGCCACTGACCACGATAGCTTATCTAGGAAACGTTACAATTTTTTTGTTTCTGTTTTACTTTCACTGTATGTGTGTTACATTCTACATAACAGGCAAGATCAAACTGTTCATGTTGTTCATGATCCGAGTCTGAGCTCGCAAAACTTATGATTTATGCACATGTCATCGTGTCAGACGACATTCAATTGATACTTTTTTGTGTTTGACGACGTTCATTCTAAAGCTCGTGCTGTGACTGCTGACCATGGCAACGAAATGAATGTCGCGCATAGTGTCGATTTTTTACAGAACTGGTCTTGGGCTGGGAGGGAGAAACCAATGCAAAATTTCTCTACGTCACAGTGAGCCGAGATTTTGCTGTCACGAACTGTCACTGTGAGCCCAAATCTTAAACAATGGACAAACATGATAAAAGCGCGTAATTAGCCAAAGCATATTTTAACATTTCATCAAAAGTAGCAAAAATCGAATAAGATTCAATTCATGCAAATTCAAAAGTAACTTCACGAGAGCACCGTTTATTCTAATTGAATATAACGTATTGTAATGAGGCTCTTTTTACTGTTTTCAATAAAAACTGAAATTTAAACGCATAGAAAACTGTGGCCCTTTTACAATGTTTGTCCAGAAAGATCGAAGATACACAACAAATGAAAACTAGCGATTTTCACCAAGCCTGCCTTGATTGTCGTTGGCAAGCTGGAGTTATCTTTGTATCAAATTTCGTGTGTAGTATCTGTGCCTCCCTCCCAGGTCTTGGGCAAATATGTTTGGTAGATCAAATGCTAAAATTTGATGTGCCATATGTTTCGGAATTCTTCCACAAAACGATGGTCATGTATTTTTTTGTATGCAGATATTTCATGATCCTGATTAGAAAAATAATATTAGATAAGAAAGATGGTGTTTTTCGCAAAGTTGTTGCGTATGTCGCGGGCCAACGTGTGAGGTTTGTAATATACTTGAAATTCTTACACATTCAATTTGAAATGCGATGGGCCGCTAGAGCTCCTGAATAAAATTTTTCAAATACTGATATCTCAAGTTCCAAAGCAAAGTTCTGTCATGTTATGAGCAATTATATTTGGAATCATGTAACCCGGTTCCAGAGCGCATCTAATGATGCTGATTTAATTTCAAATAATAGGGAATATTGATTAAATGCAATACTACATATGAGACAAAAAATAAGAAATTTTTTGAAAAAAAAAAAAATCTTCACGGTTGTATTGAACAATCGTAAACCTTCAATAATGTGCGTAAAAATAATAACGTTTTGGATTGGAATGGAAGCCAAGCCTTGTTTTCCAATCTTACATTCTTATACTTTTTTGCAATTTTCGCGTTTTTTAGTTAAAAGCATTTGAGCAATTCCACCGAACATGACATTTTTTTTAAATTTATTTTTTGTATATTTTGAATCGCCTGAAAATTTGCATACAGATTCTTTATGACCAAAAATGCCATTTTGCACCTTCAGACCGCCATTTTGAACCTCGCTTTATTTTTGAGAAGGGCGTATCGGAAAATGCATAGCAAATCTTTAAAAAACTGTAACTCGAAAACGGTTTGTCCGATCGATTTGAGATCTTCTACAAAGTTGTAGGTATTGCTTAGGACTATATGGAGAAAAATATGCACGGTAAAAAAAGTTACAGATTATTTTTTATTTCAAAAATAAAATTTTAAAATCGATTTTCTCCAGAAACGCAGTTTCGATTTTTTTTATTTTTGGATATGTTTTAGGGGACAACTTACGTGATTTATTGCACAATGTTTCAAAATGGAAGAATTATGGACAAAAAAGTTATGATTTTTTAAAAAATTACAGATTTTGAAAACAAAAATCGAAATAGAGGAAAACAATATTTTTATGTGATTATTTGAAAGTACAGAAAAATTGCAATCGAAAAGTACTGAAGTAAATTTTTTCTAGGTTGCATCAATTTCGAGATATACTCATATTTATATAAAATTTTCAAATAAAAAAAGAAAAATAGGCCCTTTTCAAACATATTTCGTGTTTCTCCATTCCAGAAATATTTTATTTTGATTCAGTGAATCGTAGCTGAATTGTTTATTGTTTGATCAAAACCTATATACTAAAGTATTTAAAAAAGTATGCACGGTAAAAAAAAATATAAACGAAATTTTCAAATGAAAATTTGAAGTTCATTGTTCTTAAAAACCGCAAAATTGATGTTTTTAATTTTTGGATATGTTTTGCAGCATATTGTTTGTAATTTCTTGCACAATGCCTCAAAACGGAAAATTTTTGGATAAAAAATAAATTATTTAAAAAAATAAATAAAACGAATTTATGTAAAACATAAATTGTCCCCTAAAACATTTCCAAAAATAAAAAAAAATCGAAACTGCGTTTCTGGAGAAAATTGATTTAAAAATTTTGTTTTTGAAATAAAAAATAATCTGTAACTTTTATTTACCGTGCATATATTTCACCATATAGTCCTAAGCAATACCTACATTTTTGTAGAAGATCTCAAATCGATCGGACAAACCGTTTTCGAGTTACAGTTTTTTAAAGATTTGCTATGCATTTTCCGATAGGCCCTTCTCAGAAATAAGGCGAGGTTCAAAATGGCGGTCTGAAAGTGCATAATGGCATTTTTGGTCATAAAGAATCTGTATGCAAATTTTCAGGCGATTCAAAAAATACAAAAATAATCGGGTTCGAAACGGCGTGGAACCGCTCATTTTTATTAGTTTTTCGTAGTGAAATTTTTTTATTTGGGTATCTACATATACCTCAATTAGAGCTTAATTTATACTTATCCTGGGTTAAACATTAGAATATTAGGCACTCTAGCTCCAGGTGGCACTTGTCCCACTTGCCCTATGCCATGTGAAGTCGAGAAAATTACCCACAATCTTCGCATGCACAGTGATTTATTTCATCGATTTCACGATCAAAATAGAATAACTTCAAAACTATTGGTTCTAGATGTTTGGTGTCTTCGATGAAGTTTCTTGATCTTAAAAGACGCTTCTTTTGGTATTAGGGGTAAGATGATCAATCCACCTAGAAGTGAGATAAAAAAATTATTTTTTCAAAAAATTAAGTTAAAGATTTCAAGTTTTCGGCAAAGTTGTAGAGTATGTAATTACAAAAACTTTGTCGTAGCGGCAAAATTTCTATATATTCGCGATAATGAGATATGGAGCATTTTGTCTTCGACACCCCTTAAAACTTGCAGTGTTCTTCACAGATTATATATCGTCAATTTAAAATTTTAAGTTTTAAACCCTCCCTGTTAATTACAATTTTCTTGTTAAGGTTCATCGGAGCAAGTAAGAATACTGGACAATTAAGACCTTGAGGTACAACTTCAGTGAAATTTAATTGTCAGGTATATTTCACAAGCTTTGTAAAGCTATGATGATATATTTAATACAAACATTCTTTGGTTTTAATACAATGTATTACATGTACCAGTTCTCACTGTTGAGCGGTTCCACGCCGTTTCGCAAACCCGATTATTTTTGTATTTTTTGAATCGCCTGAAATTTTGCATACAGATTCTTTATGACCAAAAATTCCATTATGCACTTTCAGACCGCCATTTTGAACCTCGCCTTATTTTTGAGAAGGGCGTATCGGAAAATGCATGGCAAATCTTTAAAAAACTGTAACTCGAAAACGGTTTGTCCGATCGATTTGAGATCTTCTACAAAGTTGTAGGTATTGTTACAGATTATTTTTTATTTCAAAAACAAAATTTTAAAATCGATTTTCTCCAGAAACGCAGTTTCGATTTTTTTTAATTTTTGCATATGTTTTAGGGAACAACTTATGTGATTTATTGCACAATGTTTCAAAATGGAAGAATTATGGACAAAAAAGTTATGATTTTTTAAAAAATTACAGATTTTGAAAAAAAAAATCGAAATAGAGGAGAACAATAATTTTTTATGTGATTATTTGAAAGTACAGAAAAATTGCAATCGAAAAGTACTTAAGTAAATTTTTTCTAGGTTGCATCAATTTCGAGATATACTCATATTAATATAAAATTTTCAAATAAAAAAAGAAAAATAGGCCCTTTTCAAGCATAATTCGTGTTTCTCCATTCCAGAAAAAAATATTTTGATTGAGCGAATCGTAGCTAAATCGTTTATCGTTTGATAAAAACATTTATGCTTAAGTATTGAAAAAAGAGTGCACAGTAAATAATATAAACGATATTTTCAAATGAAAATTTGAAGCTAATAGTTTTTAAAAACCGCAACATTGATGTTTTTAATTTTTGGATATATTTTGCGGTTGTTGTAGGTATTGTTTAGGACTATTTGGAAAAAAAATATGCACGGTAAAAAATAATGACAGATTTTTTTTTATAAAAAAATTAAAATCGATTTTCTATGAAAATGCATCTGTGATTTTTATTATTTTTGGACATGTTTCAGGGAACAACTTATGTGATTTATTGCACAATGTTTCATAATGGAAGAATTATGGACAAAACAGTTATAATTTTTTGAAATATTACAAATTTTGAAAAAAATCGAAATAAAGGAAAACAATTTTTTTTATGTGTTTATTTGATAGTACAGAAAATGCATTGGAAGAGTACTTAAGTAAAATTTTTCTAGGTTGCATCAATTTCAAGATATACTCATACTTATATAAAATTTTCAAATAAAAAAAGAAAAATAGGCCCTTTTCAAACATATTTCGTGTTTCTCCATTCCGGAAAATTTTATTATGATTTCAACAACACAAACCAAGTCAAGTCAAGTACACAACACTGAAGACGGCTTTACAGTTGAGGTTGAAATACGTGTATCTGTCGAAGCATACAATAGTAGAATTAAAAGTAACAGTTCTACTCATCATTTTGTATATTTACAGGCATTCTACTAAACAGGCTCCACAAGGGTTTTCATCTCTTTTGCCTGTGTTATGATGAACAAACACGTTTTTCCCATACCCATACATTTGGACATGGTAAATGAATAAAAGAAAAACGATGCTTTTTTTAAACGTACTTCATGGGTACAAAAATAATGCGCTATGTTGTCAAGTTTTATCACTGTAGCAATCATCATTGAAAAAAATGCGGTTCAAAAACTTCGTGGTGTGAAGTACCTATGTAGTATATAAAGTAAGTCTGAAACCGTGAGAGCATTAGTGTTGTATCAACAGTGATTGTAGGTGACGTTTATTTGCCTGTGAAATTGACGTGCTACGAAAGAACATACAGCATTATATTGTGGATTAAGGAGGCGTTTTACAGAGGTATTTATTTTTGTTGTGCGTGAAGCTGTACAAATGTCATTTTTTCGCAATGAGTTATATCAGTTCAAGATGTATTAAAGTGTTCAAACAAAGTTGTTCTAAACATTGTCGAAATCTTACGGAAGATAATATTCACAAATTGGTTTTGTTGGGATTTGCTGAACAGAATAAATTAAATAGTAAGCTTAAAATTTGTGATTTTTGTCGTTTAAAACTGTCTTATTGTACTCAAATATCTAGTAGCGATGACTCATCGAGCAGTGATGAACATGTAACTTCTGATACTGAAATGAATGTTCCAAGTCAGGAGTCTTTGGTAATAATATATAGTTATTTTTCTGTACTCAAAAAAACGCACCAAAAATATCGTTTTACATAAATTTGTTTTATTTATTTTTTTTAAATAATTTATTTTATATCCAAAAATTTTCCGTTTTGAGGCATTGTGCAAGAAATTACAAACAATATGCTGCAAAACATATCCAAAAATTAAAAACATCAATTTTGCGGTTTTTTAAGAACAATGAACTTCAAATTTTCATTTGAAAATTTCGTTTATATATTTTTTACCGTGCATACTTTTTTAAATACTTTAGTATATAGGTTTTGATTAAACAATAAACAATTCAGCTACGATTCACTGAATCAAAATAAAATATTTCTGGAATGGAGAAACACGGAATATGTTTGAAAAGTACTTTTCGATTGCAATTTTTCTGTACTTTCAAATAATCACATAAAATATTATTGTTTTCCTGTATTTCGATTTTTTTTCAAAATCTGTAATTTAAAAAAAAATCATAACTTTTTTGTCCATAATTCTTCCATTTTGAAACATTGTGCAATAAATCACATAAGTTGTTCCCTAAAACATATCCAAAAATAAAAAAAATCAAAATTACGTTTCTGGAGAAAATCGATTTTAAAATTTTGTTTTTAAAATGAAAAATAATCTGTAACTTTTTTACCGTGCATATTTTTCTCCATATAGTCCTAAGCAATACCTACAACTTTGTAGAAGATCTCAAATCGATCGGACAAACCGTTTTCGAGTTACAGTTTTTTAAAGATTTGCTATGCATTTTCCGATACGCCCTTCTCAAAAATAAGGCGAGGTTCAAAATGGCGGTCTGAAGGTGCAAAATGGCATTTTTGGTCATAAAGAAACCACGGTGCTCCCCTGACCGTTATTATCAGAAAAAAATCTCCATCAAATCTTTGCTCACCAGTCGTTAATTTAAGTTAAGCTGCATGTCTGGGCAAAATTTAAAAAAAATCGTTGGGCCCGTTTTGAAGTTACGCCCTTTTGATTGTATAAGACCACTAATTCAAAGGAAATTTGAGATATTTAAACGGGTTTTCATTGGCCGTGATTTTCAGATCAAGTATACCATCGAAATTTGAATCAAAGTTGGTTTATTTAGTTATTTTGAACCTCTTGGTAGAGTTTTGAATGAGAAGATAGACGAAATTTGAAGTTACGTCCTTTTGGAAGCGTAACCATTGAAAACACTAAAATCCAATAGATTAATTAGGCATTCTTTTAAACAGGCATTCCGTTAAACATGTTCAAATGTTTTCAATGTCACATTGCACTTACATGTCGCCAAAGTCACAATTGATTATTTTTTCAAAGGCTCAAGCGCTGTAAGGCATTACGGAGCCATTTCTGTGTCATTGTTATTTTTCATAAAATATTGTTATGACTCAACTTGCTACCTTGGGCCTTCCTTTGCCGAGTGGTTAGAGCCCGCGGCTACGAAACAAAGCCATGTTGCAGGTGTCTGGGTTCGATTCCCGGCCAATCCAGGATCTTTTTGAAATGGAAATTTCCTCGACTTCCTTGGGCATAGAGTATGATCGTACCCACCACACGATATATGAATGCGAAAATGACAACTTTGCCAAAGAAAGCTCTCTCAGTTAATAACTGTGGAAGTGATCATTGAACACTAAGCTGAGAAGCAGGCTCTGTTCTAGTAGTTCCTAATTTTGTACTGCCTTAGAACATAAACTTCAATAGCTGAGTAATGTACTATTGGCCCAACTATAGAACTCTAGACCACTGTCAATACTTTTGTGATATTTTGTAGCATACATTACTACATTTAGATTTTTCACAAATCTACAATTTTACCTTCAGGTTTCTTGGTCTTTTTGATTACACAAACTCGTAAGAACTCTGGATAAATACAATAGTGAAAGAATTGTATAAAGCAATGAATCCATTCTCATGCTAACTCGTGAAGAAAAAGCCTCAGTACTTGAAAAGTGCTTGACAAAAGTAAGAAACATGCGTTTTTATTTGGTTTCATTACATTTAAAATCATAACACTTTCAAGGGTCTATTCACAAATTTCATAACGCTGCAGGGGGTGGGTGGGTGTCCTAACGATGTTACGGTCCATACAAAAACTGAATGATATTCATACAAAAAGCGTTACAAGGGGATGGATGGGTGTCAAAAATGACCAATTTCAGCATTATGAAATAAATGAATGAGCCCTCAAAGCTTTATGTTACATGTATCCCTTGAAAATCAAAAATCTCTTGAGAAGATTCTATACCTTAACCCAGAATACATTAACCCGAACGTCATCACCCTGAACGAAGTATTACGTACGTATAATTACCTTGCATGACATTGTCCCATGGTAATGGAATTCGAAGTAATGCCATTCTAGAAACTGGAACATGCGGAGATGGTCTTAAGGTATTCGGGGTAATGGAATTCAAAGTTAAGGGGTATAATTTTAAGAAGATATATAAAATATGGTAAAAACAGAGTTGTTCATGGATTTTACGTAAATTCAAGTTTTGGTTAGCGGAAAATCGTAAATTATTCTGTAGCCCTGTTTATATCTTGCTGGTCTACCTACCAGAATATGGTTTCAATCCTACACAAACTGAAGATTTCCATGTAAACTTTTATTTGTTTTTCGATCGCAGACTGTGCTTGTGAAGTAAAGACTCAAGCTGCTATGACTCATTACAAACGAAAAAAAAAAATTGGTAGCTTCACAAAGTTTTCCAAACTGGCAGAGACAAACATTTAAAATTAAGCTATGTAAATGCTACAATTTTGAACTCCATTAAACAAATTAATAACGGATGTTCTAAACTTTGTATTGTTTTTTTTTTTTTCATTTTGTATCACTGCATTCTGCGTTGTTACTTTTATTTTATTTCATACACTGCTACCCATAACCGAAAACATAACTCATATCTTCGCTTCGATATACAACAGGTAGCAATCAATTGCATGTTAAATAATCTGAATCGTGAGTACATGGGTTCAACAAACTAGCCAGAATATTGTGCTACAAGAACTAATTTGGTTACATGATGAAATTAGCTCCGTAATGCCTTAAAACACTTTAGCCTATGGAAAATCAGTTGGTTGTGGAATGCTTTGGCGACATATAAGTGCATATATGTGCCATTGAAAACATTTGAATATGCTCAAAGGTATAAGAATGCCTAACTAATCTATTGAAAATTAGTGTTTTCAATAGTTACGCCTCCAAAAGGGCGTAACCCCAATTTTTTTTTATCTTCTCATTCAAAACTCCTCCCAGAAGTTACAAATAACTATATAAACCAACTTTGAATCAAATTTTAATATTATATTTATTCTGATAAGCACGGCCAATGAAAACTCGTTTAAATATCTCAGATTTCCATTGAATAAGTGGCCTTACACGTTCAAAAGGGCGTAGGAAATTTTGAATGAAATGTTTGCAGGAAAGGCCCTAGTCTATGTTAAGTCCACAGCTGCAAAGCAAAGTCATGCTTAGGTCTGGGTTCGATTTCCCGCCGATCCATGATTTTTTTGTTTTAGAAATAGAGTATCACCATTCCTGTCACATGTAGGGGTGAATCGATTCAAGTAAATGCGAATAAATACTCGATACTTTTAATTCAATGCCAATTCAAATAGGTATTGAATGAAATTACTTGAATCGAATGAGTACTTTCTCATGGACGTTTTTGGAAAGGCTGGTGCTGCATTTGAGAAATCTTGTTTTATTCACGAAAGTTTATCAATAATTCTGATTCAACAGTATTTTTATTTATGAATTAATCTTCAATGCGATTCTTTAAAAATAGCTATCGTAATCGTTTTAGTTCTATGTTTCCTTAATAATAAAAACTAATCATTTGATTCAAATAAGTATCGATACATTCTTTAGGTAAACTGTGCTGGCGGTGCTGATGATTTCAGGTAAATAGCAGAGATTGCGGTGGAAGCTATGAAAGCACCAAAAATAGTTTGACTTATCGAAAGGCCGGCTCTAAAGGCACGTTTCCCGCCAATTGGTATATTTGTGCCATTGAGGAAATTGTGCTTATTCTGTAAATCGGGTGAGATCAGACGAATTGAATGAGATGACAAAGCTCGGCTTGCATCCATTTGAGATCAGCTTCGCTATCTATTAGAAATTTTGTAGGTATCGATACTTTTCAGTGATACTTTTTCTGCCCATAAAAGCATAACTGTCCCATATTGATTTTCGAGCCAACACCTTTTTTCGTCGCAATATTCATATTTTAATGTATATATTACATTGCATATAAAAATTCACTTACTTTGTTTGAAAATGTTGTGGAAAAATATGAAGATGATGCAGTCCTATAATGAAAAATAAAGGCATATCAGTCTCTATATGAACTTTCAACCCCAACAACTGCAAAGTGGGAATTGCGTTCAAGTTTGTATTTTTCGCTGATCAATAGGAGCACTATGTCTTATCTGAGCGGTTGTGTTCAATGAATATGGTACGTAGAAATGTACTAGAAAATTATGAATATTTGTATGAGAAGACAAACTTCAAACTTTGAGTGCCATTTTCTCAATGCCTACTTTTTCCATATGGGACAGTTATGCCTTTATGGGCAGTTTTTCACATAAAAGTATCGATGCCTTGAAGATAATATCTTCTTCTTCTTTCTGGCGTTACGTCCCAACTGGAACAAAGCCTGCTTCTCAGATTAGTGTTCTTATGAGCACTTACACAGTTATTAACTGAGAGCTTTCTTTGCCGATTGACCATTTTTGCATGTGTATATCGTGTGGCAGGTACGAAGATACTCTATGCCCTGGGAATCGAGAAAATTTCGTTTACGAAAAGATCCTCGACCAGCGGGATTCGAACCCACAACCCTCAGCATGGTTATGCTGAATAGCTGCGCGTTTACCGCTACGGCTATCTGGGCCCCCAAGATAAAGAATATATTAGAAGATAATATATTAGCCCTAATACAAACGCAAAAAATAATACCTTTAGCATAGAAATCTCTTAGTTAAGAAATGTGAAAGAAGAACAATAAACATTCACTAAATTCCACGAAAGTGTTCATATTGCCCCGATACCTTTTCACCAGTCTTGTTTTCGAACCAATTATCGATCTTGTTTTTCTGACAATTCATATCTTGCATTTACTAAGCCATAATTGCAATGATTGATTTCTTCCCTTCGATTTTCTGTTCGGATTAGTACATTTAAGTTTAATCGATTTTCGTAAAATTTTACAATGCCGTCTGATGAAGGACGATGAACAGTGATGGAAAGTGACGAACATGTCAGCTAAACCAGACCAAGAAAAAAAACAAATGCTTGAAAACTAACAGACCGCAAAGAATTGGCATTTCATAATCTAAAAATAAGAAATCGTCAAATGTTTCCATTATGCCCTTAATTCCCCTGTACAGCAATATTTTCATATAAATTGTAAGGCAATCTTTGAAATTTTTATTTCATTGAAGTTGTGTCTCAAGGTGTTAATTATCCAGTATTTTACTTACTCCGATAGACCTTTACAAGAAAATTGTAGTTAACAGGGAGAATTTAAAGTTAAAAATGTTAAATGAACGATAAACACTCCCGTGCAAAAGTCTGGGTTCACCCCCTAAAAAACATACAAAAGTGTTTTGTCCATATCTCTGTGATTACACGTCTATGGTGCATTTGGGAGGCAATGAGTTTTTCTTACTACGTAGGTGTATTACCAAAAACATTTTCTTGATTTTGTATACTAAATTCATACTCAAAGTTGTGACATTTATTAAAGAAAAACTCACTGAAAAAACATGGCTGATTTCCTCAGCATAGGATTGACCAAAATTTCAAATCAATGTGTCATTAGATTCGTAATCTTCTATTCTTCGAAAGGCGCTTACGAAATTTTGGTGGAAAAACCTGAAAACTATTCAAAATCAATGAAACCGTCATCGTGTCAAAAGTTTGGGTTCACCCTTCAGTATGCTGCCGTTCTACGCCTACTTGTCCCATGTTCTATGTAAACCTTATGGACCACGGGACAAATATTCGTAGAACGGCAGTATGGTGTATCGTGCAAAAGTTTGGGTTCACCTGAACTTACTAAAACACGAAAGTTTTGTGAAATCCCAATCATGTACGCGCCATTATTTTCGTTTTAAAAAGTTATGAACTATTGAAATTGGTTGAAAAATGGCAGAGATATTGACAAAAATGATTTGCGTACGGCTAAGATGATCCCAAACTTTTGCACGATACGCATCATATCGAGGGGTGAACCCAAAACTTTCGCGCGATGACTTGAATGACTGTTTCATTGGTTTCGAATAGTTTTCACATTTTTTAGCCAAAATTTCGTAAGCGCTCTTCAAAGAATATAAGATTACGATTCTAATGATCCCTTTTTTTTATTTTTATCGATCCAATTCTAAGAAAAATGGCCATGTTTTTTTCAGTGGGTTTTTTTTAAATATCATAACTTTAGGTTAAAATTTAGTATACAAAGTTCATAAACTGTTTTCGGGAAAGTACTTATGACGTAACTATAACTCATTGGCTTTCAAATTCGCCATAGAGAGTTTCAACTGGACGTGTAATCACAGAGATATGGACAAAACACTTGTTCATGTTTTTTAGGAGGTGAACCCAAACTTTTGCACGGGAGTGTATCATCTGTGAAAAACACTGCAAAAAACCTTTTGTTTCCAAAAGTTATTACCTGTATGCAAAAGTAGAAAGTTAGATCTTGAAGTTGCCATGAACTAGCGGCGTCATTTTGCGTAGAATGAAGATTTTTAAGGTGAAAGTGGACTTAAATCTATATAAATAAAAATGGAATGGTGTTTGTATGTCACGAAATGGCTTACGAACGGGTTAACGGATTTGAACGATTATTTCTCCGTTTTGTTCGTCAGAGGTTCCGACGTGTTTGTGTGTATAAAAATCCCAGGATATTCACCGTGAAAGTCGGAAAAACGAGAGTGGTCGAAACTGTCATTTTGTATAGGACGATCTGTAGCGTATTCAACAGCCTACTTGATGGCAAGACGAAGTTTGCCGGGACCACTAGTTTAACATAAATTTGTTTATAACTTTTTAACGATAAGAGATAGAAGGTTTGCGTGTTCAGCAAAAATGTGTAATTCATCGATCCAAACAACTTTGTAAAATTTTCAAAAAAATCTATCAAAAAGTTATGTACAAAAAAATCAAGTTTTAAGGGGTGTCGAAGACAAAATGCTCCATATATCATTACCGCGCATATATAGAAATTTTGCGTCTTCGTCAAAGTTGTTTGTAATAACATACTCTACAACTTTGCCGAAGATTTGAAATCTCTAACATAATTTTTTGAATAAATATTTTATTTTGTCTCACTTTCAGGTGAATTGATCATCTTACCCCTAATACCAAAAGAAGCGCCTTTTAATATCAAGAAACTTCATCGAAGACACCAAACATCTAGAACCAATAGTTTTGAAGTTATTCTATTTTGATCGTGAAATCGATGAAATAAATCACTGTGGCCTGGCAGGATTCGAACTCGTGACCCTCAGAATTTGTCTTGTTGAATAGCTAAGCGTTTCCCGTTACGGCTATGTGGGCTTTTCTGCTATGATATGTGATTTATATGTGATATAGATTACAAGAAGAAATCTGCCTACCAAAGCGTTTGACAACAGTTACTAAACATCATATAACATTTTTGTATTTGTGTGTTAATGATTTGTTACTTTTTCTTAAAAATATTGAATTAATCAGGAAAAGACCGTAATCTGTTTCTTCCTCTTTCTTTAAACGATTTCTTTAAACGAGCCGTACTTTGCTCTACACATGTACCGGTCGTGACCGACACATAAGACAAATGACGTCTCGCATCATGTCCATGCACATAAATGAAAGCACTGATTTTTGTTTCACAAATCACATAACGATTCTTTTGTTTATTTCTTTATTGCCATTTGATAGTGATGCCCGTGCAGTAATCCATATGAACCAAGCCAATGATATTCATCTTATTTTACTGAGATTGTAAAAAGGCAAACTGTAGCCGAAGAATTATTACAGGCACTTGTCTATTATCTACTTCGAAGACATGCCAAACAGAGCAACAGAGCCAAACAGAGAAATGCTGAACACGTTATCCTCGTTTCTTTATTGTTTCCCCATTTGTAAGATAATTTGACAGGGGTCCTTCATCACCAACAGAAACTGTCACGATTTTCAAGCTCAGGGAATGGTGTACGAGGTAGCTGAGCTTTCGTCGTAAATGATAAATGTGTGTTATACAATCTGCGAGCTCTTCAGTCAAGTTGATTGAAGCATAGGAAAAGTGATTTATGCGACAAGTTGCACATTTGTACAACGAGGTTAATCTGAATAATTACGACAAGTGCTGTAAAACATCTGTTTATACTATTGTTGCAAGACACCCTCAATCTATCAAGAGCAATTCGTTTCTTCCAGCACGATGATAATCAAGGTTGTGACTTTGAGGAGGGTGGAGATTATAATGGTAGGACGAAGTGGAATAACGTGAAAGCTATAGCATTTCCTGTTGCTCAACAGGATCTTTGACCCTTCTTGGAAAAAAATGATGATGTGACAAAAACTTCCCTTAGGCTTGAAACTTACCTCCAGCCAAATGAATTAGACCACATTTGTATTTATAATCGGATCCTACATCGAAAACAGAATTTTTCCTAACAACATTCACCTCAATATTGTGCTTTGCAAGAAAAATCCACAAAAAGCGATTATTTTAAAGTGATTTAATTTTTTTTAGATATACCGTCGCACAGTGGTTCTGATTAAAAAAATCTTGGCACAAGTTCCACATTTTTTATATTTTACAATTATATATTTTGTTTTGATAGTATTCACAATTTTTTGGTTCTCATAGAACAAAATTGCCGTTCCGATGCTTTGGTCTTGAAAGCGTGTTTATGCTAGATATATCCGCGGGCAGTTGCGGGGAGCGATATGTACAGTATGAAGAATTTGTCCTTCAAATACTTGACATACCTTAAACGATAACTGTTAATTCACGCACAAATTATGTCACGCTCAAAGAGGGGGGGAGGGT
Organism: Aedes aegypti; assembly: GCF_002204515.2. Lineage (NCBI taxonomy): Eukaryota > Metazoa > Arthropoda > Insecta > Diptera > Culicidae > Aedes > Aedes aegypti. The sequence continues at coordinate 157,812,685 of NC_035107.1, read as the reverse complement.
TTCAAGCCAAGCCTTACAAAATTTTTGGAAGTCTCATACAAAAATCGTGACAGGGGGAAGGTGGGATCAAAAAAGTTGAAATTTTGCGTGACATACATACATCTGTGTACCATCCCTAAGGTGACCTTCGAAAATTAATTTGCATCAGTTGATGCTGAATATAAGTAAGAATGAGTGATTGGCCGGTAAAATATATGCTGCAACCCGAAGTTGCACAGATTTTAGTGAAAATTAACAAGTCGAGTATTGATGTAAAAGTGATGGTTTTTGGATAGGGGCTAGAACCTGGCTAATATCGGGATTAAATCTTCTAATATTTCTAATATTCATGCAACCAAGTCTGCGTGTTAACAAGCATGCCATGAAATATGCGCAGTACTCGAAATAAACAATTTGTCACAAGTCGTTTCGCAAAGATAGCTCATAGGTTTTGAGCAAAACGGAGCCGCTTATCACACTTATATGAAGGTTCAATCAAAGCTCTCCATAATGAGCCGTTTTTTTCGAAAATATGTTTAAGTCTCTAATGACCCAGGTGTGAACCAATTCTATCATTTGATATGGGCGTATGCTGGAGACAAGGCCAGTGAAGAATCTCACGCCATCGTTGATGTTTTAGAAGCTGTCATCACACAGATTTTGAACTCAAAGTCCGCATGATAAAATTTGAAGGTATGCTTCCAATTCCTCTCTGGTAAGGTGAAAGTAACAGATAAAAGTCTTGTCCAAAGCGAAAAACTGAGTCTCAATAGATTAAACAATACAAGTAATGAATAATATTAATGTTTCATTCACATCTTCTATGTAAAACCTACCATTAAACATGATATGAAGATTTTTGCATTTTTTTATGGGCCATACTGTATTATTGTCGAAATTTATGATTTATTCTTGTCCTGCACAGGTTTTTTTTTCTATAAAGGCTCTGAAGCTCTTGGAACGTGCTTCAATGATTTTTAGATTTTATACGAATTCAGTCCAACGGACTATCCATATATCACGTAATCATAGGACTTTTGTCCATACATACATAGGAAAATTTGATTGGACCATGATATTTGGCCAGATCTTACCTCCCTTCCCCTCATATGGGCATGTGGTTAATGAACGTGGATCGGTACACTAATAGGCAAACTGAGTCTATTGCCGCTGTTCAAGGACGACCTTATACTCGTTTTAAGTCCTACAACCGGGAGGAATAACAGGATAGTCCTTGAAGTCCCCGTATTTGTAACCCATTTGAAGATTCCCACGAAGTCCACCCGAATGATTCCTTTTGTCTGTAATTTTTAGTATCTGCTAATCCTACTCAATCCTTCTAATATCATTAAAGATGTCTTGCCCCTAGGTTTTTGGTCATGTGCACCTATTTAGCGTCCGAACATAAATAGATATTTTTCTTATTAAATGGCCCATAAAAAATGCAGAAATTGTTTGAATGTAAATTTAGCATACACAAGCGATAGTTTTATTATTTCCGTCAGTGAATGTAATTTCTGATTACTGTGTTATATTCTCACATATTTTCGCTATATAAACAATGTTTGTAATATTTTAATACTTTATTTTTTTATAATATTTTAATACTGAACAATGTACTGATCTAAAATTTAAAGGTTTTGTTCTGTAAAAGGAAAAAAAAGCGTTTTTCAGTCGTATACTCTGGCGATAAACTTTTCACCTCGGAAAATTACACTTAATTGTTGAAAATATTAGTTTGTTTGGTATCAGAAGATAGAGGAATTCTTAGACTACGTGTTTTTTGTGGTCAGAATTAAATATTTTGCCAGGTTTATAGTTTTGGGAGTATTTGTACCTTATGGGTTTGATGTGTCTTTACTATGATTTAATGAAAAATACATACAGAGGTACATACAAGCCGCTGAAGGTGATTATTCGAGAGCTTCCGGAATACATCCCGGAGGCTATCATCGAGGAGATGGTGTTGGCCCGACTGAAGCCGACGAACGTTTTCCCCATCCGGCGAGTGCAAGGAGGAAGATACCGGGACAACCTGTACCTGGCCCACCTGGAGAAAGGTTCCACCACCATGGCGGGACTGACGAGGGTGAGTGCGCTCTTCAACATCGTCGTTGAATGGGAGCGCTACCGCCCGAAGAAACGAGACGTGACGCAGTGTGGCAAATGCCTCGCGTTCGGTCACGGGACGAGGAATGAAGCCCCGCTGTGGCAAATGTGCCGGCGCGCACGCCACGACAATATGCCAGCCGATGGAGGAGGGCATCGAACCGAAGTGTGCCAACTGCGGCGCCAACCACGAGGGCAGCAGCCGTAATTGCCCCAAACGAGCGGAGTACCTGGCAATCCGCCAACAAGCATCTGCCAAGAAGCTGGGACGGCAACGCCAGCGCCAACAACCCCCACCGCTGACTGAGGAGCAGTTTCCGACTCCCCGCTACCAGGTGCCAAATCTGCCACCGCTTCCACCAACCCACCGGCAGGCATCCCGCCAGCCGGCCCCCTCCGTTCAGCAACGCCTCGCGGCTTCAGCAACGCCCCTCCTGGATGGGGGAATCCTGGACCCAGTGTTCCCAGCACTCCTCCTCCCTCCTACGACGGCTCCCTGCCCTTAAATCCGATGTAAATCGGATGAACAAAGTTATCAAGGCCAGAATATTGGACCTCAGAAATCAAAATTTCGCAAACAAGATCCGTGCTCTCCCAGACTGTGCTCAGCCGTTCTGGAAGCTCACGAAAATTTTAAAAACCAAGCCTAGACCAATTCCACCGCTGGTTCCACAAGATAACAATAGCCCCTTAGATCGCTTGGTAACGCCTGCTGAGAAAGCAGCTCAAATAGGTCGACATTTCGTCAGCTCACCAAATCTCGGACACAGTGCCGGATTTGGGCTTCGGGGTGCCCGGGTCAGATCTCTTTACGGGGGCCCTTGGTACAAAATGACCGGGAAAGCTCAATGTTATGAAAATATCATATTCGGAAATCTAAAAAAATGTAATAATACTCTAATTTGACTATACCTGAGTCGCTTCGTAAATGTTGCGTAAAATAAATGATCTGCATGAAATAATAAGAGGTCATGGATTATAAAATTGAATTTTGAATCGTCCTCAATCAAGTCCAAAATTATAAATGCTCCAGTTGAAATCAAGACTATATGATTCATCGAGACTCAATAGCAAAGATGATGTTGTTAGTTTCATTATTTTGCTACAGATATTTCCATTTAATGAACGTGAACGACCACCATCCTAAACGCCGCCTATAAAGTGCTATCCCAGATTCTCTTCCGTCGTCTATCACCTATAGCAAACGAGTTCGTGGGAAGTTATCAAGCAGGTTTCATCGACGGCCGCTCGACAACGGACCAGATCTTTTCCGTGCGGCAAATCCTCCAGAAATGCCGTGAGTACCAGGTCCCTACGCACCATTTGTTCATCGATTTCAAGGCGGCATACGATAGTATCGACCGCATAGAGCTATGGAAAATCATGGACGAGAACAGCTTTCCCGGGAAGCTCACAAGATTGATCAGAGCAACGATGGACGGTGTGCAAAACTGCGTGAAGATCTCGGGCGAACACTCCAGTTCGTTCGAGTCTCGGCGGGGACTACGACAGGGCGACGGACTTTCGTGCCTGTTGTTCAATATTGCGCTTGAAGGTGTCATGCGGAGAGCCGGACTTAACAGTCGAGGCACGATTTTCACGAGATCCGGACAATTTGTTTGCTTCGCGGACGACATGGATATTATTGGGAGAAAATTTGAAACGGTGGCAGATTTGTTCACCCGCCTGAAACGCGAAGCAACAAGAGTCGGGCTAATGGTGAATGCGTCGAAAACAAAGTACATGCTGGTTGGCGGAACTGAGCGCGACAGGGCCCGCCTAGGAAGCAGTGTTACGATAGACGGGGATACCTTCGAGGTGGTGGACGAGTTCGTCTACCTCGGATCCTTGTTGACGGCTGACAACAATGTTAGTCGGGAAATACGAAGGCGCATCATCAGCGGAAGTCGTGCCTACTATGGGCTCCAGAAGAAACTGCGGTCAAGAAAGATTCACCCCCGCACCAAATGCACGATGTACAAAACGCTCATAAGACCGGTAGTCCTCTATGGGCATGAGGCGTGGACTATGCTCGAGGAGGACTTGCAAGCTCTTGGGGTTTTCGAACGCCGAGTGCTAAGGACGATCTTCGGCGGCGTGCAGGAGAACGGCGTGTGGCGGCGAAGGATGAACCACGAGCTCGCTCAACTCTACGGCGAACCCAGTATCATGAAGGTAGCTAAAGCTGGAAGGATACGCTGGGCAGGGCATGTTGCAAGAATGCCGGACAACAACCCTGTAAAGATGGTGTTCGCCACGAATCCGGTCGGAACAAGAAGGCGTGGGGCGCAGCGAGCTAGGTGGATTGACCAGGTACACCAGGACCTGGAGAGCGTGGGTCACAGTCGAGGATGGAGAGAAGCGGCCATGAACCGAGGGAATTGGCGAAATATTGTTGGCGAGGCTTTATCAAGATAATTGATGTAAAGCCAAATAAGCAAGCAAGAACGTGAACGACAATCGTTATTGAAACAATAAGCAAATCGTTAAGTATTTTATCTTATTCTGCAGACATTTTCTAATTTCTTACCCTTATTGTTAGAAACAAAAATGTATCTATCGCGGACTGGATAAAACAATATGCTTTTAAACACTCAATTTGATTTTTGTAGCGGTAAAATGGAACAAACGATTGTCTAGCGTGGCTTCATTCAGACATTCCACTAGTCTTTGCGGACAAAGAGCTATTGCTTTCAGAAAAGCAGATGAGCTCCACTCCGTTCCCAAGGCTAAGTCTTGGTTACTTGCTTTATAATTTTAATGTTCCTGATATTGAGTTTGGAAGAACTATGTACACTTAGACAACTTTCAGATGATGCTCTAGCATCTGTAAATAGCCCATCGAGCGAAAATCCGGTAAAGACCACAACAAAATTACCTCGATAATCTATCTATTTAAGCTTGTAATTTAGGAATCGAGGAAAATATAATTGTATAAAAATTCTGTAGATTTGAGTCGAAATAATAATACATTCTAAACTCATACTGAAAATAGCAATATTCAAACAAATTATGTTGATTTGGATCAAAATTGTAATAAATTCTAAGCTTTTAACACAACTTGCTATATCACAACAAAACCATGAAAATATGAAGACAAATTTATTAAAATCTGACACAAACGGAAAAGACTACAGTATAATATGGAAATTTCGAAATTCCAGTAGGATTTCAGATGTGTTTGATAGAATATTAGCTTCAGTATCGTGATAGTAAAATCAAGAAAATCTATGAATCTTCGTCTTTTTAAGATCATTCCAGGAGAAAGAGCACTATAATATCTTTCTAGAAAGTTGCGAAAGTTTTTTATTATTAACCAGCGAAAAGTTTTAAAAATTTTGATATAACCTTGATGATTTTCATTAGCGAATAGTTTCATCAGAACTGGAAAATTGAGACAAACATCGTGTTGAAGTTGCTAGTCACTTTCAAAAACCATAATCTCATGTCATAATATCTCAGTTAGAAGTGGTATCATGATTGTATTTTTAATTTAAAATCAATAATGTAAAAATAGTTCATTTGATAGTAATTCACTTTTTTCACTTCTCGGGGGGCCCCCTTCATCGTGGGGCCCGGGGCATTTGCCCCCTCGGCACCCCCCAAATCCGGGCCTGCTCGGACACAATATCAACAGTCCGCATGAAGCTGCCGTGAATGAGCATGCATACAACCTCTATCAGATTCTCAACGACTTCTCGGAGGAGTCGGAGATCACAGCTGACGAACTGTCGACCTATTTAAAATACTCCAAAACATGAAGGCCCAAGGTTTCAATAACATCATGAACTTGAAACACAAGCACATGAGTGTCCAATTCTACGATCACCTCGCGGTGATCTTCAACCAGTGCCTCCGGCTTAGCTACTTTCCATCGTCCTGGAACTCAGCTAAAGTCGTCCACATCAGGAAACCTGGCAAAGATCCTTCCTCCTCCAAAAGCTATTGCCCCATAAGCCTTCTCTCAGCGTTATCAAAGCTTTTCGAAAATGCAGTTTATCGACGACTTCTTGCTTCTGTTGAGCAAAACAACATCCTGCTCAATGCACAGTTTGGTTTTCGACGCGGTCGTTCAACCGTGCACCAACTGCCCGAGTCACCAACATCCTCAGACGGAACAAGTCCCTATCCAAAACCTCTGCCATGGCTCTGCTCGACGTCGTAAAAGCATTCGACAATGTCTGGCATGATGGTCTGGTGTTCAAGCTTCAACAATATAATCTTCCCAGCTACCTGGTGAAAATAGTGCACAACTATCTGTCAGCGAGGACAGTCCGGGTCTCACTAAACGGAGCAATTTTCGATGCGCACGACATCATCGCAGGCGTCCTCCAGGGCAGTATCGTCGGGCCCTTGCTATTCAACCTGTTCACCTCCGATATGCCCGCACTCCCAGGAGGCGGCGCCCTGTCTCTGTTTGCAGATGATACCTCCATCGTCTACAGTGGTAGAGTGATCAGAGCGCTCACGGCAAAACTCCAACGAAACCTGGATGTCCTGAAAGAATACCTCACCAGCTGGAAGATATGTATTAACGTGGCGAAGACCCAGGTCATCCTCTTCCCCCACTCCAAATCCCCCAGACTTGTCCCAGCTGAGGATTGCAAAATCACCCTAAACGGCACAGCGGTGAAATGGTCCAACGAGGCCGATTATCTAGGATAGACTTTCGACAGCAAGCTGATCTTTCGACAACAAGTCGACAAAACGGCCACGAGGTGCAGCACGATGCTGCGAATGTTGTATCCCCTCATAAACCGTAAGTCGACACTGTCCCAAAAGAACAAGCTTGCTGACTACAAACAAATCATCCGTCCCGTGATCGAGTACGGCATGCCGGTCTGGGAGAGCTGCGCTAAATGACACCATTTAAAACTCCAGAGGGTTCAGAACAAGTTTCTGAGAATGGCCCTGAACGCCCCTAGGAGAATGCGAAATTCTGAGGTCCACCGTCTGGCCGAGATACAAACTCTTGAAGATCGCTTAAGTGAGTCTATCGAAAGGTACAGGGCTCGTTGCCGCACGTCAGAACAGCAGGTCGTCCGCGCTATAGTCGCACCCCCCTAGGTTATCATTTTTTTATTTTTATTTTGCTTGTGTAAATAGTAGTTAGGTCATTATTAAAAAAAAAAAAACAACCGATGCTCCTAATGAGCCAAACTGTAATATTAGAGTAAATCAATTTAAAAGTAACCTTATCAAATCCCATCTAAATCTAGATTGAAAGGCCCCTAGGCCGACAACATTAAATGTAAAAATTATTGTAATGAAATAAAAATAAACAATAAATAAGAATTAGAACCGAACCGAAATTATTCATTCAGTTTTTAGCCGTTGTATGGCACGCGCAATGAACCGTCGTAGTCCGAAATGGATATCCAAGGCGTTTCTCTCACCGAAGCTACCCAGCCCGTAATCCTTTTGAGGACTGTAATTTAGAAAACATATTCACAGTCTGAGCTATCGACACCCCAGGCATTCCTTCAGGAGAAGGAATTGGCCGATCATCCTTGGAATTCCGAAGAGGAATTGGCCGTCGAAGCAGAGATCCTCCATCCAGAAGGATCGCCCTCGTCATCAATTGTCCGTGATCGGACACCATACTGTATGTGTTCTTAACTATCTGATATTTTAGATGAACGTTTGACTTTATTTCTCAAATTAAAACTAGGTTTGAAAATTTGGGTTTTGTCAGCTTTAAAAAATACTGGACCATTGTGCGTCGCAGTGATAATAAAAATTACCAAATTTAGCAGATTGAGCATATTTGGAATATTCGCGTCCTTGAAGAACGAACAAATCCAAGCCTACTTGAATTTGGACTTTGTGTTTGCGCTTATATTGTCTGCGCGTTACCGCGGCCGCTAGATGTGGATTCAACAAGCATTGCAGAATTCGTTGTCATTTGATTTGGAAGTACGATCAAAGCAAGCGACGAATAACATCCCATCTGTATCGGTCCATGATCGGTAATGTTCGACAAGTTGTAACAAGCTTAATAAATAACAGCAGCGAATGAGAGCCTCGAATAGATAGCGATGATTAAACCCATTTTCTCCCTTATTTTCCATTGGGGCTAGGTGTTTTACTTCACTGACATTATAAATGGTGTATCCATCCAATTGCATCTCCCTGGTTTGGAGCTTGCTAAGATGGGTTTTATCATGCACTGTTATCCCTCCGATCCTATCAGAGCTGTAGCAGAAGATGATAATCAGGCTCTCATAATGTGTTGTGGATCATGATTGTCATAGAGAGCGATAGGTGAGAGATTCTCTCAATTTTCACAGAATTCAATCCCTGGGATTTGATATAAGCGCTGCAATACTAAGCAAGTAGATAAGATATTGGAGAAAATAATAACATGTTGGGTCTTAACAATATCCCCCGGAATGTTTCCTGTGTAATCTCCAGGAAGGTTGTATAACAAGAGGAATTGGAGTTTAAAGAGTGTGATATCTGAAGTTAAACTAATGTTATTAAAATAATTATTAGGAATTATTAGGACAAAATAAATAGCCCTAGAACAGTGAATTTGCATACATCATGGTTTATGCAAAATATGATAAAAACTTGAGATGTATTCAACTGTTAAAAACATGATCAGAGATATTTCTAGCTGAAAGAAAGCATTTCAATGGTCGTTGGCAATATAGTTGCCACTGCTTTATGAACGGTTCTTGCACTTCAAAATCTTAATAAAGTGTGTACGGAATCAAATGGCGACATACCCAAATATTTGGGTACAATTCGCACGTTCAACCAATAATCTTCAAACTTTTAGGGAGTAAATTTGCAATTTGCACGAACTTTTCTGTTCACACTACTCATCTTTTTTTGCGTGGCAGTCTATTTTTTCTTCATATCTTCCTCCGATTTCACTTCCTTAGGATGCTTCCGAAGTGCCGGCTTCATGATGGCCCAGTACTTCTCAATTAGGTCCTAAAATTATTAATGAAATCTTATTTTTACTTAATAACACGAAAGAGCATGTTACTGCAACTACTTTAGCATTTTTTCCCGCTCAAATAACGGCTATATCATGTTTAAGCTTTAATTTAAAAATTGGGTCCATAAATGAACCTTGACACTATTGATCATGTTTGACGTTCGCTTAGTCGACAAAAACACCACAGGGCTTTTAGTTTTATAACTGGGGTTGTTGCTATCTGACATTTCGGAAGAGACACGAAAAACAAAATACATTCAAAATTTTTAAACTCAAATTTTGAATGTATTTAATGTTCGCAAGGGGTGTGACAAAATCTAAAGAAATATAAAAAAATGTTTTTTGGACTTAAATCATCGGAAAACATTAGAAAATTGAGTAAACATGTGTTTTTGGCCTAAACTTAAGCGTTTGGCACTAAAATTGGGACAGGGCTTTAGTTCCGGTACGTTCGGGGGGTTTATATGCTTCGGTACGAAATTGACCTCGTTAGCCATGTTACAGGTTTGATAATGCTCCTCAACATCATTAGATTTCGGTGAAATACTCTAGAGAAGCGAAAAAATGCTAAGCAGAGAGGCGACGAAAAATGAGCGAGGAAGATGCAGCACAAAACCCAACAGAGAAAAATTCCAATGTACCACTCCCCGAGGACTGTCTTGTTCGAGCGGCAGACTCAAGAGTTCTTTTGAAGTGTGAGTAAAAGTGAGCATCGAAAAAAAAGAGAGAGAGAGTACCTGAAAAAATCCTCGCATTTTTTGCACTCTCACTCGAATCGCTTGAGGAACGGTATGGGAAATAGTGAGTTCAGTTTTTTCTCCTCAGAAAAACGGCAAAATCGCCTCGTCTTTGCATCGCAGAGAATTACTATCAAGCCTGGCCATGTACCACTCCAAAACCTCCTTTGAGTGATGGCACGAGGCCAAATCCAGCCAATAAATCGTAGGACCATCGTGTGACCTCCGAAGAAGAATTAGACGCTTTTGGAGGCATTCCTTCAGGTACATCTGCCCATTAACCGTTTCAGTTTTCACAAATGGGGTGCTCTGCTTTCCACACGAGCAAATTGCTTGCCAAATCATATATTTTTTGGCAAATATCTTCTGCATTTTAACGTCCTCAAGGACATCGAATTTATGATGAGCAGTGAAAAACTGAAGCCCCGGAAGCTGCCGGAAGTCTGCTTTTAGATACGTCTCATCATCCATAACGAGGCAATGTGGTTTCGTCAACAACGTGTTTTACCTACCGAATTCTGCCGTTCATCGCGGCGTCTTTTTTTTTTGCATGAAGGCTTTGGATAGATTCAGTTTCTTCGCCACATCTCGAACTGAACTGTTGGGATTCCTCTTGAAAGCTTACTACCCGTTTGTGATCCTTAACACTATACGGAGATCCATTTTTGCCACTTTTTTTCTTTCCGATCGATGGTCAAACGGTTCGTGGTACCGATTTGAAACACGAGACATCGTAGAATGTACCATTCCCAGCTTTCTACTGATGGGAACGGTCAAATCTGTCTTACATAATTAATGGACTGTCTTTTTTCGAACCTTCTCACTAACAAAACTCCTCCCTGTGAAAACTATGGAGATGCAGAAAAGATCTCGGTCTTGAGTAGCAATGCATGTCCCACTAATATTCCTACCCTTCCTCGATGACTGTTTGGATGTTTGGAGTTCTCGATATTGTACATTCAAGATGATATGCTACTCCCAAGCTGCATCTGTTGGTTCTCTGTACAATTTTGATTATTCTGGTCAATCACGGAGTAACAACTACGTATTCGGATTCGCGCGCAATCGGAGTGATTTTTTTTCTCGGTTTTCTGGGCAGTGCTTTGCGAAGACCCAAGCACACGGTGCTCCAATTACCGTTATTATCAAATAAAATATACCATTCAAGCGGCAGTCAGCAGTTGATTCCTAACGTTGTTCTGCACCTCTGGCCCGATTTTGAAAAAAATCCTTAGGCAGAATTTTGAGTTACGCCCTTTTGAAGTTTATATGATAGAAATCACTGAAAATATGCCATTTTTACTTGTTTAAACTAAGAGATTATACAAAAAATGTAGTTTTGATTTTTTATCTGGTTTTATATATTGAAAAACATTTTCATAAAAAAAATCTAGACCGACATTTGGAAAGGGCCAATGCTATGATAAGTTATTACTTATCAACCAATACACGAACAATTATATCTAACAATCTAACGCCTTTTAGTGATTTTAGGAAATTGTCCAAAGCATTCAAATATGAATGAATAATTCTTGGACAGGATATGCAGATACGCCCTTTTGAAGTGTATGGAAATAATATTGCATGGTGAATCCCGTTTCATCTATAATCAACGGTTAGGTGCATACATAATCATTATACCTCTGCGGTTGTTCTTATATCATTCAATTTAGCAAGTTGCACAAAATTTACACGTACACATATTGTCTAGATTGACATTATAAAAGGGCCAAAGTATAATTGAAATATATACACATCAATATAGCTGAACATCAAAGTTGATCGCAACATTCGAACATTGCATATCTGTATCTACATAATTCTATATTCTATATTCTATTCAATTCTATTTAATTCTCTTCTATTCTAATCTGTTCTATTCTATTCAATTTTACTCTACTTAAATTTATTCTATTCTGATCCACCCTACTTGTTCTTATACATATTTTTACAAATGCCAATGTTGTAATCAAAAACTGCGCGCAAAAGAATTGAACGATACACTTTTGATGTTTGTTTGACTTTATAGTGCAGACAGGTCTGTGAAACAGCGTTATCCGACGCCAGCTCATTATGTCAGCCTAGTCCTCGACCAGTTGCATTGCAGAAGTCTTTTACATTAAACATGGTGATATGATATTTTGAAGATTTTGTCAGACTCTGCTCTTCCCAGCTCTCGACAAACTTGATCAAATTACCTTTAAAACGAGGATCCAGCTCAAATGAAAAGCACTTAATACAAATAAGCTTAAATTCCTTAAAATACATAAAAACTATCATATATAAGTTGAAACCTTTATTTGGACTAACTGTGAAATAATAATTCGAATCTTCATTTTTATGGATCATATGAGAAGCACGCGTTAGGAGTCAGAATCTGTGCATAGAATTTTTTTTTACAGGGCTGGGAGCGCTAAAACCGTACAAATATCGAAAGAGTACCGTTCAAATCTTTTGCGCGCAGTTGGTAATTTTTACAGTGTCTATTTGTAAAAATATGTATAAGAACAAGTAGGGTTGATCAGAGTAGAATAAATTTAAGTAGAGTATAATTGTATAGAATAGAACAGATTAGAATAGAAGTATGTGTGTATGAATATATAATATAGATAAAGATAAGTGATGTTCGAGTGTTCCGGTCAACTTTGATACAGTCATTGTTCAGCTATATTTCAATTATACTTTGATCCTTTTTCAATGTCAGTATAGACAACATGTGTACGTGTAAATTTGGAATCGTTCAAATGTTACGTAACGAGGAGGTTCGGTAGTGTTACGGTTCATACATTGTCCATACAAAAGCTGTAACGTGGGGGAGGAAGACCCCCTTTCAAATTGGAAAATTCTGCGTTATATTTGAATACAATTTGAATCATTCCTTCTATGCAACTTGCTAAATTGAATGAAATAAGAACAACCGCAAAAGTCTAATGATTATGTATGCACCTAGCTAACCGTTGATTACAGATGGAGCAGAATCCACCATATCCCATATTCCATATTCTTTCCATACATTTCAAAAGGGCGTATCTGCATATCCTGTCCAAGAATTTTTCATACAAATTTGAATGCTTTGGACAATTTTCTAAAATCACTAACAGGCGTTAATTTGGTAGATATAATTTTTCGTGTATTGGCTTATTAGTAATAATCAAACAAAGCAATGGCCCTTTTCAAATGTCGGTCGAGAAAAATTTTAGAAAAATGTATTTTGCAATATCTAAAACCATATAAAAAATTAAAACTACAAAATTTTATTATAATCTCTTTGTTTAAACAAGTTAAAGTGGCATATTTCGTGTGATTTCTATCATATAAATTTCAAAAGGGCGTAACTCAAAATTCTGCCTAAGGATTTTTTTTAAAAATCGGCCCAGAGGTGCAGAACAACCTCAGGAATCAACTGCTGACTGCCGTTTGAATGGTATATTTTATTTGATAATAACGGTAATTGGAGCACCGTGAAGCAGACATGTTCGGATTGGCGCGCAACCGGAGTGTTTTTTTTCTTGTTTTTTTGGGCAGTGCTGTGCGAAGATTGAAGGATCAATTGGTGAGCTCGTTACATGTTATCATTTTTAATCTGTAAAATATGTACAACTGTATATTTAATCGTTACAACGGTGGGACGTGAATATGATTTTTCAACTAACTATGAGTGGTTCGTCACTGTGAGTATCGACATGAACTCTTATTCATAAAATATTTATGTTTTATTATATTTGTGCCTGTGTTGGTAGCAAAGCTCAAAGCTTTGAGCCAACCCTTCTCCAGTAGAGAAGCTAGGTAGAATACAGGACGCTTCGATGCTTTACTGGTTCCCCTATGGCTTGCCACCTAATTAATTTCCATCTTGTCGCTCCCTTGCGACGCCTATCTACCTATTCATTTCATAATTTGTAAAAAAAACTTCTATAGACTCCCTTTGCCTTTGAGTCGCATGACCGATATAGCCATAACAAATAAAATGTTACACACAAACATTCCTTCCCCAAATCCCACCTAACTGCAAGGATGTGGCCGGCGCTGTTATTGACCCTGTATAAATAGTGGCACTGAATTATGCACATTGAAGAAGATTATGGTCAATTCCAGCCGAACTTCTAGTTGATTCTTAGTGCATTTCACTGACTCCGGCTAATCACGGAATAGCAACCATTGATATGTGTAGTCAGTCTACACACCAAATTTTCGATCAATCTTCCAGCAATTTCGTTTGCTGAAACCAATCCAGCAATACACCATTTTACTGATGTACAGCATTTCTGAAATTGTTTACTGGAATTCAGCAATCTAACTTGCTGGATACTTGTCATCATCATCAGTTTTGCTGATTTTCAGTAATTCATATAACACTTGATTGATAACCAGCAATCCATTTGAAATTTTGCTGTAAATCAGTAAACATAATTACTGAACTCGAATCAGCATTTATTACTGCCGAGGTAAGCAAACAGTTTTATCTGTCAAACGATAAATTTCAAACAAAAAAACCTTCCGTTCGTTTCGCTTACCACAACAGCATGGAGAGCAGCTCATATTTGTATGTATATTTTTCAAATCATCGTATTCGGTAAGTACTAAATGTTCAGTATGATATTGATTGTTTGATAAACATTAAAATGTTTTTTTTTTTTCTAGGCAGCGGCAACACCGTTACGATGCCTCTATGGACATCCATTTTCCCCCAAAGCGCAGAATATTGTGTTTATTGTTTTATGAAAATAAATGTTTATGAGGGGACGGACCTGGTGTAGTGGTTAGAACACACGCCTCTCACGCCGAGGACCTGGGATCGAATCCCATCCCCGAGATAGTCACTAAAAATTTCAGTGACGACTTCCTTCGGAAGGGAAGTAAAGCCGTTGGTCCCGAGATGAACTAGCCCAGGGCTAAAAATCTCGTTAATAAAGATAAATAAATAAATAATAAAAATGTTTATGACATGCAAGACATTCACATTTTCTATTGTTTTTATGATAACGTTAACGAATATTACCTAAAATTGTTCATCAACCGGGAACTGGCGACCCGAAATTGCTGTAAAACAGCAGAAAATCCCACCAGAATAACAAATAACCAAGTGCTGATTAATCAGCAATTGAAATTTGCATTGCTGAATGATCAGTAAACCAGCTGTCATTTGGATGAGAATTTGTATTGCTGATCAGATCAGCAAATTTTAATTTGCTGAATCGTTTGCTGAATTTACAGCACAAAAAAAATCAGCAAAAATTTGCTGGTTTACGGCAATAAAAATTTGGTGTGTAAGCTAAGCTAAGCTCAATCACGGAGTGACAACTACGGTCATCAATGTTTGGAGCTTAGGCTTATCTATCTATCTATCTTCTATCTTCTATCTATCTTCTATCTATCTTCTATCTATCTTCTATCTTCTATCTTCTATCTATCTTCTATCTTCTATCATCTATCTTCTATCTTCTATCTTCTATCTTCTATCTTCTATCTTCTATCTTCTATCTTCTATCTTCTATATATAAATAAAAATGGAATGGTGTTTGTATGTCACGAAATGGCTTACGAACGGGTCAACGGATTTGAATGATTCTTTCTCCGTTCTGTTCGTCAAGGATTCCGACGTGTTTGTGTGTATTAAAATCCCAGGATATTCACCGGGAAAGTTGAAAAAACGAGCGCGAACGAAACTGTTATTTTGAATGGGACGATCAATAGCGTTTTTCAACAGCCTACTTGATGGCAAGACGAAGTTTGCCGGGGTCACTAGTTTAAAATAAACTTATTCATTTTTCTTTGGTGCATGTGTGCAGCAGGGAATCCCGCACTATAAAAAGAAAAGTTTTGTTTTAAATGTATTTTCAAATATGACATGTCTTCAGCTTTTGAAGATCGTTCAGAGTTGAATATATTGCAAAACATATTCACTCACAAGCATGTATCGAAAACTCATCAAATTTTGATTTCCTGGCAGTGTTAACCCCATTAAGAAAATGGGATCAAGTCTACCATGTCTCCCTATGCTATGTTTGCTTCAAACATACCAGAAAGTAGCTTATATCCGCCACGCCTTTTGTTTGAAACGGAAATGACGCAATGATTACGTTTTGGATATTAGAGACAACATCGACTTTCGGATACCTCTGCTGCTTAATCTGCATTTTAAGACTGTAGAACTGATTTCATTGAGACTGTTTAGGAATAAAGGCTTCTGTGCTTCTTTGATGAAATTACCCCAGTACGACAAAACTCAACAAATCTATGCAAATACACCGTAAAATAACAATTTCTAATGAAATTTAAAGATGAAGAAACGTTGAATGATGGAAAACGGCAAATCCAGTTCGCGTACATAGGTAATAGGTAAACATTTTCGGTGCTACTGAAAACAGTCAACGGAAAACGTAAATCCCTAATAAATATGTATTTCCGAAACCGTCATTAAAAATCTATTATGTTTTACCTTTCCCTTAGTGTCGAACTTTTTCTCCAGCAGAGCCTTACGGGAAATCCCTTTTAGGCAAATTTATTCTCACGTTATGTTCGTCAAAATTCATTAATTGTCCGTTTACGGTCGGTCACCGGACGGCGGGGAAATTTGCCAGACAAAATCGATTGTTCCCATTAGGATCGACGTAAAGATTGAATACCCTCCAGTCATCATGATTCGCGAATGGTAGTGGAACCAGTGGTGAGCCAAAAGCAATAACGAGTCGATCAAAAGTCCTTTCGGACGGAACGATTTTACAAATTCGACTGCCAATGCTGTCGATTCATGGCCAATGGTAAAAGGCATATTAAGCCCCTTTTCTCGCTCTATTGAATCTGCGATATGGAATATAGAGAGTATTCAGTTTAACCTAAACTGTTTCACTCCTAATTCATAATTTGGAGTTACCCTAGGGTGCAGCATATTTTACGAAATGTGCTTCTCTGAATTCAATGCAATGTTAAAATGCTTGTGATTACTTAGGTAGTTAAAGGTAATTTTCTCCATTTTTTACATATTTAATTGAATTTTTGAACTTTGTTTGACCATAGCTTGATCAGTAATGATCCAATTATAAATCTTTCTACATGGTTTTGAAGATAATGTGATTGTTTTTAAACTGCGTGACTGAAATATAGGATCAACAATTGTTTTGATTTAGCTATTTGACAACAACGTATATGATATAAACTTCATAGTTAATTGGATTCTCCGGGTTTTTCGCCCAATTATATTTGTTAACCATTAAAAAGAAGTTTATGAAGCATCTTGTTAAACCTGAAAGGGCTTTGCTTCTGACCCTGGGTGTAAGCGACAAAAAAACAAATAAAAAAAAACATTTTTGAAAGTTTTTCAGCATTTTTTTTATTTCATACACATTGTATGAGAGCAATAAACAAGCTAATCTTCTACGAATTATGTTAGATGGTAAAATCACCAAATATACCGTTGGAATGTTTGGGAACAGAAAACTTTTAGGTCCAGTTTTTTATGCTAGCTATAAAATAACCGGGGGTGAATTGATTTTGACGTTTCTTGCCTACAGTTTTAGGGTTTGATCTTAGTAGGCAATGAATTGCATTTGTTGATTCATTTGTCAAAATTTTCCACCTTATTTGTTTTGAATATCTTAGTATCCTAATTATTTTACATGTATCTTAATTATTCGAATAACTGCACTTTATTATATTATTTTAGGTACCAAATTGAAGGAACATCATCTTCGTTAACTGGCGAGAATCGATTTATGAGATATTTTGCGCTACTTTGAAAAGCCATGAATAAGAATGAATATCAAACATTTCATTGTTTCCGACACATAGCATGGTTTATCTATTGGAACACACTGTCTAATCTTTTTTTAATTATTCTTTCATACAGTAAATAAAAACTAGTACCGTTTTGATTCATATTACGGACGGCTTCAAATTCCGGACACTCTACTTTGTATGGGAAACATTTCACATGAAATGTTTCAATTTTATTCAATTTATATTCAAGTTCTTAATTTCGAGGCCCGTTTTAGTAAGCTTTTTCCATAAATATCTTTGAAAATTTATAATGCCCAACTACCTTAGATGTCTCTTTAGTGGTTTGACGATTTCAATTGATGATTTGACTGTTCGATTAATGATTATCATAAGCTGTCCGAAATTCGAATCAAAGTGTCCGGAATATGAGGCAAAAGTGAAGAAGCGTCCGGAATAAGAATCATGAAAAGGTCATACGTTTTGATTTATTTAAAATTATTCAAGTTGTGGAAGCGTATTCTTTACCCACCATTCGAAAGTTAAGGGTTTCCGACGCTCGATAACGCTAAAGAATCATACATAATTATTTGTTTTGTATGCTCTATGCTGGGTTATACTTCACTGAGGCCTTAAGTGTCCGTAATATGAATCAAAACGGTAAATATGGGAAGCTTTTTTTTCTTCTTTTTTATTTTTTGTAATGATAGGCTGACAAAGGTGACAAACTTTCACTGGACAGTAAATTCGCTAAATAATACATACATTCTCCATAGCACTTGGCGAATCATTCGAACAGATTCTGTATGAACGCTAGTTTTAATAAAAAATAAAACCATGTTGATGATATTTTATCTCTTGATAGTTGAAGTTGTAATTCTAGATTGTCTAAGATTAAAACAGTTTCAACACAGGCCCATGAAAAAGTTTTACATTAACTAGCTTTTAAAAAGCGTTTTTAAAATGTTTTTCACCGAAAGCCGATAGAGTAAGGTGGGGCAAAAGTTCGACCTTAGTGGTATAATCAAAGTTTCCAGGAAAACAATAGCAGTTGAAACAAAACAAATACCATACAGTGAACCTTCAACATATTGGCTATAATTTTGCTGAACAAACTTGTGTCAAAATATTTACTCATTTTTAGTTATAACAGCTTCAAAATTGATTGTCTTATTCGAACTTTTGCCCCACCGGTGGGGCAAGAGTTCGAATCAAGTGTGGGGCAAAAGTTCGCTGGCTAAAACACAAAATATCGATCCTTTTATGACAGGCATACCTTACACCAGCCGTAAACCTAAGTTTGACGAGAAATACACACTAAATTTTCATCAAAAAAATGCCCAAAACCGAATTAATTATAAAATACTCAAAAATAGCAGTTTTTCGCAAAACTAAGTGGAAATGTAAAATTTTGGTGACAATTTTCACACGATCAGACAAATTTAACTAAATTTGAAGATAATATGTGGATTTTAGGCAATTTGCAAATTTTTCCGTGATTTTATACATGGGTCGAACTTTTGCCCCGCTGATTCGAACTTTTGCCCCACTATGGGCCAAAAACTGTTTTCAAGCAATTATGCAAAAACTAATACACCTCAAAGCAACCTTATGATAGGCCTAGAAAGTCCCTTACATAAAATATTGAAAAAGATTTTATCTTCAATTGGTTTCATGCAACGAAAATTTGACCAAAAATTACAATATTCACGTCGAAAAACAACAAATAGCCATAACTTTTCTAAATCTCAATCGATTTTTATGATGTTTGGAGTGAAAGTCTCTTACTTGAATTGCAATTGAACCACCATGACATTTATAAGATATGTTTTGAATTGAGCTAGAAATCTTAAAAAGAAACTCTTACCCCACTCGAACTTTTGCCCCACTTTACTCTACCAAATTTTCCAAATCATCACCAAACTGTTTAATGCAGCTGTGCAAATGAGAATAGGAGTGTTCAACAAAGCACATTTTGAGCAAACGAAATTAATCCAGCATAAAGGCACTTCGGTTATTGTCCATTTCTTTTCATTTACGTATAAAAATATTTTACAATTTCGTGATTTACAGTTTGATTTACAATCACTGGAAAATGGGAAATATTTTTGATATTTCAAAGTCCTGAACAAACGTAAAAAAGTCTGACATGGACCAATGCACGAGTTCACTAATTTGACGTTTGAGCGGAGCCAAATTCACTTGTTTCCATGGTCACACAAATAATACGACACCGTACAAACGTAAAATAGTGAACTCGTGCATTGATCCATTACTAGGACAGGACGTGACAGCTCAACTAAGACTGCCCCGTTGTGTTTCAGTCGATAACCTTGACGATACAAAAGCCAGTGTTACCAGTATCATTTTTAAGCAAATCTTGTGAACAAATTCAAATATAAAGGCTCATAATTTGGTTGTTTTTTGTACGATTCCATTCATTTAGTGCAATAGAGGATGCTCTATTTAAAAACAAATCAGGTTTTAATTCAAGACCGACGATATTTTGGAGAGAATTGACACAATTTCCATTATATTGGTCTCAATTAGGCATTTTTTATGTATTTTAATATTGTAGGAGTACATGCTTTGAACTTTACATCGAATATAAATAGATTTGAAATAAAAAAGATTTTATTGAAAATTTCCAAATTTAAGATGAAAACTCTAACCGATGAACTAGCAACTCGGCCGGGCTAGCAACAAAGTGCCCTGTTGCAATCAAACTCAACGATGTGAAAGTAGGCCTTTGTCAAAACGACCAATGTGAAGTGGTCTTTTTTGACAGGCAATTTTGAAAAGATGAGGAGGTTTTATGCCTTTGGGAGAAGGAGTTTAGAAGGACATTCCGCTCCCAGGGGCTTTTCCCTGCTCCAAATAAAGAAATAATAATAATAATTGGTTTCATTTTTGTACTTCGACCTGTCCGGTCTTGTCTTAGATCCATTACATCGCCAACAATGAAAATTTTTACTTCCACGAAGGTTGCTTTGATCGAACTATAACCAAATTACAATATAGTCAAGAAATGTCAATAGCGGGTGATTCAAAATTTATGGCATGCTAGCGTAAAAAGCTGGATACCTAACAGAAAACCGACCAAAATGACATTTACACCCTTTTGTGTTTAGGCCCCTCAACTACGTGTTGAATAGTGTATATTTTTTTAATACACGCACAAATATATTTGTTTTAAGGTGAAGATGCATCGAAGCCAAACCACGTGAGCACATTCTAAAAATAAGCTGGATATTACGGTATTCATGGAAAATATTTGAGAAAAATGTATTTTTATTGGTGAAATTTGTTATAGGGAGACTTACGGCTTCGGCACCATTCGACTATTATCGGCAACCAAATTTCAAACGCCAAATACACAGTATTTTTCTATCAAAACACGGCAACAGTTGATTCTTTGTTCTGTCAGCTTCCCGCTGATGAGATTTCCGTAACGGAACAAACAATTTCGCCAGATATGTCATCGATTCAAATGAACACACCTCAATATACGACTGATTTGGAGCTGCCGAACAGATTCGCCTGCAGTTTTTATGGGAAAGTTGCCGAAGAGAATGAGGCTGCCGACAATAGTCACACTGAAAAGAGACGTTCGCAGCGCTGTAAAAACGTTTCCAGAAAGATTTTAACTAGTCTTTAGGTGTGAATCGATAGAGGATTGAGCAGCGCTTAAATGTAAACGAACAAATACGTAATTTGTCTGCTGATGTCCGAGAAAATTACAAAGGATCGGAGTAGCAGTTTTCAGCATTGTTTTTTGATAGTGCATCTTTCCAATGAAAAGTTGATTGATTTGCAACGGAGTCGCAAAATAGTAGTTTACGGAACAAGTTGCAGAATGATGATTTTTACAGCACGAGTCGTAAATTGACGACGAGTGCTGTAAAAAATCGATTTCTGCAACGAGTTACGTACAACATTTTTTGCAGTTTCGTAGAAAACCACTTGAGGGTATCAGAAATTATATCGGAATGCATTCACCACTATTTTAAAATTTCTAAAAAAATGGTTGTTTAGCAACTCAAAACAGTTGCGTAATGAGAAAGCGTTGTGTAATGAATCATTACAGCACTGGTTTCAGTTGCGTAATGACTATTCCTGCACTGCATACTTCAATGCAGGAAAGTAGGCCGTTTCATGACAGATTGACGTGATGGAAAACAGCCTATTATGCATTACACAACAATTATCAGAAATAGGGAAACGACTGTTTATTTCGTTCTAAACCGCTAACAGTTGGCGCCAGCAGCAAAAAGTACAGACAACAACTTTTCGAACATTCAGTTTCTCTCACTGGCAGCCGAGCGGTGGATTTTCAAATTTCTCAAACTTTCAATACATGCGCATGGAAGTATGATAGTCGAGAGCTGTCAAAACGTATGGGAAATAATGAAAAACGTAAATTACTTGCAATTAGGAAACTGGATCAAAAAAGTAGTGATGATAGTGATTGATAGTGATATCAAGCGTAATGGGAATACAAAACTTTTTGTGTTAAGCTCATCTTCCGTGGTGCTTTAGGATTTAATTTTTACTACCACTGAAAAAGAGCCATCTATTGCCTTTTCAGTTTTGAATTTCGCCCTATTGCAAAACAATGGTGAATGTATCCTGATATGCTTTTTTAAACCTTCAAGTGGTCTTCTACCAAATTGCAAAATAGTTATTTATGCAACAAGTTGCAAAATGATGATTTTTTCAGCACGAGTTGTACATTTATCCAACGAGGCTCGCCGAGTTGGATAAATACAACGAGTGCTGAAAAAATCGAGTTTTGCAACGAGTTGCATACAACATTTTTTGCTATTTCGAAAAATGCCGTTTCAACTGGACGAACTCTAAAAGCACAAGCAAACATTTCAAGAGAACCCACATAAGCATACAGCCATGAGTAGTTTCAATTCAATATTTTTCAATCACGTAGGCTGTGACAGTAGTACCCATGAATGTCACAAATTTTCTCGCTCCCATGGGTTTCATGCAGATCTTCCCTATTAGAGGAATGAATAGGTAAGAAAATGCTGGACGATCCGATCCCACATCAGAATCGCCAAGCTGTGTAGGAACCTGATCGCACAACGGATGTAGACTTTAGTGAAGTGACTCGCCGTGTAAACCAAATGGAAAGTCATTTCGCTCGAGTCGAGAATTTTCACCTCGCTGTAGGACAATCCTCACCTCACGCCAGATGTAGAATAAACTCAAGAATCAGATGCAATTGTGCTTATCCTATGTAGCATGTAAGGCAAGACTAGTTGGTGAGGTGTCGACTCGTTTCCATTTGATTTATATTAGTCGCCTCACATCACCCGAGGTGAGAACGACTCGTCTCTACTCACATGCCACCCAGAATAAGCATGGCATGAAGAGACTGGGACACTGGTTTATTCGGTTGACGAAAATAGTACTGAAAAGTGCTACTTTTCAGCACCGAAAAGAGTGCTGAAAAGTAGCACTTTTCAGCACTGTTTCTTTTGGTAGGAAAAGTAGGCCGTTATGTTGATCAACTTCTCAATGAAAAGTTGATTGATTTGCAACGGAATTGCAAAAAATGTTGTACGCAACTTGTTGCAGAACTCGATTTTTACAGCACTTGCTGTAAAAATTATCATTCTGCAACTTTTGTGACGTAAACTACTATTTTGTTCATTTAATATCGTATTGTAATGGCTCAACAGTATTATAAGTATACTCAACTCAAATCCGACAAAAATGTCACTTGTGTCCCTTTACGTTTGGGCCCTCATTTATTAGAGATGCATAATACAATATAGCTGTATATTATAATAATTCTAATTACTACGACAAACAACGTTTTTGTTTCGAAGAGAATCCCAATGACTACTTTTTATGCGAACACGGAAAAAAATCCGTTGCCGGATTCATGAACAAAAAGTCATGATTTCATAAAATTTTATGTTTCATGATATCATGACTAAAAGTCATGAAATCGTGACTATTATGCAAGAATTCGTATGCTCCGGGCGTTACACAAATCTAACTGTCATTTTCTTCACCTTAGTCAAAATGTTTCGTTCTACGCACCAAACCGACATCTGCGACAACGTGATTTGCTGCTCATCAGACGGCATAGAACTTCCTATGGCTTCAACAATCCGTTATGTGTATGTTCTCGATTTTTCAATAGTGTGAGTAACTTGTTTGACTTTAATGTATCCAAATCTGTGTTTAAAAATAGAATTAGAGTTTTAGAGTAAGAGACAGTCTGGGGAATCGTACTAGATTCAAGACAGTGAATAAATAAATAAATAAAGTGTCTCGTGGCGATCGGTGATCTTTTCTAGTGGAATTATAAAAAAAAAGTTTTGTTTTGAAAAAGTTTAAATTCTTCGGAACCTTGTCATCATATCGATGACATTCTTGGTGAAATTCTCGTGAGTTCCAACATTATTTCACGACACAATCAATGTACTTACTTAATCCTGACTTTGCAGAACCGGGCAGTGCTTCACTTTGAGCGAAGTTTTTGCTTGACAAGCTCGTCGGCGATTTTAACTGTTCGGAAGTGATGCATACCCCACGTCCTATAACAGAGCAGGTCACAAAAGGCCTTCGGCAGCCGGACGATCCAGTTCCACTTTCCACATCCGCGGAGTTGTTAAGGACAGAGAATATGATTATACTAGAGAAACGCGGAGAGGATTTTGATTTTGTTTATAAACAATATTTGCAATGACTATCAACAATTGAGGTCATTCAAACAAAATTTTAGTGTGCGTGTCATCCTGTCAGTCGCCATAAGAAACCAAGCTTATCAATTACGTCACTTTTGTATCGCTTTTCACTAACACACATCCATCGTCTCTTTTGTATAACATCTCTTTGAGCCTCAATGCTCGATTGGAACCACGTTTGACGGTTCGATTGGAACCTTTGGTTTCAGAATTCGCGCTTCTCTATAATAAACAAATTCTCTGGTTAAGGAGTGTTCCATGACTCATGCAATCCACCAGCCCAGGGACCATTTACCAATTCAATTGATGCTCGAAACAACATTTTGCGTACAAACCTAACCACCGAATGTTCGCGTTCCTGCTAAAGATGTCACACTCGTTAGGTTGACATTTGTGAAATGTTTTCACGGTTTATTACGAAACTATCGGCACAAAAGCAGTAACAATTTTAATCTTTATTTTATTTGTTTACCAATGGCAAATATAAACTGGGATCTAAATTGACGTATAATGTTTCGTTTTCATGAACTGAGTTCATGATTCAGAGATCCTGCTTCATGATTTCATGACTCACCTTGCCACTTTTCAGCACCAAAATTGGAATCATAAATGACAGGCATCTGAATACATGAAAAGTGCTTATGTTTTCATGACCTGTGTTCATGGTATCAGATCCTACTTCATGATTTCATGACCGAAATTGCCACTTTTCGTATCAAAAATAGGAATCATAAATGACAGATGACTAAATCCATGAATAGTGCTTATGTTTCCATGAATTTTATTCATGGTTCCAGCATATATGCTTCATGATTTGAGAATTTTAATTGCCATTTTTCTTCGCTAAAAATTGAAAACGTAACGTACAGCCGGCGTTACGGTAAAATGCTTCATGATTTCATGACTTTTGGTCATGGTGTATTTTCATAACATGAAAACACAGTTTCCTCCCGAAATCATGACTCTTTCTCCTGTTTTAGAGTGCCGCATTTTTACCCGTGAATGAATCATTAAGTTCAAATATGCCCAAACATGGCGATAGAATGTGGCTATTATTCTACATCATTTTCTTCTAACTGAATTATTCCAAAATAAATTCCATCCATGAACCATCGAAAGATTCAACGGAATGGAATAAACGAATGGAACACCAACCGAGCCTTTCTGGCAAACACATCCGTCGGGTCCGTTTACAAGTCAAACAGAATACCGGTAGAGTGCAATAGACAGCTGACGAAATGACTTACCTGTCGATGGAAATGGCCATCAGTGTAAAAACGGACGCACAGATGCTGAGTATTGCCACAAACTGTGATATTTTACAATAGAGTGTGCCGAACGGCCAGTCAAGATTCAGCATGTAGGTGTAATTGAATGTGACGTTCAGTGTCGAAACCATCGCATCAGCTATCGATAGATTCACTGTTTGGAAAGGGAAGGTATGTAATAGAAAGTGATTTACGCGTCGTAGTGATTTTCTCATCCATCTGAAAAGGATCCACTTACCAAGAAAGTAGTTAGTCACAGTTCGCATTCTTTTGTTGGCCAGCACAATCCAGATAACGACCAAGTTCCCCACTGTGGCGACGATAACCATACAGACGAACAGCAAAGTCCACAGCACTTGCCGCCACACCGGAAGTATGAAGGTGATCTCCAATGTCGTACTGCAAATAAAAAAAGAAAATTTATACGATATATGTAGGCCGGAGCACAAGATCAATAAGTGACGAAAAAGTTCCCCCCCCTCCTGGATACCTCTTTCTGACTTAAAATAATCGGAGAACGTGAAGTAATTCTCATTCATTCAATACGCGAGTCCTTCATCAAAATGTGAGTAAAATCAAAAACATACTCCTGTTCTAACATCATATTAATGACATAATTTGATTTTCATATAAAATGAATGCTAAGCATACTTCAAGTACCTGGAGGAATTAAATAGACCACAATCTTCAAATCCTTATCAACTCGCAATTATAGTCGGAGTATGAGCATTAAACTGATGCAAATGTTGATGTTTTGGCTCCACTTTGCTTAAACGGTGCCAATTATGGTGAATATCATCCTCCCAAAGTTTGAAGTGGTTTGCCTTTGTACACGCTATTTAAAGTATATATGGAAATTACTATGGTCAAGGACAACCATTTCAGTCAAATTACTTTCAAATCACTTCAAACTTTGAGAAGATGATATTTACCATAATTGCATAGTGGAGCCAAAACTTCAAAATTTGCATCAGTCTAATAAGCATCCTTGAAGAAATTCGAGTAAACAACCGATGGAAACTTTGGTCGTTTGCTGACAAGAAAGGCTGTTCTCCATTTTAGGAGCGGCCAATCTTATGCGGGGCCCTAACGCGCAGCTGTTCAGCAAGACCAAGCTGAGGGTCGTGGATTCGAATCCTACCGGTCGAGGATCTTTTCGGGTTGGAAATTTTCTCGACTTCCCAGTGCATAGAGTATCATCGTACCTGCCACACGATATACGCATGCAAAAATGGTCATCGGCATAGTAAGCTCTCAGTTTATAACTGTGGAAGTGCTCATAAGAACATTAAGCTGAGAAGCAGGCTCTGTCCCAGTTGGAACGTAACGCCGGAAAGAAGAAGCAATCACCGTCAGAGTGTCAGAGGACTCTAAGCTATACCAATATAATATGGCAACAAAATCAAAAAATTAAACTACCCACCATAAGTATGGAATCGCGTATTGCAACACTCATACTGAATATTGCAGCACCTTGAAAAGTTTAGCATCACCTAAAATGAATATTATCTCGTGATTCTGAAGTGCTAGATCAATGTATTTTTGAGGTCATCTTAAAAAATACGTCTTTGAGCCCCTGCGATTTTTTATTTTCGTTGAAAAAACTTTTATCACTGGATTTTGGGTGATGCTAAACTTAAAAGTGCTGCAATACTCAGTATCGCAACGAATCCATACTTATGGTGGGTAGTTGAAAGCTCTTGAAAGCTCGTCTGCGTGACCCGAAAATCATGTACGTCGTCCGACTGTTCCTCGCGTACATGCACGATCAACAAGCAAATGTATGCGTGGATGGCTTTACTGCGACCAGTATTCGTTTGAAATTGGCATCTGAAGGTCTTCAAGGAGGTACATCAGGAATACGGACTGGACCCTTCGGCAGCAGTAACGGACCTGGAATCATATCGGAAATATCTGTCCAGCGAGAGGATGCATCGTCTTCAGCAGCTGCGTGAGAGTGGCTCTAAATTTCAACTGCAGGCTCCGAGTTTTCGGAAATAATGACTCCTTTCGACAAGAAAGTAGAAACTCTGCTACCTGACGCACATAGTAATGTAAGTATTACTAATAATCCAAAAAAAATTCTTCGTCTTCTCAACAGAATGCGACTGAAATTCTGGTATATTGCCAAAATTTCAATCGCATGAAAAGCTCAGCCAAAATGAAGGAAATTCAACAAAAACTTTTATCTTCTTCTTTCAATGTAATTCTTGGAACCGAAACTAGCTGGGACGAAAGCGTAAGAAGCGAAGAAATTTTTTGGAAACAATTTTAATGTATTTCGGCACGACCGAAATTTTGCAACACTGTAATAAGAAGTCCGGTGGTGGAGTCCTCATAGCCATCAATGCAGACTTTACTTCTGAAGAAATTGAAACTTTAATCTTGAACTTGAAACTTTAAGCTCTAATTAATGGAGAAACGCATATTTTTTCATCCGTGTATTTTCCACCTGAACACGCTAACAAACATTCATTTAAAATATTCTTCAAAATTGTCGAAAATATTATTTCAAATATGGAACCTGAAGTAAAACTGCATATTTATGGCGACTTCAACCAACGCAATGCCGACTTCATTGCAGACAATGAAAATGAATCACTTCTACTCCCAGTCGTAGGCGAAGACAGTACTTTACAATTTTTATTCGACAAAATATCATATTTTGGGCTAAATCAAATTAATCACGTAAAAAAACAGCAAAATTCTTACTTGGACCTCTTATTTACAAATAGCACTGAAGATTTCTGTGTGTATACATCATTATCACCTCTATGGAAAAATGAGGTATTTTACACAGCAATTGAATACTCAATCTTCATACATAAAATTTCTCTCCCCAGCGACTGGGAGTACGAGGAAGTGCCGGAATACAATAAGGCAAATTACAAAGAAGCCAAACGTAGACTATGTACAATTAATTGGCAACACATTATAAGTATCGAAGGAAATGTCGACACCGAAGAAGACAAATTCCATTAAATTATTCAACAAATCATTAATGGAACTGTGCCAACAAGAAGAAGAAGACGTATACAGAATAACAAATTACCTGTGTGGTTTAGCCCACAACTAAAAAACCTAAGAACAAGAAACAGAAAGCACATAAATTAACTCCGTTAACTCCGCACATGAAGAATATAATCGTAAGGTCGAAGTGCGCATCGTACCTTCGTGCTGTGCGTACACGAATTCTCTCTGCTCTTGGAAGTTTTCTTAAAAACTACCTAAAGCAATAAAACAGTACTTTTCAGTGCTACAAAAACAGTACTTTTCAGTGCTAAAATTAAAAACGGTACTTTTCAGTGCTACCAAAACAGTACTTTTCAGTACTATTTTTTCTACTATTGATCCCTTTACGATCCTTGTTTGGACCCGTGCCTTCGATTTTTCGTTGGACCCGTTGGCGAAAGCTAGCGGTGGTAATCCTACTTGGACACCGTCTTGGGAAAAAACCTCTCGAAGGTCACGTCTTCTTTCGTTTATTAACTAAACATGGTATCAACAACTAACAAAAGGAAGGGTGAATCTCTGAATTCACTACTTCCTTCCAAAAAAGTGGGTTTTAAAACTGTCACTACACGTGGCAAGAATGGAAGAAAGGTCGTTTCCCCTGAATGCGAACTTTCTTCCAAGGGTGAAATGAATAATTGTATCGAAATGAGCAATCAGTTCGATGCTCTAGACAAATTTTCCGAACACCAAATCGAAGCAGCCTCTAGCCCAGGCTCTTTGATTCAAGTGAGGAAGCAAAGAGTGCCGCCTATCGTGGTCAGTTGTTCCGAATTTGCGGGATTTAGGCAGGAGATCTTGAACTCCATTAGGGGAATCAAGGTTTCCTTCCAAATCGCAAAGAAAGGGGACTGTCGCGTTTTGCCGGAAACTCTTAATGATCGTGAACTTCTTCTCAAACATCTTGAAGAGAAGAAGCACAAATTTTTTACTTATGACGACAAAACTGAACGTTTGTTCAAAGTTGTCTTGAAAGGTCTCTCAAGTGACTATAAATCACCTGAAGAGATCAAAAATGGAATAAATGATTTACTTGGATTTTCCCCAGTCCAAGTAATCATTATGAAAAAGAGAACCCAATCTGGCATTGTTCGGAAAGGGCTTTCTCAAGAATTTTATTTAGTTCACTTTAACAAAAAAGAACTAAATAACATTAAAGCTTTAGAAAAAGCAAAACTTTTGTTTGATGTCCGTGTGACATGGGAACATTTCCAGAAACCTGGAGGAAATTACCAGAACCCCACTCAGTGCCGTCGGTGCCAAAAGTGGGGTCATGGTACAAAAAATTGACGCATGGATGCTAAATGCATGATTTGCGGAGGTTCTTCTCACGCCAAAGACGTCTGTCCAGTGAAGGAAGATACCACCAAATTCATATGCTGTAATTGCGGGGCTAACCATAAGTCCAATTTTTGGAATTGTCCTTCACGCAAAAGGGTCATTGAGGCTCGTGCCAGGCAAATGAAAGATAATATCCGTTACGATAACGGTCGTTTCCGGAATTTGCCTGGTAGAGTATCGAACAATGCTCATTTTTCAGTTAATGATCGCTTGATCATGAATCATACCCATCAGGAAGATCATAATCATGCTCATTCATAAACTAATTTTAATCCGTCGGGTAGCCGTTCGAATCTTTCAATTTCGAATGTATCTACCCACGGCAAATCCTTTGCTGATATCGTAGCAGGAAATTCTACCTCCTCCCCTGTTCGATCAATTGGTACCCATTCTACTTGTTTCAAATCAAATGGAAAAAACCCTACCGCCACAGGTAACTCCGCTTCTTCGTCTACCGGTAATTCTAATGGGAAATCACATGACATGTCTGCCTCTGATTTTAATTTTCTAACTGAACAATTGAATCTAATGATTGATGCAATGTTCAAAGCCACCACTATGACTGAAGCAGTCCAAGTAGGTGTAAAATTTACAAATCAAATTGTTATTGGATTACGTTTTTCTAATGGATCCAAATAATAATTTAAATATTTTAAATTGGAATGCTCGTTCTCTGAATGGTAAAGAGGACGAGCTGTTTAATTTTCTTACGGTTAATAACGTGCATATAGCAGTTATTACCGAAACGTATTTAAAACCTGGATCTAAACTCAAAAGAGATCCTAACTATTTTGTTTATCGTAATGATCGACTTGATGGGGCATGTGGGGGAGTTGCAATCATCATTCATAGGCGTATAAAATATCAACTGTTTTCATCATTTGAAACTAAAGTTTTTGAAACTTTAGGTGTTTCTGTTGAAACACAGTTTGGTAAATATACTTTCATAGCTGCCTATTTGCCTTTTCAATGCTCTGGACAGCAAGTTAATTTGCTCCAAACTGACTTGCGTAAATTGACTCGCAATAAGTCCAAATTTTTTGTCATTGGTGACTTTAATGCCAAACATCGGTCATAGAATAATTCTCAAAGTAATTCCAACGGCAGAATTTTATTTGATGAGTGCTCTTCAGGATATTTCTCAATTCAATACCCTGATAGCCCCACATGTTTTTCCTCTTCTAGAAATCCATCTACGATTGATTTGGTCTTAACCGACTCTAGTCATCTTTGTAGCCAACTGATTACTCATGCTGATTTTGATTCTGATCATGTCCCTGTTACATTTCAAATATCCCAAGAAGCGATTCTCAATCCTATCAGCTCCACTTTCAATTATTTACGAGCCGACTGGAATATATATGAAACGTATGTTGACTCTAATCTTGATGTTAACATTTCTTTAGAAACTAAACTTGATATTGACAATGCTCTTGAAACTTTAACAAATTCCATTGTTGAAGCCCGGAGCATTGCAATTCCAAAATGTGAAGTAAAATTTGAATCCGTGATTATAGACGATGATCTTAAACTCTTGATCCGTCTTAAAAACGTGAGGAGAAGGCAATTTCAACGCACTCGCGATCCTGCTATGAAAATTATATGGCAGGATTTGCAGAAAGAAATCAAGAAACGTTTTGCTCAATTAAGAAACAAAAATTTTGAAAATAAAATTTCTCAATTGGACCCTGGCTCTAAGCCCTTTTGGAAATTATCTAAAATCTTGAAAAAACCTCAGAAGCCAATACCGGCATTGAAAGAGGAAAACAAATTATCACTAACTAATTGCGAAAAAGCTCAAAAACTTGCTATGCAGTTTGAAAGTGCGCACAATTTTAATTTAGGACTTACTAGTCCAATTGAAAATCAAGTTACTCAGGAGTTCGAAAATATTCTCAATCAAGAGAACGTTTTCGAAAATGCCTGGGAGACTGATTTGGAAGAAGTGAGAACTATAATTAAAACATTCAAAAACATGAAAGCTCCTGGCGATGATGGAATTTTCTACATCCTCATCAAGAAACTTCCAGAAAGTAGCTTATCATTTTTAGTTGATATATTCAACAAATGTTTTCAATTAGCATATTTTCCTGACAAATGGAAAAATGCTAAGGTTGTTCCAATTTTAAAACCAGACAAAAATCCTGCAGAAGCTTCTAGCTATCGTCCAATCAGTTTGCTTTCCTCCATCAGTAAACTTTTTGAAAAGGTTATTTTGAACAGAATGATGGCCCACATCAACGAAAATTCAATTTTTGCCAATGAACAGTTCGGATTCCGCCATGGACATTCGACCACTCATCAACTTTTACGTGTAACAAATTTGATCCGTTCCAACAAATCTGAAGGCTATTCTACTGGTCTTGCTCTTCTAGACATAGAAAAAGCATTCGACAGTGTTTGGCATGAAGGTTTGATTGTAAAATTAAAAAACTTTAATTTTCCAACATACATTGTTAGAATAATTCAAAGTTATCTGTCAAATCGTACACTTCAGGTTAATTATCAAAACTCCAGATCTGAAAGACTTCCTGTAAGAGCTGGTGTTCCTCAAGGCAGCATTTTGGGACCAATATTATACAATATTTTCACATCTGACTTACCTGAGTTACCTCAGGGATGTCAAAAATCTTTATTTGCGGACGACACAGGCCTCTCCGCCAGAGGACGAAGCCTGCGTGTCATCTGTAATCGATTGCAAAAAAGTTTGGATATTTTTTCTTCATACTTGCAAAAATGGAAGATTTCTCCTAATGCTCCCAAAACTCAATTAATAATATTCCCACATAAACCAAAAGCTCTTTATTTGAAACCTTCAAGTAGACATGTTGTCACGATGAGAGGGGTTCCAATAAATTGGTCAGATGAAGTTAAGTATCTAGGGCTCATGCTAGATAAGAATTTAACTTTCAAAAATCACATTGAGGGCATTCAAGCCAAATGTAATAAATATGTAAAATGTCTCTATCCCCTTATTAATAGAAAATCAAAACTTTGTCTTAAGAACAAACTTTTGATATTCAAACAAATTTTCAGGCCAGCCATGTTGTATGCTGTACCAATATGGACTAGCTGTTGTAATACCAGGAAGAAAGCTCTGCAGAGAATTCAAAATAAAATTTTGAAAATAATTCTGAGACTTCCTCCCTGGTATAGTACCAATGAGTTACATAGAATATCCAATGTTGAAACATTGGAACAAATGTCAAATAAAATAATAAATAATGTCAGGCAAAAATCGTTACAATCTTCTATTTCCACGATTAATGCGTTATATGTTTAGGTTAAGTTAGGTTAAGTATATTAAAAACGTTTTTTTTTTTCTCTTATAAGCAGGTGAAATTAACTCACCTGTAAAAAAAATGAACTGCTACGGCAACTGAAATGTAATATGTTGTTAACAAAATGTTAATTAAATCTTAAATTTGTTTTACCAAATTAGGATGATAGTGTTGTCTAATAACACAGAACACCTAGATATAAGAAATGAATGTAATGTTTAGAATGATACTAATAAAGAAATTAAAAAAAAAATCGTAAGGTCGAATCCGAAGTCAAATCATGTCCTAAAAACTTTTTCAATTATGTAAACACTAAATTAAAAAGTAGCAATTTCCTTTCGCGAATGCATTTTGACGGAAACGTAGGTGAAAACTCTTCCGATATCTGCAACCTCTTTGCAGATTTCTTCCAAGAAGTGTATACCACCTACTCCGGAGAAGACCGCGACCGCAATTTCTTTTCTTTTTTCCCAGAAATTTCTAATAATATATCTATTGCAAAACTATCACACCAAGAAATCTTATCGGCACTAAAAAAACTTGGACGCGTCAAAGGGAGCAGGACCGGATGGCATTGCACCCGTGTTCTTCAAACATCTCTCAGAAGAACTTACCCTTCCCTTAGAACGCCTTTTCAACATGTCTCTAAATAATGGAAAATTCCCAGAAGCGTGGAAATCCTCGTATTTGGTGCCTGTTTTCAAATCAGGTACAAAATCTGACATACGGAACTATCGCGGAATTGCCATTATCTCCTGTATCCCCAAACTCTTCGAATCTCTTGTGAACGACAAAATTTTCCAGCAAGTAAAAAACCAAATTACTTGTAGGCAGCATGGCTTTTTTAAAGGCCGCTCAACATCTTCCAATCTGCTAGAATTTGTATCTTTCATTCTCAACGCAATGGACAATGGCAAGCACGTAGAAGCCCTCTACACTGACTTTAGTAAGGCATTTGACCGAATCGACATACCATTATTAATCTTCAAATTGCAAAAAACAGGAATGGAGCCAGGACTCTTGAGTTGGATCCAGTCATATCTATCAGATCGGAAACAAATAGTGCGCTTTCGAAATAAATTATCAGCACCCATTTCTGTAACCTCTGGAGTACCCCAAGGTTCTCATTTAGGCCCACTTCTTTTTATTTTGTATGTAAACGACATTTCCTTTTTACTTAGAAAAATAAAATTTCTTATATATGCAGACGACATGAAGCTCTTCATGGAAGTAAGTAATTCCAGCGAAGCAGAAGAATTCCAGAATGACATTAACTTATTCTTCACTTGGTGCAAAAAAAAGTCTACTCCAACTCAATATCAAAAAATGTAATTCAATAGCTTTTAGTCGAAAATATGTCACACCTCCAATCGAAGTATTTTTAGGAAATCAAGTAGTGCAGAAGTGTAAAATTATAAGGGATTTAGGCGTAATCCTAGACTCTAAACTCACTTTTGTAGACCATTATAATTCCATAATAAACAAAGCAAACAGCATGCTTGGCTTCATTAAGAGGTTTAGTAACAATTTTCAAGACCCATATACTATTAAACTATTGTATATTACATATGTAAGACCAATTCTGGAATATTGTCACCTAGTATGGAACCCGTACCATGTCGTACACGAAGAACGCATAGAATCAGTACAGAAGCAATTCCTTTTATACGCCCTTCGGAAATTGAATTGGACTGTACTGCCACTTCCGTCGTATGAAGCACGCTGCATGCTCATCAACTTGGAAACACTTAAGCAACGCCGGGAGTTCGCAATGATTATTTTTATAAACAAGATTATTTCAAACCGTGTAGACTCTGCTGCACTTCTTTCTCAACTTAACTTCTACACACCCTCTCGGCATTTAAGAACAAGAAAATTATTTTCAGAAAAATCATGCAGGACGCATTACGCTCAAAACGGACCAATAAACCGTATGATGCGTCAGTATAATGTACATTGCGAATTCATTGGCATTACTATGTCCAAAGAGCAGCTTAAAACACGACTAAAAAACAATAGAAGTAATCCATAGCATGTAAGAAAGTATTGTAATTATTGTATGTAGTCTACCTATGCTTGACGAAATAAATAAATAAATAAATGTAGTGTATATGAAAAACGCATCGATGTGGACCTGTTGAGAAACGACTGAGTTGAATAGCCATGTGTCCTGCATTTGATTGAAGCTTCAAATGATCATTTTCGGGTAAATAAAGTGGTAAATTTGTAACTAAACATCTGTGCCAAGCTTACTCGCTGTGAAACAGACTATCGATACTCATACATGTTGCCTTATGAAAGGTGGAACAATTATTGCAATATGAACGCTTTATGTATCTTTTAAGCACCACCTCACATCAAGGCGTCGATAGGCGCGTGGTGTACGCACGATCCTATCGATCGCAAGGTCCTTGGTTCGATTGCAGGTTGCCACGAGAACATTTTTTGTTTTCATATTGGCAAAGCTATGAATTTCAACCCGATTTATTGTGGCGGATTTTTCATAAGTGGTTTTTATGTAATTCGATAGTCCATTTGCCTGAGTGTATAGAAATGCATTTTTGTAAACTATTATGATTGATCTCTACTTGTCGAGAACTGAAACGGTTTAGTACCCATCAAAACAAAAGCCTGTACTTCAGGGCATTAAGTCCGAGTGACCACATCCGGTACATTCTAAACGGTCCAAAATTTTTCATTAATAATGTTGAATATAATGTTGAATATCAGATATTATTGTTTCATAAAAATCAAAATTATTGTCATTGCAAATAAATAGGGTTAACTTGGCATGTCCTAAAAATAGCGATTTTTATCCGACCTGGCCCAGTGACCCACCGGAATAACTCCGGCCACAGAAATATTCCAGACAGAGGCGCGTCCACGTTCGAAACCATGGGTAGAACAAACATTGTCAAATATTTTGTGCACAGTGAACCTAAGAAGAATTTTAACCCTGAACTTAGGGGGGTCCCGTAGCCTCGAGGTAACGCTTTCGCTTCGTAAGCGGAAGGTCATGGGTTCGATTCCCAATCCCCCCACACAAAAACAAAAACTCCGTCCAGCCACCAGAAGACGCCGCACGAAGAACCGTGTGTTGGGGAACACATCCATCCTTCGTCAGTATCGGATGGTGACTGAGACACACTGACCCTCTTTGTAGGCTGTTGCCTCACACGTAAACATGGCAAAATGAACCACCGCACACCAATGTACTTTGATATGGATATGGATTGGACCAACGACAGCTCTCTTCTCTACCTGCTCGGTATGAGAGAAAATAGCAATAAGGATATAAATAGAATTCTGTATATGATACTCGGCATAGTAGTGGCCAAGTGGACGGAGTGCCTAAACAAATAAAAGTAAGAAAAAAAACCCTGTACTTGAAATTGAAATTTACTATATGTAAGGGACCCAAACGCAAAGAAGTGTGCTATTTTAATCGGTTTTGAAATGAGTTAAGAAAGTTATACTGTTTCCAAGCGTTCTAACGATATTCTCAAGAGATTTTTGCGCTCGACAGGAAAACTGACATAATTCTTAGAAGAATGGCTTGTTTTTTGACTCCCATATAATTTGTATAGAATAAAAATTGTTTGAAAAATTAAAGTAGATTTTCTCAAAAATTAGGTTTTTGTCACTGACTTTACTTTACTTCTTACCCCCTCATTTTCATGCAAGTCGTTACCACAAGGTTGAGATAGTTTTTCGTCTTTAAAAGGCTGGTAGCCACTAAGTGCCTTAAAAATAGGAAATTGAAAACCTTTGCTAGAAAAAAGAGACTAAAAAATCCCTGAAAGGAACCAAAAAGCGGCCGAAAAAACCAAACGGGAACCAAGAAAACATAATAAGAGCAAGTTTGATTCTTCATACCATCAGAGCCTTCCTTAGCCGAGTGGTTAAAGTCCGTGGCTACAAAGCAAAGCCATCATTGGCGTAGGAACAGGGGGGGGCAGGGGGGCCTGGCCCCCTCCAGAATCATCCAGCCCCCCCCCAGAATTTTCAATGATAATAAAAAAAAAACAATTTAACATGAAGCAAAATCATCTCAATAAATGTACATGACTCTTGTTATTGACAAAAATCTCTTCAGTAGATACGTTACTTTAGAGAAAACCTCGCTTGTTTTACACAGCACCAGCGTGGCGGTTCTAACTTCGGTGAATCGCACGACGACCGAAAGCTTAACCGTCCGGCTATTGATCGATTGGTTACTGTTAGAGCTAGTTTCTTGTTGTATGCGCAATTTTTCGACATTTTTTTTCTTTATTAACGATATTTTCGGTCATAGGCCGGTTCGACATCTCCGTTGCAAAAAAATCCGTGGTACTAGAAAACCGCAATATCCTGAAAATTTGATTCCCACAATTCGTTTTTTTTTTAATAATCCAAGTAATGCTGCTTAAGTATTTAGCATATTCAATGCACTCTGATTTCTCATGTTTTTTTGAGGATACCCTGCTCGATGTGTTTGGTAATGACATTAACATCAACTCGTATTTCGGACATTTCGATATTTTTTATACAATTTTAGTATAATCAAAATCCTCAAGGATTATTAAAAGGTGGCTTCAGAACTATCGCAAATCTCTTGGGAATTAATCAAATAATACTGTGGGGCATGTTCATACTTTCTCAGCGAATTCCTGCTATGTATACTTTTGAATAGCAAATTGATGCTTCACTTCAAAAATGTTCCTTAATCTTTCAAACGTTCAGTTTTTCATCGCAATTCCTTAATGTTAAATCTAATACTGAGATATTTCGCAAGAAGTTCTAAATTTTCTTCTAAATTCTTTTGTAAATTGCTTTAAATATTTTCCCCATTATTCTAATACAAATTTTTTCGCGAAATTCATCAAAAGTCCTTTAGAAATGATTCCAAAATACATCACAAATTGCGTCAAAAATTATATATTTTTATTTTTCCATTGCCCATATATTGTTCTGCCTGTTTTAACATTTTATTGTTTCTCCTTCCTTCGCATGACGCTCTGAGGAACTTTGTACAAAAATATTTTCATACTCCAAAAAACAACAAGCTCATACTCATACTCCAAAAAACAACAAGAATCTACATAAGGTATATTATAGGATTTTTTTCAAATTGCACAATTATTATACGTATCGTTCCTGATTTCTGAAAGTCCATCAGATATTCCTCAACAAATTTTCCAAGTAATGTAAAAGTTCTCCTTAGATTTAAATTCAATAAAATTTTGCGAATGTGTTTGTTTGGTTGGAATTTCTAATGGTAGGAGAAATGGGTTCTTTCTACATCAATATGTCATCAATAGTATCATGAAACTTCGGAGATATATTTAAGATTTTAGTTACAAATACTTTCAGTAAAAATTCCATCCATTTTAACATCAATCATTTTCTATTATAAAAGACATTTTTTTGTAGTAAATCCTACAAGGACCACTCAAGCTTTTCTGTAAGGCACAATGTCAACAAGTTTCAGAAATTCTACGGTTTAGTTCTTGAATTTTAGCGAAAAAATGTAGTAAATTTTTCCGAATTATTTTCATGCTGCAATTGATTCTATGACACTACCCCGAACGCCACTACCCCGAATGCCACTACCCCGAACGCCATTACCCCGAAAGCCATTACCCCGAATGGGTCATTACCCCGAACGCCACTACCCCGAATGGGTCACTACCCCGAACGCCATTACCCCGAATGGGTAACATTTTGAGACATATTGTTTTGTTCACTTATTTTGGGAAGATTCACACAGCCTCATTGCAATGCTCTGAAGGACAGCCTATTTCGAAAAGAAGGGTGAATTTATTATGAGAAGGATAGCTTTAATATGTACAAAATTAGGTGTAGTAAAGTCTCTTATTGGACGTCGGTAACCACTTCCTTTACTCATTTTTATAGGTGTCGGGCATTAAGATTAAGATCTTCTTAAAGATTTTGTTTCGTAAACGATGGTAATGGAAGTTCACCCTGAGATAGTCGCTGCAAAAGTTGTTCTATGGAACCCGCCTAAAAACCAACCTAATAGACGACCGTTCCACTATCGCACTTGTACACTTGTACATGTTAGAAAAATCGGCGTCCTCTGATTGACGCTACAGTAAGAACTTTTGTTGATTTGTGGGATCATTAATTTGAATTTCTGTGAGATAATCACAAATAAAATATTTTTTTGATTCAAGATAATGAATAAATGATGATGGCAGAAAAGTGGTGAATAAATCCATAAGAGACCTGTCTGTTTTAATACAAGAAGATAAAAGAAAGGGAAAATTTCCGATTAGAATTATAGCAGGAATCACTTTAGTGAATGCCTCCAAGATATATTCCTTTATAAAAAGCTGTTCTTTATGGAAATATTAGTGACTAGCTTATCCAACAAAAACGTGAAAGAACAGCCTATTTAAAAAAGAAGGGCAAATTTCTGATGAAATGTTTGCAGCTATGACGTGAATGATCACTGTAATAACGTGATGCTATGACACAACCTATATTCATAAGAAAGAAACATATTTGTTCAAAAACAAAATTGAAATATGAACACCACCAACAAGTCCAAATACCGGTGATTACGCATCTGTTAAGCAACACCATATTGAGGGTTATAGATTCGAATTCCTTTCAGTCAATAAAAGGCTTATTTTATTGAAGCCCATTCACAAATTTCGTAACGCTGAAGGGAAAAAGTTTGTGGGTGGTTGTCCTCAAAATGTTACAGCCCATTCACAATATGTAGAATTTCCATACAAAAAAAAAGTACGAGAAAGTGGGTAGGTGTTAAAAATGGCAATTGTTGGCGAAATGAAATTTGTGAATGAACCCTTTAATTGCGAAGGTACCCACTGAGCTGATAAACAGGAACTGTCTCAGAAAGAATGAGAAGAATATAGTTGCCATCAAGATATTTCGAAAGAATAGCTGGCATATAAAAGAAGGGAAAATATATGATGAACATTTTACCGACGAATTTTACGTGCCATTAATTACCAGCCTTCATTGGAGACGCATTTTTGCACGCAAAACAAGATACTGTACTGTATCTCATACTATTCGGGGTAATGGCTCATTCGGGGTAGTGGCGTTCGGGGTAATGACCCATTCGGGGTAATGGCTTTCGGGGTAGTGACACATTCGGGGTAGTGGCGTTCGGGGTAGTGGCGTTCGGGGTAATGGCGTTCGGGGTAATGGGATGGAGCCGCTGCAATTATTCAAAAAATACCATCCAATTTCTTAAAACCTTGTTTTTCTAGAAATCTGAAATGGAGTGATTCGTAGAAAAATTTGTAAAGCAATCTCTATAAATATTTAGATATCCGTAGAGTAGTTTTTGAACCAAAAAATGGAGAGTGATTTTTTTTTAAATTTCATTTATGGAAGAATCCTGAAATAACCATTCGGAACAAAATTGGAGTTAATTTCTAGAACTTGGCAGAATTCTTGATGGAACTTTCGGATATTTTTTTTTTTTTTTTTTTGAGAAGTTCAAGAATTAATAGCAAAATATTAGTTTCTTCATAAAATTCCCAAATAATCGTTAGTGCGGTTTAAAGAAAAAAATCTCTAGGAAATACTTGGATGAAACGCTGGTATTTTTTTCGGAAGAATCTTAGGGAGACAATTTTATAATTATCAAAAAATCCCTGACCAAATAAATCGGGAAATCTTTGAAAATTTTCGCAGAAGAGTTTTTGAAGAAACAGTTGAACGTATTCCGCTAAGAACTTTATAGGAATGTAAGAATTCGTTTAACATTTATAAGTTAGGCATTTTCTAAAATAAATAAAAATAAGGAAGTTTTGATTCAAGAAAAAAAAAATTGTCTGTGAAAAAAAGCAGATAGATCTGCGGAGAACTTCCATGAGACATGGTACTCATCAGTTTCGCTGATTGAGTTCTTTTAAATTGCTCTTGAAATTCTTGTAGAATATTACGTGTAATTCTTAGAGTAACACCTGAAAGAATAATTTAATTTGTTTGTCGGAAGTCTGGATAATTTTTACTGCGAATTTTCCGAACAATCCTGTACGGAAGAAAAATTTCAAAGGGAAAGTTGGAAAAACTGTTGTGAACTCTCTGAAGAATTCGTGGAATGAATCCTTGCTTGGTGAAATTGAATACATATTTGGTGAGACTCCTAGATGGTTTGTACTATTTTTGGAGAAATCCTCAGGTATTCCTGAAAATCCTAAACAAATTGTTAATGAACAACTGGAGTATAGTTTAAGCTAACATTATTGGAATTTATATGTGATGAGAACGTAAAGGACTTTCTTGGAGAAATAATCAAAAGATTTTTTTACAGGATTCTCTGGCGGAATTCCTTAAGAGATTATTAATTCGATTAATTCGATAGAGATTTTTCGAAAAATTTACTGCTGAAATCTCTGAGAATGGTTTTCCATTGGAATCCCAGGACGAACTCAGTGAAAACTGGTAAAGAAGTTCTTTTAGAAAGCACTGAAAAGTACAAAAATATTCCAAGAAGAAATCCCGTAGGTATTCTCTGAGGAATCTCTTCAAAGCACATGGTAGAATACCTGAAAAAATCGTGAAAGAATCCAAAGTACATTCCATGGAATTTTTTGCTAGAATTCTTGAAGGATTTTTGACTGGATTACAAACAAAATGAATGTTTTCCGTAGGGAAAATTGAAATTTGCAAATATCACTGATGTGCCACGAAATTAGACAAAACAACAAATCTGTCGAAACTACGGAATTTGTGAAAATCTTGATTTTTGCGACTAACATCACTTCTAAAGAACAAGTATTTGCTAGCCCCCCCCTGGCCCCCCTCCAGAAATAAATCCTAGCTACGCCAATGAAAGCCATGCTTAAGATGTCTGGGTTCGAATCCCGCTCGGTCCAGGAACTTTTCGTAAAGTGAATTTACTTGACTTCCCTGGGCATAGAGTATAATCAAAGACAAATTCAAGACCTCCATGTCCCTTGCAGTTGCCCAAATTTTTATGGCTCATAGTGATGATGATGATGATGATGATGGTCCCACCACATACCCCTACAAAGGTTTGAGCGAGACGATATATCTTTAAGATAATTAATTATGATCAATGTTAACCAGATTTGCAAACAATAAACGGTCTGATTATTTCAACAGATATAAACAACATTACAAGTTCCCATACTATACAGCAAAAAAAAATGGTAAAAATCTGTTGGTCTCAACCACACTTTTCATAAGTTTTAATAGTGATCAAGAAAGTTCAACAAAATCCAAAACATTGCCAGAATTCATAAGGTAATCTAGAATGCCGTGAAAAGTGTACTGCGATCTGTCAAGCTTGGGTACCTTTTGCACTACCGAGGGACCGAATGCAGTACTAGAAGTGGTAACCAATCGGAGCCCGAGTGGGACGGACCTGGTATAATCGTATCTGCCACACGATATACGAATGCGAAAATGGCAACTTTGACAAAGAAAACTCTCAGTTAATAATTGTGGAAATGATTATAAGAACACTACTCTGAGAAGCAGGCTCTGTCCCAGTGAGGACGTAAATGCCAAGAAGAAGCATCAGAGCAGACATTTCT
Organism: Aedes aegypti; assembly: GCF_002204515.2. Taxonomy (NCBI): domain Eukaryota; kingdom Metazoa; phylum Arthropoda; class Insecta; order Diptera; family Culicidae; genus Aedes; species Aedes aegypti. The sequence continues at coordinate 157,770,038 of NC_035107.1, read as the reverse complement.
CAAAGATTTAATACTTTTTTTCGAGAGTACATGACATTACGACAAGTATTATTTTATTGTCCATCAAAAAGATTTTCTCCAGAAATTTCATCTGAAATTTATTCAGGTATTTGCTAAAATGTTTAGATATTGCTCGGGAAATTTCTAAGGAAGTTCATTTAGTGATAATTTCCCAAAGAATTTCTCCAAGAATTGTGTTGAGGATACCTTAAGAATTCAACTTAAATGTTATCAAAGAAGACCACAGAAATGGAATTGCTTCAAATATTATTTGAATTTTTTTCAAGTAAGCCTTGAAAGTTTTTTTACGGAATTCTTCAAGAAATGTCTTCAGGGAAACGCCAAGATTTTTTTTTCTGAAAAGAAAAAAATCCTAGACTAACCTTTGATAAAACTTGGTTTGTTCAAAGTCACCCTTAAAGGATAAGGACCTCTGCAATAACTCCTGGAATCTTGATGGAGTTTCAGAAGATTTCCTAGATAGTTTGCTAAGACAATCGGAAAATCAAATTCGAGATAGTAAACCGCAGGATTTTTAATGAAATTTCTCGGAAAAATGCTGTAGTATAAACTGGCGTGAAAACTTAAATAAACTTATTAAGATTGCATAGAATTTTTTGATATACTTTTTAAGAAATGTTTGGTAAAACTGCAATAGTAATAAAAATCTAGAAAAAAATAATAGATTTGTTCGAAGAACCCCTTAAGGAGTTCTGGATTTCTGAGAGGAAACGTGATTGAATTCTTGAAGGAATTCACATGCGCAGATGAAGGAACTCTTGCATGGTCTATTGTTAAGCTTTTAAGCTATTTTTTCAAACACTTTGGAATAAACCTTTTTGGATTTCCTTGGAAGAAACTCTGTAGAAATCTTTTGAAGATTTCCTTGAGTAACAACTGGATAATTTTGTTAAAAGATTAGTGAAAAATATATTTTGGAAATTTTACTATAATTTTTGAGAAAAAATATCAAATTAATACCTGCTGAACTTACTGGAGGTAGTAGCTTTGGTGTTTCAAGGATTTTTTGCAGCAAATTCTGGAGAAATTATTCTAAGCATTCTATGAATAACCTCTAGGAGAGTTTATGGGAGAATTAGTAGAGAAATCCCTAGAAGAATTTCTGGAAAGATTCATTTTAAATAAAATCACAAATAATTCCAGAAGCTTTTCCTCGGGGAATCAAATGAATTTCTTAAAGAGGCTTTTGAACCCGTTATAGTCTCTGAAGGTGTATTTGGAGCCTGTACAGTCTTGCATCAGGATTCGATGCAAGCAAAATAAGGAAAGAAAGAGCCTTTACAACCAGTGAGGTTGTTCTAATTTCCTCATTTATTCCTAGGTTACAAATTGATGAACAACAAACATTCTGTGAATTTAGTGTAGTTTTTTATTTCTTTGTACCGAAGTGATCCGGGTAATTGAAAAAGTTTTCAGCGAAAACTGAAGATTCTTGAACGATGTGTCACCGCGCAGAAGCTCCATAAAATATTTCGCTGGAATTTCTCACACAATTCTGCAAAACAAAAATCTTCGAAAAAAAAATCGTTCGTTTTCCAGGAGTTTCACTATAGAAATACTCAATCGTTCTTCTCATGTGCTAGAACTTTTTGGAGGTCATGCACAAACCATGTCACGCTTTACTAGGCAGGATGGTGAAAACCTATATCGTTTATTTTATCCTCCATAGGATTAAGTACACATTGATCGAGTTTGCATGTATATTGAACAGATGATAAATAGTTTCATTTATTTTTCAAGCTTCTGCTGACATTGTTTTTTTTATTGTTGAATCGTGGGTAGGACAATCCTTTGACTGTCCTACCCAGGTATTTTTGTGCGTAGTACTTGTCCTACTTGTCCTGCCCACTTCCCGAGCCACTGATTTCAGAGTTACGCTGTTAACTTTTAGAAACAAGGTACCGTAAAACGGGGTAGCTTTGATAGTTTTTTTTTTTTCGAAGAAAACTTCAATATATAGGCATTCTGTTTCAAAGAATTACAATTTGTATTTTTAAAACAAGTACTGACATCCTAGCTATCGATTGTACTTGATAGATTGCCAAAAGATTTATTCTGAATGGATATATTATTATTCATATAATCGAAAGTCGGTTTTCTGTTTTGGGGTAACTTTGATAATAGAGTATGAATTGAACAAAATTGAATGAATTACGGAACATTTATAAGGCGTTGCATACCTCTAGGCGTTTAACGCTATATGGAAATTTCTGACTTAGATTACAAAAAAGGTCCCAGTTTGTAAAAATGGTTTTCACTAAGAGATTTGAGACTGAATTCATGTTCTACAATAACTAGGCTGTCAAGGAAAGTGACGAACTCATTGTGACTTCATCAAATAGTGATCGTAGAACAGATTGTTTGTAAGCGTAGCAAAAATGTTACAATCTTATAATTTTTTAATATTTGCATATAAATCCTCAAATGCACTTGATTCCAACGAAAATAGCTTTGACATTAAGTGTCATACTAATACTCTTTACTTTTGCATTCGTTTTGCTTAACTGGTTAACAGAAACTTCGTTGTTTCGTTTAACATGTTGTGGGTCTCGCACTATCAAAGTTACCCGCAATATCAAAGTAACCGCATTTTACGGTACGTGTACGAGGATACTGACAAATAATTATTTAAATCTTTTGAGTATTCGCTTAGCGGTAAGGTTTTTAGTATTTTCGCTTTCATTTAGATCTATACACGGTAAAGAAAGGAAATAGCTTGCTGACGCCATATGCCTTTGCCTCAGAGTTGTTGTTCGTGAATTTTTAACAAAAGCATTGATGAAACTTTTAAAATGAAGCTGCCACAAACATAGATTGTTAAATTTGTTTTCAACACTTCGTGAAATACAAATCAATGCTTGGGATACTTACTTTGTGACATTATTTTCATACGCGGCGGAGGGCGTGCTGTAGAGTGAGACATCGTCGAAATGGAATGATGAATAGTTCGAGATTTCATATTTATCACTAACGTTGTTGACACTGCTGTAGCCATATGGTGTCGTATATGCATCGTTTAACATGTTGCGTTTCTCCACAAACTTTGCAATGCTACTAGTGCAGAAATCACATGGAATACTGTGGAAACTGGTGGCTGCTCGATCATGTTAACTAGAGGTACATTAGAACATCACGCACTTCAGGGTTGAAGTTGGTTTTTGTAGTAACCATTCTGAAAAAAAATAAAGAAAGAAATTTATTTACATAGGTAGCTAACTTATGCTATTCTTCTTTAGCAATGACGGGAAGATAAATTCAACGATATTAAAATATGATTACCAACATAGGCCAAATTACATAGATCAATGGGTCATTACATGTACTACTTTAGCAAGAATATGTATTGTATAAATGATCATTTGTTGGGAATGTCAATTTCCTATCCCTTATAATCAAACCCCATCGACCCACAGTGGTTCCAGTAGTAAATTAGTCATTAATTCATGCAATTTGATATGTATTCGTGTTCTACATGCAAAGCATTTCTTCTAATAACAGAGGGAAGTGCTAAGATTTTCACCCCGTTTCCTTTCCACGTATTGACTTGAGTGATTTTAACATGATTTCAGCTTCATTCACTTACATGTACCCAGAAGAGTGAACTAAGTCTTAGATTCTGTACAATAAAGGCTTTCTACGTATATTGTTGAGTAGCCTACTATGATTATACATTTAAAACTCAAAATTAGGATAATTGACAGCTACCAATTGTTGTTAATCAAGTTATGTTTTGGTAAACTGGACATACGGCACATAAGCGGTTACCACCAATCTGGTCGCAAACGCTGTATAATATAATATGACTACATAGGTTTATAGAAGAACGCATGGAGGGATTTGGAGGGGAAACATTCTTTTCGGCTAAGTGAATATTTCTAGAATTTCGAATTTGCATCAGTCTAATAAGCATCCTTGAAGAAATTCGAGTAAACAACCGATGAAAGGTTCTTCTCACGCTAAGGACGTTTATGTCCTGTGAAGGAAGATACCAAAAAGATTGTATGCGCTAAGTCTAACTTTCAACATTACTTTTCGCGCAAACGAATCGTCGAGGCTCGTACCAGGCAGATGAACGATAACGTTGTTCGTTCCTGGAATTCCCCTGGCAGATGCGATTTTTTGTATGAGCCGTAACGCTTGAGCCTACTAACCACAACCCCCCCCCCCTTTCCCCTAGATCGTTACGTAATTTGTGGATGCCGCCTTATAGACGACGATCTAAAACTCTTAAAAACGTGATGAGAAAGCTATGAAAATTATATGGCAGGATCGCAATGAACAGGAATCGATTGTGATGGAGGTTATGTTTTTGGGTTTTCGGCTTTCAGTTTCTAGGAATCATAAACGGATTTTCGTTCTACACCTGACCGAAACGTCAGGTGTAGAACGAAAATCCGTTTATGATTCCTAGAGACTGAAAGCCGAAACCCCAAAAACATATGGCAGGATCTGCAATTTTCTCAATTAAGAAGCAAAACTTTTGAAAATAACACTCAAACCCCATTTGAAAATTATAAGAAATAAAATGAAAAAATCTCAGAAGCCAATTCCGACATTGAAAGAGGAAAACAAATTATAACATAACTAACTGATTGTGAAAAAGCTCAAAAACTTGCTATGCAGTTTGAAAGCGTTTTTGAAAATTTCTGGCTGGGAAGAAGTGAGAACTATTAGTAAAAAAAATCAAAAACTTGAAAGCCCCTGGCGACGATGGAGTTTTCTACATCCTCACCAAGCAACGTCCAGAAAGTAGCCTATCATTTTTGGTTATATATTTATCAAATGTTATCAGTTGGCATATTTTCCTGACCAATGGAAAAATGACAAGGTTGTACCAATTTTAAAACCGGACAAAAATCCTGCAGAAGCTTCCAGCTATCATGCAATCAGCTTACTTTCCTCCATCAGTAAACTTTTTGAAAGGGTCATTTTGAACATAATGATGGTCCACATCAAAGAAATTCCAATTTTTGCCAATGAACAATTCGAATTCCGACATGGATATTCGAACATTCATCAACTTTAAAGTGTAACAAATTCGATTCGTTCCAACAAATTTGAAGGCTATTCTACTGCTCTTCTAGACGTAGAAAAAGCATTCGACAGTGTTTGGCATGAAGACTTTATTGTAAAATTAAATTAATTTGATTTTCCAACATACATTGTTCGAATAATCCAAAGTTATCTGTCAAACCGTACACTTCAGGCTAATTATCAGAACTCCAAGTCAGAAAGACTTCCTGTAAAAGCTGATGTTCATCAAGGCAGCATTTTGAGGCCAATATTATGCAATATTTTCACATCTGACTTTCTGAATTACCTCACGGAAGTCAAAAATCCTTGTTTGAGGATTGCAAGAAGTTTAGATATTTTTTCTTCATACTTGTCAAAATGGAAGATTTCTCCTAATGCTCACAAAACTCATATTTTAATATTCCTGCATAAACCAAGAGCTCTTTATTTGAATCCTTAAGGTGATTGATAAAACGAAGCCAATTTGAATTTTCCAAGTTCATCAAGGCAGCATTTTGAGGCCAATATATGCAATATTTTCAAACATCTACTTTCTGAATTACCTCACGGAAGTTAAATCCTTGTTTGAGGATTGAAAAGAATTAGATATTTTTTTTCTTCATACTTGTTCAAAAATGGAAGATTCTCCTAATGCTCACAAAACTCATATTTTAATATTCCTGCATAACCAAGAGCTCTTTATTGGAATCCCTAAGGTGAATTATAAAACGAAGCCAAACTTTGAAATTTTCAAGTGCACAAGACCTGGAGAATCTGCAACCAGTTGCGTTGAAAATCAATCAATTGCTTGCTTGCTGGTGATGAACCCAATGGGAATAAAATTTTCTACCCGGAGCGCTGTTTGGTTCTCAAGTCTTTGGTGTTTCTTGAAAACATTTGAGATGGTGGCTTCGTTCTATAATGGCACCTTAAGTAGGCATGTTGTCACGATAAAGGTGCCCAATAAATTGTTCAGATGAAGGGCTCCCCGACTATGGGTACATAACAAAATTATATCACTTTATGATTATCGAACATACAATTACAATTGTACAATTGTTGATACAATTTAGATGCAGGATTTTGTTAAAATAAATTAAATGAGTTTTATATCTATCATAAACATATCAAACTCAGTTATAATTTTTGATACAATATATCAAAATTAAAATACTGTGTAATATACGGGGTAAACTCATTTAGTTACGAGTTTTTTCACTTGAAATTATTCAATTATTAAATGATGATCATAACATTTTGTTAACAAATCCAAGAGATTTTTCTTTTATTCTACCCGAATGGTAACAAAGTAAATTTGATTTTATCATAAGTTAGTTGATATTTACAAAAAAAAACATGATATGATTAACAACAATATAGATATACATTTTATGTAAATGTTGAAACAATAAAGAATAGGATTGAAATGAAATGGATGAAAAAACTTAAAACCATACAATCGTAAGTCTAGAAAAAAAAATTCTAAATATTATAACTTATTGAAATGCACTGATGTGTTCAATTTTATTATAAAACTGTTGAAAATAAACAAATAGGCACATGTTCAAAATAAATATAACATATTATGATATATTTTTGTTTTAGTATTTTCTGTGGATAACAGTGTCTAACAAAATTAAATCATAATAAGATATGTAAATCATATTCTGATAATATTTTATTGTATTTTTGTTATATGCCTTTAGTCGGGTCATACTAGATAAAAATTTAACTTTCAAAAATCACATTGAGAGCATTCAAGCCAAATGTAATAAATATGTTAAATGTCTGTGCCCACTTATTAAAAGAAAATCAAAACTTTGTCTGAAGAACAAGCTTTTGATCTTCAAAAAAATTTTCAGGCCAGCCATGTTGTAATACATTGTTGTATGCTGTATTAATATGGACAAGCTGTTATAATACTAGAAAGAAAGCTCAGCAGATAAAATTTTGAAAATGACTAATGAATTACATCCAATGTTGGAATATCGAATAAAATCATTAATAATTTTAGACAAAAACCATTGCAATCTTCTATTGCCTCGATACATGAGTTTTACATCTAGGTTAAGTAAGGTTAAGTTAATTAGAGCGTTTTTTTCTCTCTCTTATAAACAGGTGAAATCAACTCACCTATAAAAATTCTGAGCAGCTACGGCAAATGAAATGCAATATGTTGTTAACAAAATGTTAATAAATGCTTAATTTAGTTTTACCAAATTGAAGTGTTCTCTAACACAGAACATCTAGATAAAGAAATTAATTTAATGTTTAGAATAATCTAATAAAAAAGTTGATTTGACTTTATATTCTTGGATGTAACTATACCTCATAGTTGTAAACAATTATATTTATAAATGTCAGACTCAAAAATCAACTATATTTCAGTTGGCTAAAAACATTGTTTTAATTAGGATATTGGGTCTTGCACGATTGTTTAGATTTCTGTGATAATTTCGACATCCCTCCTTCGCTGCGACATTTTCCCCCGATTAGACTCAACGATAATCACAGTACGATTTATTGCGCACAAATCACACAATCGCGCACAGCAAAATCTGTTTAACTAGGTAGGCCAACTGGCCAACTGTCAAAAAGCTGAAACAACCTATCTTATGACAGACCTTGCTTGTATACATTTGCACAGCGAAATTGTATGCGAGTTTCGACTGTGATAATAAGAAATTTGGGGTAAGTCTAAATGGGTGCAAAAGTCGCAATACAATATTTTGCAATGTTGACTCAACATTTTCTGCTTTATCGGTACATCTGGGAAGATTCATTTCTGCTTTATCGACATAAAAATAACATTTGCAAAAACAAAATAATAATTACACGCTAACTTGAAAGTACTCATTAATGGGTATTTTTGTACCCATTTCCAACTAAAGTGGTTTAATTCATTTAATGAGTAAAGTCGATTTACTCATTAAAGAGTATTCGACCTAAACTTCAAAACATGGGTAATTTGTACTCTTAATTAATTGTGGGAAAATGGGTAAAAAATCCTCTTTTTTCTAGCAATATTGCTCTGGATTTCGGTTGAGATTCCCGCAAAATCAATGGAAAAATCAAAAATAGGACATAAACGTAAAAGAGAAATAACATATTTTGTTTTATTTCTATTTAAATAATACATTGTCTCAATCATAATTGGATCTTGGATCGAACCAAATCACTGAGAAAATGCACCGCAGATTGCCTTAGAACAGGCATCCTGGAACGTTTTGAGCCGTACTCCAACCTAGCAGCAGTATTTCGTACGGACATTGGGTCCTGGTTCGTAATGCCGCTTTCGTTTTCTGTGGAAGATAAATGATGAAGATAATGATCCTTTAGCCCATTCAGATACTGCCACTGCCACTTACCTCAAGAGATATTTGTATCTTGTTCTTCATAAACAGCTTTCGTATTTTTGCAGATTTTACACGCTATAAACATGATTTTCACAAACTAAAGCAACACGTACGAGAATGCAAGAGGAAAATGGCGGTGTTCTTCATGCGTATTATTTACCCATTGAATTTAAGCAAACAATGTCTCTGGTATGAGGTTTAAGTATCCTTTTTATGACATTTGTAAAATACCCTTTTTTGACAAATCCGTACTGTTAATAAAAATGGGTAAATGGAACTTATTTAAAGGGTACTATCAAGTTAGCGTGTAAATTTGCATCGATAAACTTCGGTTTAATTCGTGGTCTTCTGTGTGAGAGTCGGTCATCTTATCAACTGCACTATTTCATTTCCAAGCAGAAAATATTGCGTAAGTTAAAATAATCAACAGCATAGCAATAATTACATTAATATATTATTCTCCGTGTAAATGTACCAGTATTCAAACACTAAGGAACAATATTTCTTATAAGTCAACCAAAAGACTTTTGAAATCTGCATACACTTTAACCGAAAGCATTCCATCCATCCATTTATGCCTATTTGTTTCGTAAAACGATATTTAATCTTGTTTGGCGGATACTTGCGAAGATATTAATTATTTATTAGAACGGTCGTTATTCTGAATTTTCGTCGTTATAATCACCATATCCATTAGAAGAAGCAAATGTCAAGTAGCTACCAATCCATATATCGGTGTGAAAAATTTATCATATAATTCTATATATGTAGTATACACCTGATTATTTTTTTTGCTTCTTCTGTTCACTAAAACTTGAGATTTGCTTCTGCAAAGTTTTGATGGAAATTGTTAGAGTGAGACAAAAGATCGTTGAGTGTTGGCTCCCGTGTCATCTTAAAAAGCAATCGTAAAAAGTGGTTGAAGTTTATATCAATATCCTGAAAAAAAGTTGCTTCGGCAATGTAGTCAAAGGCTTCCTGGTAGTTTTATTTTTTCGTTTGCTGGGAACCAACTAAATCGTGAGTCCGATTTTGTATATTGATGCCTTTCTTACACCGATATTGTACGTATAACAAAATCATATTGAATTAAAGGCCCCAGTACGTAGAATTTGGTGGCAAAAGGTTACGCACACTAGCCTTTCAAAACGTTTGCAATTAAGCAGCAAATATTAATATTTGTTAATTCTAAATCGATTTGATATCTCGACTGACGGAAAGCTAACTAAAACACTCGATAAACATCCATTGGCATATCGCCGCTTGCATGAGTAAATATTTAACCTATCTATATGCCTCTGATGCGTGGAACATAAAAATTCTTTTAAACCGTCACTCACAGCATCCATCAGCAGCGCGGCATGAGCTTGAACTTGTGGAAATAAAAATAAATCACCAAACTGTTTGGTGGAGGAAACCCGCTTCAATGTAGTACCTATATACCTCTATCCAATGCGGATACGGTGTTGAAGCGATGAAATCTTTAGACTCCGAAGTTGCCCAATAAAGAAGGTTTGTTTGAGTGGATTCGAAGTAGAGTACATTCTTTCCATTCAACGCTTATCAGATTAAATCGATATATCAGTCAACATCTACACATCGTATCGCAAAAGCACGTGAAACTTGAAATAGCACGATGGTAAGTGAAATCATCTTGTATTGGGTTTACTAAGTACACTTATCTAACATGCTTCTCTACGATACTCAAGATAAGGGATGTCGGCAGCAAGAACCCTCTATAGTATTTTGGTGACGTCCGCGACTATGAAGCAATACCAAACTGGGTTCGATTCTTGGACAGTTCTTCTTGTGAAAGATATTTGGGTTTAAAGTAACATTGTAAGGGTGCCTGTGGTATTATTATTGGAATGCGATGTACGATGAGGTACTGATGGCTGCCCCTTCTGACGGGTGTCA